>NC_135846.1:7737211-8249711 GCF_029677425.1 Wolffia australiana
ATGCTATTTATACCCGCGAGGAGAGAGAATGTGGAGCGTTGACTGTTGACTGTGGACGGCCGACGGAGAGAGGCGGCGTCGACGGCGGACGGAGAGGGGCGGCGTGGACGGCGGACGGAGAGGGGCGGCGTCGACGGCGGCGGAAGAGGGGGGGCGTCGACGGCGGGCAGAGAGGGGCGGCGTCGGCGGCGGAGGAAGAGGGGCTGCGTCGGCGGCCGGAGACGGGGCCGAGACGCCGCGGTGGCGGCCTGAGACGCGCGCCGCGCGGCGGCGCCGGCGGCGGGGGACGGAGTGGGCCGGCGGCGGGAGACGGAGACGGCGGCATCATGGGCGGACGGAATCCCGCGTCCTCGGCGGTCACCCGGTGACGTGGATGCCACCGTGGAGTCCACCTGGACACCACGGAGGCATCCAGGTCACCCTTTGACTGGTGGTGGAAAAAAAAACCAAGCAGCGCCAAGTGGCTTCCTCTCATTGGTGCATGCTATTTTTTTTACAAAACCGAAAGTTTATGCTACTTCCTTTACAAAAGTAAAAGTTCATGACATGTCGTAGTATTTACCCTAAACAAAAAAGGACAAGACAATAACTCTAATTTGACTTTTCCAAACTAGTGGGGCCCGCTCGCAATGCTGGTGGAGAGAGAAGAGACAGAAAGCAGGGTCGTACTCATTCTGGGAGATAATTGAAAATTTCCATCTTTAGCCACTCAGATGACCCGTACAGATCTGAAGCTTGTAGACAGATGATGAAGAAGGAAAAAAACGAAGGTTCTTTCGTTTGGATTACATGCCGAGGGTAGCATAGAAGACAGGGGGCAGAGCAGACCTCACTTGGTCCCTATGCGACAATTTTGCCCATTCATTCTTTGCATCGAAGCTTCTTGCCTCCGCCGCCGCCAACAAAATTCTGTAATTCAGATCCCCCAAGAAAATTATCTGTCTGCTACATTAAGAAGAATAAGTTGAAATGAAGTAGAGTATAATTAAGTAGAGTATAAGAATTTATAAGTACAATAGCAATCAATTTAAGTTTGGTAGCAGGCAAGGATGAAAGGGCGCCTAAAAAACATCCCATTGACGTATGTGCAACACCAACAATGCAGACATCTGTGCATAAACAATCATTTTAGAACAATATTTTACAGGTGAGAATAATCAACCCATGAAGTAGATCAAGAGATAGTTTAATATTTGAGAACTAAATAAATCATTGACTATTGTACAGATGGCGTGATTAATCGACCCATGAATTAGATCAAGAGATAGTTTAATCTACTTGAAAACTAAATAAATTCATAATTGGACAGATGGTGTGCCTAATCTACCCATGAATTAGATTGAGAGATTGTTTAATCTATTTGAAAATCCAAATAAATTAACGATTATTGGACATATAGTGTGACCAATCGACCCAAGAATTAGATCGGAGACTGTGAGAGAGATAGTTTACTTGATTTGGAAAACAACGTGTAAAAAAAATCATAATTGATCGGATACTGCGTGAGGAAAAAAAACAATCTTGATTGCAGATATGGATAATAATGATGAAAGCAGAATTTATTTCCATATACAAACAACAAAAAAAAATCTAGAACATCGTTCTAAAACAAATCATTAATACACGAATCAACAATGCAGACATCCGTCCCTAGAACCCTCAGAAATCAAAAAACTGAAGGTGCATTGCTCGTTTGGATATGGAAACCCAGGATATTGATTGAAAATCTAGGTCTGAAGGTATTCATCAAACAGTAGGCATGAGAAAATATGGTTTTCGATAGTGGTACAGAGAGAGAGAGATAGAAATTGAAAGAGAGAGAGATAGAGAGAGAGAGAGAGTGAAAGACAGTAAGAGAGCATTACTGCCCTCCGCTTCTGTAACCGTTTTCTGTAAAAGAGCATTTCTGATGGGAAACCCATGAATGAAAACAATAGCCTTCTCTTTCACCAGTGAAGGAAGGTACAGCCAATCAGAGGCCAGGATGAACATCATACGTCTGTTTTCTTCAATCAAATTGGTAAATATGCTCAAATTTGTAAATGAAATTGGTAAAAGTACAAAGAACTGTTAAGAAAAGATGATTATAGGTTGGCTAGAATCCCTGCTTCGATCCTCGTTGACGGATGACGATGATAGAATTATCCCATTTAAAGTACAAAGAACTGTCAAAAAAACCAACCTTTGATAGAACTTCAAACTTTTTGAGCTTCCATCGTATTCCTTGGAGCAAACAAATATATTGCGCCAAAAACGAAGCCCGATTACATATCGATACAAAAAGATTTTGATCAAAAATCTGCGATGAAATCGGACTTGATAAAATCTGAAAAAAAAACGGATTTGATCAGACGAAACACGGATTGGAGATCAACGATTTTTAAATCAAAAAAACGAACCTTTGATGGAAATTCAAACTTTTTGGTCTTCCAGCGTATTCCTTCAAGCAAAAAAATATATTGCGGCAAAAACGAAGCGCGATTACAGATTGATACGAAAAGATTCTGATTGAAAATATGCAATGAAATCGGACTTGATAAAATCTGAAAAAAAAAATGGTTCTCTATAGCCAAGCTACGAAGATTTTGTTACATGACGAAAAGATTTTGTTACATCACGCCGCGATTACAGGTTGATACGAAAAGAGGATTCTGATCGAAAATCTGCGATGAAATCGGACTTGATAAAATCTGAAAAAAATGGATCTTTGTACTTTTACCAATTTCTAGCCGTCAGCGAGGATCGAAGCAGGGATTCTTTTGTTACAGATTCTGATGAAGAAAAAAAAACAGATCTTTTGTCACAGATTCTGATCGAAAAGATTTTGTTACATCACGCCGCTATTACAGATCGATTTGAAAAGAGGATTATGATCGAAAATCTGCGATGAAATCGGACTTGGTAAAATCTGAAAAAAATAGATTTGATCAGACGAAACGCGGATTGGAGATCAACGATTTTTAGATCAGAAAAATCAACCTTTGATGGAAATTCGAACTTTTTGGGCTTCCAGCGTATTCCTTCGAGCAAAAAATTATATTGCGTTAAAAATGAAGAAAGACACAACTACTACTTCAAGTCGATAAAATTACTGGCCCAGTTTGTACAAAATTCCACTACGCGAGAGAAGAAATAAGTAAACAACGATTAAAAATAGTGTAAACAACATAAAGAATAAACTTGAAACATAGTGAGGTAAACGGGATTACCAATTAGAAATTTCTCTTGGACGATCGCGCCGTCATTTTCCGTGTTCTCCTCGATTTTTTTTCTCCAACATCGATCTTTCCTTTTGGTTTCTTCTCTCTATATATATGAAAAGATTCTGATCGATGGATGATGATGAAACGCGAATAAACACAGAGCAACCGTTTACTTTCTCAACCATTTTTCGACGCTCAGTATATATCAGAGTTTTTCTCGAAACAACTGTCGACGTTCCTAACCGTTTTTCAACTCTCTCTCTCTCTCTCTCTCTCTCTCTCTCTCTCTCTCTCTCTCTCTCTCTTCTCCCTCACTCCTTTTCAGCCAATCAGAGGCCATAAGGGTACACCAATTCCTATTATAGTAGTATAGATGACCATCTCCCTCTCCAGTGAGGCATACCCCCCTTTATATAGGTGGATGCCTTAAGGGGTCATTAGGAGAAAGGTCCAAGTGAGAGACCTTCCCGTACCATCCTAAACTTTTTAAAGAGATTTATACCGATCATCGTTGATACAAAGTCTTCCTTTGCCATCGTAAACTCTTTTGACGAGATTTCTACCGATTATTACTGAAAGAAACTCTTCCTTTACCATCGTGAGCGTTTTTGAAGAGATTTCTACGGATTATCGTTGATACAAAGTCTTCCTTTGCCATCGTAAACTTTTTTAACGAGATTTCTATCGATTATTACTGATAGAAACTCTTTCTTTACCATCGTAAACGTTTCTTAAAGGATTTATACCGATCATCGTTGATACAAAGTCTTCCTTTGCCATCGTAAACCCTTTTAAAGAGATTTCTACCGATAATTACTGATAGAAACTCTTCCTTTACCATCGTGAACGTCTTTTAAGAGATTTCTACGGATTATCGTTGCTACAAAATCTTCCTTCGCCATCGTAAACTTTTTTAAAGAGATTTCTATCGATTATTACTGATAGAAACTCTTCCTTTACCATTGTAATGTTTTTCAAGATATTTCTACCGATTATTACTGATAGAAACTCCTCCTTTACTATCGTAAACGTTTTTAAAGAGACTTCTACCGATCATCGTTGATAGAAACTCTTCCCTTACCATCGTAAACCTTTTTTAAGAGATTTCCACCAATTATCGTTGGTAGAAACTCGTCCTTTACCAATCATCGTAATCGTTTTCTAAGAGATTTCCACTGAATATCATCGTTGACGGGGCGACTTTCGCTGTCTTCTCTAGGCAAGAACACGACGGTAAGAACTCGCTACACAGTCATGTCAAGGGAGATCCTGGCGAAGTACCCAGAGCTAGCGACGGAAGGCACGGCCACCATCCGGCAGCGCCTCACCATTGCCAAATGGGCTGTTCTGGACATGGCCGCAGATGCCAGCAAGCGCTGCATCGACAACTGGGGCGGGCCATTATCGCACATAACTCACCTAATCTTCGTCTCCTCCAGCGAACTCCGCCTCCCGGGCGGCGATCTTCTCCTCGCCTCTCTCCTGGGTCTGAACGCCGACGTCGGCCGTGTAATGCTCTACATCCTCGGCTGCTACGGCGGTGCGTCAGCGCTCCGCGTAGCCAAGGACTTAGCCGAAAATAACCCCGGCAGCCGAGTACTTGTAGTCACGTCTGAGACGACCGTTTTGGGCTTCCGGCCGCCAAGCGCGGCCAGGCCTTACGATCTCGTCGGCGCGGCGCTGTTCGGGGACGGCGCCGCGGCTGCCATTGTGGGTGCGGTCCCGCTGGCCTTTGAGCCTCCGCCGATACTGGAGCTTCACGAGGCGAGGCAGAGGTTCATACCGGGGACGGAGGGAGTTATGGAGGGAAGGTTGACGGAGGAGGGGATAAGCTTCACTGTGGGCAGGGATTTGCCGGAGAGGATTGAGGCCCATATTGAGGAGTTTTGCAGGGGGTTGATCAAGGACAAGGAAGAGTAGTTTGAGAAGGTGTTCTGGCTGGTGCATCCTGGTGGCCCTGCGATACTCAACAAGGTGAAGAAGAAGTTTCTTTATCAATTTTTTTTGAAGTTTTGTTTTAGAAGTTCTAACTTTGATTTTTATATTTCTTTTGTTATCAAATTTTTTTATGAGAAATTGATTTACAATTTTCTATTCTCAAAATATTATTTAAAGAAATTTAATTTCAAAATTTTTACTCTCAAAATTTTATTTCTAAGAAATTGATCTGAAAATTTCTACTCTCAAAAATTTTATTCATAAGAAATTGATTTGAAATTTTCTACTCTAAATTTTTTACTTATAAGAAATTGATTTGAAAATTTCTAATTCTCAAGATTTTATTTATAAGAAATTGATTTCAAAATTTCTAATACTAAATTTTTTTAATAAAAATGATTTGGAAATTAACTTTTTTGATTTTCAAAACTTTTATTTTTAATTTTTTACTGTAAAAAATGATTAATAAAATTTATTTTAAAAATAATCTTATTTTTAAATTTGAATTTTTTTAGGTGGAGAAGAAGCTTGGGTTGTCTGCTGGGAAGGTGGAGAGTAGCCGTAAGGCACTTGTGGACTATGGGAATGTGAGCAGTAATACTATTTTCTATGTTATGGATAATATGGGCAAGGCGCCACCGGAAGAGGAGCGGGGGCTCGCGCTTGCTTTTGGCCCTGGAATAACTTTTGAGGGGATCCTAGTTCGCAGTCTCCTCCTGCCGAGTTAGAGTTCTCTCTCTCTATGTATAGTAGTATGTATCTCTCTCTTCATTTTAATGTTAAGGTTAAAATGGTCTCATGGGTCATGCGGCCAGACAGGAGGAAGAGATTGTATGTAACAAGAGAAACCCAGTCCCCATGGCATGTGCTAAAAAAATTGAAGGCCAATGTGTTTCATGACTAAGTTAATGTTTTGATGAATTTTCCAAATGCCTAACTGCTTAGGCATTCAGGGTCATGGTCAACCACCTGGTCAATTTTTGGTAAAGGTTTTTTAATATGGGTGAATTCAGGGTCAACCACAAGTGATAATCATGATTTATGAATCCATCCATGAATTTTAAATGATGTCAGTGAATACATATTGGATGATTATGGATTGAATTGGTATAACTACATCAAATTCTTTCATACAACAAATCTTTGAATTTGTGAAATGAAAAAAATATCATTTTTGTAGACCAACTACGATACTTATTTGGAGTCATGTGGTATGTCTTAGATGAATTTCGAATTTCTGTGAATTCAAGGACTTATAAAAGTTTTTGTGAAGATTGATGGAGTTGAGTGAAAGATCATTGGGTCTGAAGGGATGCCAACGCATTCCATATGACGCCCCATAAGCTCAAAAACGGTGCCCAAAGCCTGGTCAATGGGACCCAAGATTTATGGAATTTGCCTTATTTTAAAACTTGTGCCGGTTCACCCAAGAGCGTGAAACATGGTACCTCTAGTTAATCTTTATCCTCAACCATTTGGGAGCCCAATAAATAAGATCCAGGGCACAACTAATGAAGGATATTTAGTTTGTATTTTTTTGGTGAAAGACTTGCCTTTGATCCTTGCCACAGCAGTGGATATCTTAAGAAAATACTGAGTCCAGAAGTGGGATCTTGTTTGAAAATTGTAATGGTTAGGCTATTACTGAAAGTTATTTAAGATATTATGGGATCTATGCATGATTCAGCCTAAGTCAAGCATCAAAGGGAGGTTTTTAGTTTTCCCCATCTTGAAATTCATTGTATTCATTATTATGTGTGGATTCTCTTAGGCTGACCAGTCTTCAACACATAGTACATCCAATAAGACTAAGTCCCTCGTATCTAAAAAATGGTCATTTATCATAAATTTAGTGCATGAATATACTAATGTCATCAGGAATAAATAAGAACACAAAATTTTTTCATAAATAGGCTTCTCAAAGGGTATCGTAAGTTCCCATTCAACCAATGACTAATAGTATAGAGGCTTGATCAAGAGGAAACTTGTGTTTCTTTTAATTCATCTCACATTTTACTCGGGAGTCTCAGTGAGATGGTAACAAATAATCATAATCTTGGAAGTTTTGTAGGCATTAGTATTTTATAGAAAGCTGAGAATCTTTATATGATGTACAGACAATAAATTTTGGTAGGCACTAGTAAAACATAATAGAGATGATCATGTATGTCTATCCATGAGTTCAGTTCATAGGCATTAAGTTGGTGTGTTATTTGGTCAATGAAACATTTAGTTTATTCTAATGATAATAGCAATTTCCTTGATAATAAATTCATCATAAAAGAGATGAAAGATTTATTCTAGTCATTTTAATTGTTAAGAACCACAGTATACTCACCTGAATATACCCATTTTTATGAAGGGAAGAGCATTATGTTCCATATCATACCAACAAACATTAACTAAAATAATTATTATTCGATGATGAGAAACAAATTTGGTCTTCCATTTGAAGACCCAGAGTTTTCAAACCATACGTTGTTAGTCAACACTAAATGAGAGAAAATTGATCTCTCTCTTGCCAAAGAGACTTTCATAGGGTATTCAAAAGTTAGTGATTTAATTTTTGTATTATTTTATTATCTCTCCTAAAAAATTTACATCTAATTTGTCTCCCCTCATCCATGTAGGAACACCACAAAATGGAACACTTGCAGAAGTATTTTTGAGTGATATAGTGCGCTGTTGAGCGTAAAAACAATATTCTAAGATCTGTCAGATTTTTATAAACTTCTGGTGTTGGAACAAGACCAAATAAAAAAAACTAAGAAGGGTTGAATTTTGTTTTTAAAATTTCTTATTGTTTTCTTATCTTTTACTATATTTTATTTATATATTCCTTGATTAACACTCACCACTCTTCATAATATAAACAATGTTTTTAATTTGGTTTGAGAACCAACCAACATGACTGCATAATCCCCACAAAAAAGTCATTAGAATTTTGAATGATATTTAGTCACAAACTATATATTGTCAAAGACTAATATTCGGTCAACTCCTCGAATTCCCATCTTAAAATACTCTCTGAGGTTTCTCAATAATAGGGACATCGTCAGCTCTTCTCCTTGAGTCTTTTCCACTCATACCTTAAACTACTCCTCCCTCCCTTAGGATCTTAAAGGTCCTTTAATATTTTACATATCCAATCCTCCTCCTACCTCCCTCCCTTAACCACAAAATTCAATGCAATAGTCCCCAGCTATGATTCACTTTTACTTTTCCCTCAAGATTTAACAAGACTCGCCAGGATGAGTCATTTCAATATGACGAATATTTGATGAAATGGTTTCTAAAATTCAAGTTCACATAAATAGATATTTTGATGTATCTTTCCGTTTTATTTCTGAATAATATCACAATTAATTCTCAGGTGTAGTACTATAGAACGCACCAACACGTATATTGTTTTCTAACTGAAATTTTCAGAAAAATTGATGTTTTGTAAAAAGATAATTGTAGGTTAAGAAAGAGAGATAGAATCAATTATTTAATGTAGAAAGGTTTGTTATTGTAGATAAAATTCAATAAATTAATTTCAACTTCAGTACTGCAGAAAAATAAACAAAAGAAATTCATATTTTTATGCAAACGAATTCTCATGAAATACATTTAAAATTTGATGATGCATAAAAATTAGTAAAATTGCTTCATAAATATCTAGTGACAATCTCTCAGAAAAGAGTTTCAACCTTGCTTCATAAATATTGCATAAAAATTAGTAAATGGCTCCAGAGTTTTAGTGGACAATTCACATAAAATGAATTTCATATTTCAGGATAATTATTTATAATTCTTAGGGTAGCCAGATAATTAGTTTGTTTCTATTATATAACTCTATACATTGACCATACTCTCTTTCTAAGCCTTAATATATCATATCAGGCCTCACACATCACTATATTAATGTTTAGAGATTTAACCTCAATATTATGCGTATTTAAATAGAAATCAAACTTCTCTACAAAAATTTCTTCATAAGACTAATTGTTGGGTTCCATGGTGTTGATCTAGATGAAACAAACTAGATTCCTGCAGTGCAAGACTAATAATGGAATTAAAATGGGAATTACAAAATGATTGTTTGGATTAGTTGTGCATAGATTTAATCCATGATTTGTTTCATCCTCGAGTGAGATGTATTCAGTTTCTCTAGAGAGCAGCTTCTCGACATATCCAAGATATCCCCATCATGTCAAATTTCCTCATTCACCTTGACGAGCCCGTTCACACTCCACTGTCATCATAAAGTTGTCTTGATGGCATGGGGAATGGGGATGAGTTAAGGAGAAGGGAGAAGAAGGGGAAGGGCCCTGAACACTTCTAGCCTTGGTGGATTTTGTTTGAGGCCTTCCCCTATATATACTTAGTGGGTATTTTTTATGAAAATCCCCAAACGTTAAGTATATCCTCTGACGTCCAAAAAATATATATGTAAGACCTTTTAGGACCATGTATCAGTCTAGTTAATGACTCCAATGGCATAATTTATTTTATTAACCTTCCAAAGTAATTAACTATACTATCATATAGACTAATTAATAACTGATCTATTTAACCCAATCAATAGGTTGAGTCTCTAATGTGTGGGGTTCCAAGCTACACCTTGTGCTCGAGAAGATACAAAGGAGTGTGTATCAAATTACTCATGGAACCTATTTGTCATTGGTTATTGTGCAAGTATATTCCCGTATACACTTGATGCTACTATGATGACTTCGGGTATGGTCAACTTTCAAACCCTAATCGGTCGTCAGAGATGGTATTGGTATTTTCAAAAAATATCAGATAACTCTTCTCCAATATTTTAATACCTTGATGAATGACTTCATTGCATCACCTTCCTTGAGCTGTCTTTTGTCTTTTTTTATACCAAGGGGAGATGATCCCACCTTGACCACTCATGTATCTTCGTGAACTTATTGATGCCTATTAGTAGGACTGTATAGATTTCATAATTAAAGTACAACCATCCATCCATAAGATGTCTTTGGTGTCTCACATCTAAGGACCACTCACAAAACCATGACTTGAATCAACCTAATTGATAGTTTGTTATTATACTATTCAAGGATTTGTACGTATTAATTAATCCCCCATGATTTATCATTATGTTTACGCACTACAAGCTACCCGATCGATACCCCAATTACAAACCAAAATATTATCATCACAGTAAACTAAGTAAAACAACCCTCAACACCTGGACACATGTTTGAGAATTTCTTGTGCATTGTTTTGCGTGGTAGAAAGTACTGAGGCAACATCTGGCAGTACTTTAACAAGATATCTGACATGAATTTTAATTTTAGAAATATCTGATTTTTGAAATTCCTTCATGAAACCTCTATTTTTATTTTCTTATCCAAACCAGGAAAATGCATAAAATGTAGAAAAGTATTGGAAAGAAGAGAGAGTAGAAAGAAGATTAAAAATAGACAAAAGAGAAAAAAAGAAGTCAACGCCAAAAAGAAGCAGTGGAGATAGAGAGTATCAAGAAAGTATAGAGAACATAGGAAGTTGAGAATATATTGACTGAGAAGGTCATAAAAAAAGAAGAGACGACATCCTAAAAAAATTAGAGGAAAAAGAGATTGATGAAGAAAATAAAAGTTTTATAGAGAAAAGAGGATGAAAAATAAGAAACAACATAAATAAATAAATCATGATGTTTAATTTTGACAAAGATAATAAAAAATCACATCAAAACATAGAGATAATATGCTAGAATAATATATAGAGAGAGTATGAAGATTCTAAGAATTCAAGTAAGATAATAATCATGAAAAAGACTTGAGGACAAAATATGAAGACTAAAAGAAGGAAGATTGAGGAAATTATATATGATAAATCATGATGGAAGAAAATTTAAATTTTAAATTTTTCATTTTTTTTTATTTAAATCAATAAAAAAATTATGAACATTGACTTATAAAAAAATTAACTATTTAGTGATGAGCATGGCTTATCACTAAATAGTTAATTCTGGGTTAAACATTCTGGGTTAAACATCCCTTAAGTGGTAATTCATGAAGAAGAATTTTTTTATCAGTTTAGAATATGGTGAAATGAGAATGATGATAATTAATGATTATAAAATTGAACTTGACGGAAAAATCGAATGTCTGACAGGTAAATGGATGGATGACTTGCATGAATGAATGTGAACGAATGAATGTGAATTGGTGAATGTGAAGAAGAAGAATATAAAGTAAAAAAATCAATGGATGAAATGTATGTATATACGTATATTAGGTCAGGATCAAGACAATTTGCAACAACGGGAGAGTCCCTTCACTTATATAATTAATTTTAACTTCAATGGATGGGAAACAGCAACAAAACTTGCTGGATCCCAAAAATCAATTGCTTGATACCTTAAATTTAAATTTTTAAAAATTAAGAAGCATTTAAATTTTTAGCCTAAACTCCATTAGGATGGCGAGATACCTTAATTTGAAGTAGAATCATTCTCAAATTAGATTTTTCTCTTCCCCATCTATCCACTCATTGCAATTGTGAGTGTGGTTATAAACCTTCGAGTTTTTAATTTCTGCATTGGTTTTTGCTATTTACGTGTGATCAGATGATGATTTGACACTTGTTCTTAATGAAAAGGTGTGTCGTATATTTGTCCAAAAGGCAATCCTCATTCTTCCAAAAGAACCACTCAGACTATGTCCTGTGTACATGCATTTTTTACTTCCAAAATACATTGATTGTAATTGAACTCCCTTCTTTTTTTATGGGTCCACATCTCCCTCCTTTCTCAAATTTCTTAAATTGAAATGATTGTAATTTAATTCAACCAATTTTTCGATAAGTTCATATTTCCATGAATAAATGAAAAAAGAGGAAAAGTGATACAATAATTGGCCAATATGCCATCATGATTTGTAATACAAAAATCATAGATTTTGTGATGATCAAAGTGCTAATCCTTCGCTCAGCCCATGATTGGACTCAGCTAATGATTACCTTCAATCTAAATGCACATTTCTTTCATGCCTAAAACACACGTTTCTTTTATGCCTTGATTCGTCATAGAGCTCGTCCTAATTATGAGACCCTATTAGGCATACATAATCAAGACCCCGCCCAGCTAGCGGCAGCCGGTGTCACATACTACAGTACACTCCTTGCTTCACAGCCCACTTTTGTGAGTGACGATTTACTAGATTCTATCCCCCACTTGGTGACCGACCAAGAAAATGCCCTACTTACGGCCCTTCCTACCCAAACATTATGAGATATGAAGCCCAGCTTTATGAATGGGAAATCTAAACCATTAGATGAGTCTTGACTCAGATAAGATGGAGTTGAGGATTATGAGATATGGGTTTCATGGATATCCAAACTAGATATTTTGGATACTACTTTTACCATCCTAAGGAACAAAAGCTTTTTGTTGGCTAAGGATTGTCTTATTGGAAGACACATGTCTTCTATGAGAAGATAGCGGGAGCAAAAGTAGTCTCGGAAGGAGTTCCAGATCCATAAATATCATAACCTCATTGGATGAGGAGTTAATCCTAAAACTTGTTCAGAAGTATACTGAAAGAAATTCATATGTTGAGTAGAAATAACTATATAACTCAATCATAATGTTGGGCATCATGTTTTTGAGTTATGTTAAAATACTCTTATCTAACAGATGGTGATCACTGACATACGAAGAGGCTATTCTAACTTTTGAAATGGGCGAGAACATATGGATTTTGGAATTTGGTCTACACATCTCAACCAAGTTTTGAACTTGGTCGACACTCTGAAGGGTATGGTACCCATTATGAGTAAGTAATCTTTTGATAGGGATTCGGTGCTGATGGAAAAATTGAAATTGTTCGAAGGAAAAATTCATGGAGTAAGGGTTCACACTAGCTGCCATGACATAGTCCACCAGAATTGTTCTCGCCATAGATGCACACTATGACTATGGAATCAAGAAATGGATGAAGGTGTGTACGATACAACCTAAAATTATATATCCGAGTGTTCAAGCTGCCAGAATCCAATTATGGATAAAAGCAAGCATTCTGATGTTAGAATATGAGTTTTAATGGAGTGATCAAATCTCATGTCTTCATTGAGAATGAAGAATGAGCCATGAGAGTATACATTACGACCAGTGGAGCACAAATACAATCATAATTATCATAATTTTATGTCGAGTACATTCTACTCATTGAGAATGATGTAGGAATGTTATACTTGAAAAAAAATAACTGTCAAATATCTTCTCCATGAAAGGATTTTGGAGAAGTAACCTATGTATTGAGGATACCGATCTATAGAGATAGGTCAGTAAGGTCACTACTCTCCAAATCCATAAACATAAATATCATCACCAAAGGAGTTTTGGGATGGGGAACTCTGAGAGAGGTTCATTGTATCATGATAATGAGATAATCATGCACATCATTCTATGTGTGAAGCCTAAAGTGGCCTAAGCTCTAATAGTTATGAGCACTAAAACAATGTGGTATGTGCTCTAGATGTCTTGAGAAGACAAAAGGAAATGTTGAGTTCATGGAGAAGATGGGTTGAAACTCAAGGGCTACATAAAATTAAGTTTTCAATGAGATTCAAATGATAGAAAGTCTACATTTGAAGTTATAGTTTATTGTATGAAAGTATAGCCTATTGGAAAGTTTCCAAGTAGGTCAACTTAAAACTTGATGGCGAGAGTAGACTACATCATTGTAGTTGATGTTTCCATAAGAAGAAAGAGTGACTGAAATGTTCATCACTAACCTTGGAAGTGTTCCATTGACCGACACTCTAGTAGATCCATAGACGGAGCAATTAGCTCAATGTATTTCGAGTATCACTCATATACAAAGGGTTTGTGCACTAAGAGTAATTTGCATTTGTACAAGTGGGAAATTGATGTAAATATATGTGGTCGGCAAGCCAATGACACATTCCACATCTCGTTCAATGTTCATTAATACAACATATTCATTATAGTGCATGTGTGATGCTTATAATGAAGTCCATGAATACATGATCGGACTAAGTGAATTATGATGAGATTGTAATATGGAGATCACTAGTCTTTAAGCATGTGTTCTAAACATTCCTATTCGAAGGATACGCGAGAAGGACATCAAAGTATCCAGCTAGAATAGCACTATCTAGCCTCAGTCATATGATGAGTATGGCCGGTCCTGTAGCCATTAGTGTGGAGGCACTACGGATAGATAGTGGGTGCTCTTTAGAGCAAAGAGTTCATTGAATTGATCCGTACAAATTCCCGAATGGTATTATACCTAAATGTCAATCAGGTTGATTCACGTCACGGTTGTATAAGTGGTCCTTAGACCTGAGACACCAAAGACATCTTTTGGACAAACAGTTGTACCTTGGCTATGACCAACGAGTCTCTAAGCATGGGATTCTAAACGGTCTTAGTTTGGGTACATCAAGAAGTTCACAAAGACGATTGAGTGGTCAAGATGGGATCGTCCACCCTCGGTATAAGAGGTGACAGCTCAAGGAAGATGATGCAATGAAGTCCTTGGCCAAGGTAGTGAAATATCGGCAAAGATTTCTCTGATGATTTCCAAATGCATCAGTACTAACTCGGATGATTGGTTAGAGTTTGATAGTTAACCATACACTAAGTCATCCAAGGAGCGTCAAGTGAATGAGGGATTATACATATACAAGGTAACTGATGATGAACAGGTTCCATGAGTGAGTCGATACACACTCCTTTGTATCTTCTAGAGAACGAGGTGTAGCTTGGCACACACGAGTTGGAGACTCAACCTATCGATTGAGTTAAATAGATCCGACATTAATTAATCTATATGTTGATATAGTTAATTAATTTGGAAGGCCAATAAAGGTTATTGGGCCGTTGGAGTCGTTAACTAAACTGATACATGGGCCTAGAGGTTCGCACGCAAATGGTCTTTTGGACGTCGAAAGATATACTTAAGTTTTGAGAGTTTTTATGAAAAATACCCACTAAATATAAATGAGGGAATGCCCCGAACGAAATTCACCTAGGCCAAAATTGTTCAGTGGCCTTTCCCCTTCTTCTCCCTTCTCCCCAACCCCCTCTCCAACCCTGATGTGATTGGGACGACGTAACGATGATGATAGAGAAAGAATGGGGCTCGTCAACAAGAAGGAGGAGATCCGACATGCGGAGGATCGCGTGGATACATGTAGAGGCTTCACATTTGAGTAGCTCGACTCGGCTCGCTCCAGGATCCAAGGAATCACGAATGCGATCCGTGTAAAGGTACTTCATTTCATAGTTTTGATGATGTTGTTCGATTTTGCAAATGTCTTCCGCTGTGAATCATTTTGATTTGTTCATCCATGTCAAGGCCTCAAGAACCCAACAAGGGGGAGGTCACCTGGGCCCCTAAATGGGTCAACAAAGGGGAAATTGGGGTCCCTTAGGGGCCCTTATATAATGGGCCCTCCATTACAAAATTAAGGGAAAATTAAAACATAAAAGAAAAAAGGGGAAAGAGACAAGGGAGGGGGTCCAAATGACTAATACAAGACAAAAACATGGACACGGGACGCGTTGCAGTGTGACAAAAATAAAATGACGAGAGCAAAAATCACAAAAGGCGATGGAAAGTAAGATATGTTGAACGAGTATCTTCACCCGAATGTCGGCGACGGAGGCGGGCAGTGTGGACGACGTCGTCGATGGTTCAGGATGGCGTGCGTCATCACCAGATGGATGGAAACATCGTTTTCTATCCCATGGGGGACGTATCCAGCTTATTTGACATGTCCTCATAAGCATCCCACCGCATAACCTCGCAGTCCACTCACTATTGCCCACAGTCCTCCACTTGGTGGAGCGACTATGCACACGCTTCTTATGGTCCGGTCGCCTTGAGGGCGAGAGTCGCCACCACTGGGTTTCTTGGGAGAAAGCTTGTCGGCCGACGAACGAGGGGGATCTAGGGATCATATGCCTTCAGGATGTCCAAGACATGCTTCAGAAGAAGCTCGTTTGGTTTATGTGTACCACGCATTCCCTATTCGGTAGTTTCATCATAGCCAAGTATGAAAAATGGGCACGTAGAGAGATGGATATCCAGGGCCATCACAGATGACAGACTTGGCAGCGACATTGGCTAGCAATGGCCAAGGTCACATGTTGGCATGTTGGCCGAGGCGAGATTAGTGCCTAGTATGATACATGGCTTGGCGATGCGCCTTTAGCCCACCAACCCCACTTGGCACCCCGTCGATTGCGATTGACCGTGGCACAACTACTCACGGGAGACACACACCACCTTTGGGAGAAACATGGCTTACCCTTAGACACGTTATTCCCGACTCGAAGTACTCTCATCGGGTCTGCACACGACCGTCCTATTAGGACACTTACCCTTGATTGGTCATCTTCCTGCCGATCTTCTTACGAGCATTTCTGCGAGAAATCCCCCATCCAGCACTAGGGTCACTGCATTTGGCTTCCGGCGATCATCACTCGTGTCTCTTTCCTTTGGAGACTCATGCATCGTAGTCTCCCGATCGATGATCGGGTGACTCGTGTCGGTCACTCTCTTAGTTCGCGTTACCATTGTTGCCCCGCATCTCCCGAGGCTGAGACAATAGAGCACCTTTTTTTTCATTATGAGACAGCCCTAGACTGTTGGCTCCAAATTACACATCATTGGTGTCCATTACTATGTACACCTTCTACTCTAACACCGTTAGAGTCTTTTGGCAAGTTTTTTATCTCACTAACACGCTCTAAGCAGAGCCCATTCCTTCACGTCACCATAGCTTACTTACTATGGGAGATCTGGAAAGGGTGAAATTCTTCTCATTTTCTAGGGATCCCCATGCGAGCGGTGGATATCATGCGATGAGTCCAGTTGTGGATAAGACGCACTCACCATCTCGTACACCCTCGCCGACAACTCAGCCCTCACATGTGATCTCCTTTGCACTTGGGGCTTTGGCGACCCTCGTCCCCATCACCATTCGGCTACTACTTGTCCATTGGCACCCACCGCCAATTGGCATCCTCAAGTTGAATGTGGATGGTGCGACCAAAGGGAACCTGGGGTCTGCTGGGGAGGGCGGTATCCTCTACAACCCCACAGGGAGTATTCTCTTTGCTTTTTCATCTTTTTATGGTATCCAAACTAACACAGCAACCGAGGCTATGGCGATTCGCGATGGTTTGCTCCTTTGCGAGGCGCAAAACCTTCACAATGTTGTCGTAGAGTCAGACTCACAAGTGTTAGTAAACATGCTCCGTGCAGGTACCTGCTCCCAATGGCGACTGCAACAAGTATGGCAGGACATCATACAGTGCCACCCCCCTTTGATCATCATTTGTCACCAATTACTCGAGGGCAACCAGACTGCGGATGCCCTTACCAACCATACAGTATGCACTCGAGCCCCTTCTACTCTTTACTCCTGGTAGGAACTCCCTCAGGTAGCTCGTGGTAGCCATCGCGTTGAGTGCCTTTGCTTGTCGGCTCTTCGCACGCGTCGCACCCTATCAAAGGATAACCCCCGCGACTAGCATATTGCATGGATCACTAGAGGCCAAAGCGCTGGCCCGCTCGCCTGACTGATGTACATGCCACGCACCTCAACGCTGGCACCTATTGATGACGGGACAAGCTCTACACACTCCATGCACCATCATCGCTACGGGGGACCGTACGAAACGCCGGCAAGAGCAACCTTCTCAGAGCACCTCCTAGGTACACTCATGTATGTCTTCTTTTGCTTCACCATTGGTGTGGACGAGTAGGATCCGAGTGTAATGGAGACAGAGTTATTGAAGGGAGAAAGAAAGAAGAATAGATAATAAATGTAAAAATGGGGCTGATTGGGCTGGCTAAGGAGCTGACCAAGCACATGAGCCCAAGCCAGCCGCAGACCAGCGAGCGCAAGGCTCAAGCGACCTTCTCTATCTTTTCAATTATTGAATACATACCTATACGGCCAGTCCCTGTGGAGACGACCTTACTCCAACAATACATTTGAGTAAGTTCTATATTTTATCAAATTTATTTGATTTTAGGCAAAGTAAATTTACAACAACAATTAAAATAAACACATAATTTGTCTCCATCAAATTGAAGATAAAAGATAGAGAAGGTCGCTTGAGCGTTGCGCTCGCTGGCCTGCGGCTGGCTTGGGCTTATGTGCTTGGTCGGCTCCTTAGCCAGCCCAATAAGCCCCATTTTTACATTTATTATCCATTCTTCTTTCTTTCTCCCTTCAATAACTCTTTATTTTACTTTGACTTCTTCTCTGTTGAAAAATATAAACTGAAATACTAGATAGAGCATTAGAAATTAAAATCTCTTAAACATATTTTTGCTAAGAAATTCTTGAGTATGCTAAATGTATAAAAAAATGACATTAAAATGCATTATTTTATCATTTGCTCTCTTTAGTGCACGAAATGCAAAATCCTATAAAATACACATGATATGTACCCAAAATAACCTTAAAATATGTATGTTTACATGCTACATTTTTTGTCTATCACCAGGGCACGGCTGGATCGGTCTACGGGCACAACCGCAAGGTTGGACGTACCTAGCACCGTGTATTTTGCCAATTAAAAAAAATCTAAATGCACATGTTTTAACTTGTGGTGACATGCGAATTATAAACCAAAGAATTATAAAATCACTTTAAATAATTTCTAGAAATGTTTTCATTCATAAAATATAGATTTTGATTAAAGAAATAATTTATTTACAAATTCAATGGCACAAATATTTTATAGAAAATATATTTCAACATGAAAATTATTTTCTTCACGAATATAATGCTGAAAAACTCTATAAAATAATAATACCATTCTAAATATATATCTAATAATTTTAATCTTGATTATATAAGGATAATTTTTTAAGTGAAAGAAAGAAGATGTTATTAATCTAATAATTACTTTGTTATCAAAGGTACAAGGGAACAAAATTTAAAGACGACAAAGAAAAGGAGGTTGTGAAGAGAATGTTTTATGAGAAATTAGGAGCAGAAGAGAGGAAGAGAGAGGATACAATTAGTTAATCGTTTCCTATTTATTATGAACCATTTTTTTAGTTCTGAAATACATTAATGAAGATTAGAATTTTAAATAATCAAGCAGTTATTGAGTATCATCATTTTAGTAAGTATTTAAATTGGAATGCCTTTGTTAATATATATTCATTAAAATTACTTGAAAATTTATCTATTGGATAATTGTGTGATTGGCATAATTGAATACAATATTGATTAAATTATCTGAATAACCTGATAAGTAAATTGATTTAAAATTAGTAAAACAAATACAGCTCTCTCTTTGCCAACTAAGGCTTGGGGTCAGTCTTGAGGCTTTGGAAAATAAGCTTAAAGAGAAGGAGATATGTCAGTTGGAGGTCAATGATGTAAGAGCTTCCCCAACTGCTTTATTTCCTGGATAACCATGTACAGTGCCTTATGACCAAGAGTTGTGGGTTGGGATCCCTCACATCAACTGGTTTGGTTTTCACAAGTCTTGGCTGATTATCCCCAGGACAGGGTTGAGGACAAGCCTAAACTAAATGGAAATCATTCTCTACCTTATCATCTACCTCATTCCATAAATAGGAATGTTATATATAGCTAATAAAACTTATGTTGGAGCTGAAAAATGTTTTAAATACCATGATTCCCCCTCTTAGGTCATACCTTAGTTCCATAAGCTAATAAATATATTTCTAAGTTTATTTTCAGATAAATCCTGTGGAATCTCACCTGCAGGAAGTAAATAAAGTAGGCAAATAAACTAAATAATTAGTTTCAAATATCACGATGACTATATCCAATGCCTAGAAATGAAAAATTACAGTCACCAATGCAAATTTAGGCGTTCCTTGTTTATTCATAAATTCATATACATGATTTGTCCATATGAGTGTATTCAATTGTATTTTTGCTATCAAGCAGATAATTGAGAATTTTTTTCAAAAAGTTTGAATGTATTTGAATAGTGTATTTCCTACTGTATGTCATTTTAAACTAAACTTGCATCCGATGATGAGCTCATTAGCTTATTATGTTTCAAATAGGAGAAGTGGAATTGACATCTTAAACTTGATTTCTAGATGTTTCCTCTTAAATGTTTTGTAAGTTGATTGGCCTAATCAGCACAGCAATTAAAAACCATATCAGTTCAAATGAATAGAAACTTTGTGCTATGTTCAATAAGACTAACCCATTGATAATGTATGTTTGATGATGATGTTGTTTGCCATTCATCCATAAAAGAGGGGAGACTTCAAAGTATGGGCCCTGTATTACACATATGATTACTAGATGAAAATTATGATGGCGAAGATTAATTCATCATCTATGTCTTCAAACCATCAAAGTGATGTAACACAAACAACGGGATTGTGTGCCTCGTGTTACACCACTTGTGAACGGATACAAACACGACGAAAGGAAATGAGATGTAATGTCAGTTTAGAGAATTAACGAGAAACACAAAGGAAGTCGGACGATCATAAAAGTAAGCAAACAACGACACATAGGGGTTCGTGACACGATCAAGCTCCCAATGACCCGTGTAATCAACTTGAAATCGACGGTGGAGGGAACGTTCACGGTCCGTGAGTGTCCACACCGTCACATAAACATCTATCACAAAAACAATGGCTATTTCCAAAGATGTATAAGTTCACTTGCGGCAGCAGAGCAGTTGTAAAATCAGCACCGAAAGAAATAATCAACACTGTAAATGAAAGGGGAACGGACAAACCTGCGATCAAGGACAATATGTTTGACAGGTCGTATCTGCGGATTGTGATTTCAGTTGTTAGAACTAGGTGCAGCCGGAGAGGATTCACAAAAAAAAATTGAGTGCTGTCTCAAATCTCAACAGAAAGTAATTTGGTGTCGCTGGAGAGAGACAAGGGCCTGACCACAAAGATGCTGGTTTATGTAACGCTCATGAGTTGACTATTGACACAATAACCTGGCCACAAACGGATTCCAACACCATGTGTTTAGTTCCGGATCGTCCCGGAGATGAATTTCGTCCCGTCCTACGTCCGATGTTAGCTCAGAGACGAAGGACGGGATGGTTTTTCGTCCATCGACAATAAAATCGTCCCGTCTAATAATCTCAGGATGGTTTTTCATCCTGTCCAGTCCTCTCGGGATGAATTTTCGTCCTGAAATTCGTCCCGGACGAAAAAATACACTAATATATTATAATATATTATAAACTGTCCTAGCGAGGTCACGTGGCAACATCTCAACCGCCGGATGTGAATCTGGCGGTTTTCCGTCCAGATTCGTCCATCCATCGTCCGGAGACCTCTGGACGGACGATTTTTTCATCCCACGGGATGAATTTTTGTCCCGAAGTTCGTCCGAATCCTCGGACGGGAGGATTGTTTCATCCCGGGATGAAAAAATCGTCCCGTCCGCGTCCGTGCACTATAGCCATGTGGACCAATGGTTGTGTTCATGACAGTGTTGACTCTATTTGTGGTGGAGATCTTGAGAGCCAGTATAATCAAGGGTTAATAGCATGAAATGTCCCAAACTTTTTTAAAAATCTGAGATATATCCTAAACTGTTTTTTTGGCACGATATATCCCAAACTCTCTAAGTAGACTCCGACATATCCCGGTTATGACGTGGAATCCATCGTGGCTGCCAGGTGGAGTTCCGGCCAGATTTTGACCTAGGCGGAATCCGCCTGGCAGTCACGATGGATTCCACGTCAGAACCGGGATTAACCCTTTTCTCTCTCTATCCTCGATCAAACCTAGTTGAGAGAGAGAGAGAGAGCGAGAGAGAGGCGTTCAATGTTGATATTTGTTTTTCGAACGCCTCTCTCTCTCTCTTATCGAAAAACAAATATCGACATTGAACGCCTCTCTCTCTCTAGAATGTCTCTCTCTCTAGAACGCCTTTCTCTCTCGCTCTCTCGCTCTCTCGCTCTCTCTCTCTCTCAACTAGGTTTGATCGAGGATAGAGAGAAAAAAGGGTTAATCCCGGTTTTGACGTGAAATCCATCGTGACTGCCAGGCGGATTCCGCCCAGGTCAAAATCTGGCCGGAACTCCACCTGGCAGCCACGATGGATTCCACGTCATAACGGGATATGTCGGAGTCTACTTAGAAAGTTTGGGATATACCGTGCCACAAAAATAGTTTGGGATACATCTCAGATTTTTGAAAAAGTTTGAGATTAACCCTATAATCAAAAGGGTCCGGCGGTGACTGCTATCAACCATGGAAAGCTTGGGCTGTTAATTCAGGTCGCAAAGAGAAGAGATCTGTCAGCAGCAGATCTTGCTGAGGAAGTATTTCCGGAGGATACGATGCCCTGAGATGGAGTCGAACAAGGAATAGGGCGTCGCGGCAGTTTTCGCCCTAGATCATTGACTAGAAGACGCTTCCTTGAGATATCCTTGGGAAGAGAAGCCTTCATACGATAGATATCCCTCTTCCGTCCCGATTTGCAAGCGTTGAACGAACCCAATTAGGGGTCCGGTTGCCGGTAATGGCTTCGCGGACCTTCAGAGAAAACACTTCGATGGTTTTGTTAAGTAGGAGAAAACATAAATGCATCGTCGTTACTCGATGGACCGTCCAGAGAAGAAATTACCAATGATCACGATGGATGATCTTCGATCGAGCGAAGAATGGTCGGGTTGAAGGACTGTAGATCTGATGGAGTGATGAATAATCCCAACGCCGATGAAATTCTGGCCGACAACTTCACACAAAAAGACAATCCGCAATCCAAATACCCGGCGATGAGAATGACCAGCTCCGCAATCGATTGTCACAGTGTCTTCTAGTAGAACACCAGGTAGGCCGATCACGATCGATGAACTGGAAAGTGACGAAGACTCCTTTTTTTCTTTTAGAATAATAACTGCCAACAAAATTTCAGATCTGGATTTCTTTCAAAAAAGCATGCATCTCCACACGTCCACCCTTCTCCCACTAATTATAGTCAAGTAGTGGCAGTAGTGGGGAGGCCAATGGGCCCTTTTAAGAGGGAGCTTATTAGGCTCCCTTTAAAAGGGTCTTTTAGGGGGAAAAGAGGAGTTAATGTGGACTCTTCTCCCCCTAAAACGCACAATTAGAACAATTAAGCAACAAGCACGCACAAGGGGGAGGCCGGTACTCATGGAGGAGGGGCCTCCCGACAATCCAAAGACGACGAAAAAAGAAACGAACATAAAGACACACAACACTAGCAAGACGACGATGCCGCTTCTCAAACCTGATAGTGGAAGTGTGGGTTCTTCACATCGGCTCAGGCTCCGTGAAGTGGCGGGTAACGAGCCTGGACGCGATCGACTAGATGGGCCTCCATCACAGAGACTTGAAGTAATGCTGCCACTGAAGATGATTAATAGCAATGCCAATCTGTCATCTAAATCACTATTGCTGGTGGAGAAGCAAAATTGATTAATATAGATGTGGATTATAAGTTAGTTAGTCCTGCGGTCCTCTATTCCGGCGGGTAATACTAATTACTTAAAAACAAACATGGATAACAGGTGACGAAACTTGACAATGATGGCCTTGATGTTGATGATGATGATTTATCTAACAGCCATCCATGACTAAAGCACTATGATGATGACAGTGACTAAATCTACGAAGTCTTTAACCTACGAAGGCTCTGCGAGAAAACCAATAAATCCAATGATTAAAATTAAAGTTTTTCTAGATGTACGTCAATCGGAAGTAAAGGTATTTTTTATTTTATTGCATTAAAGTTCCATTCAAATCAGGGTACTGAATCATTTAATTTATAGTAAATTAGTAAATAAAAATTATATTCTTATTTAAAAATTAGTCATTAAGAAAAACCCCTATTTATTCCACTCACTTCAATTCCAATTGGTCTGATGAATCAAATTCGAAGTGCCTTTTACATATCATAAATTTTATTTGTATCAGACTTGCTTTTATTCAAGTGCCAAGTATTGCTAGAAATTGAAAAATAAAAATGGTCTACTTTTAATTAATTAAAGGATAAACTCATTCATCCAACCATCACATACAATATTATCATCATCATCTCCTTTAGTCATTTATGGATGGGGAGGGTGATAATCTGACATACCTTAGTTCACCAACCCATAGCTAATGCAGGCAAAGCTTAAAATGTTCCGAGGATTGGCAGGATAAAAAACTGGTCCTACTAGGCCTACTAGGTCACCTAACCCATCATCATCTTTAGTTTTGTCTCTGGAGTCCCTCTAAGAAACAGGGAATTAGGACAAGGAAACTGCATCAGATACACCTCCATATGCTGCTCAACACTCAAAAGGGGGAAAACATTAAATATTCCAAGAAGAGGGAAAATTAAATACCCCCTGCAAAGTTCCATGAATCCCCCCATCTCTCCTTGTCTGTCTTTAGAGTCACTTTGAGAACTGGAAAACTTTAACAAACAAAAAGAACAAAAGAGGCTGCTCAAACGCTTAAGATCTAAGCAACTACCTCCTCTACCGAATCTAGAACTTCTTCCACCTCCACCTCCTTGGCCTCGTACTCCTCTTCATCGTCGCTGGCCTCGCCATCCCTCAACCGCCGCCTCTCCTCTCTCTCCTCTTCGTAAAGCTTCTTCCACTCGCTGACCCATCGGTCCCATTCGTCCTTGACCATTTTCCTCTTCTCTCTGTCCTGCTCACTCAACAGCTGAGACACGTCCTGATCCTCGGCCTCGTACTTCTTGCTGTACTTCTTCAAGTTCTTTGCTATCTCCTCTTCCTTCTCCAAGCTAAGCAGAGACGGTGGCCGTGGTCGCCACAAGAACTGGAAGAAGTGATCCCTCGGAATCTTGTACAGCAGCTTCCCATTGAATGACCAGATGTTGAAGCCGTTCTCCATCTCTTGGACCGATGTCACCGATGTTGCCACGTATCTGGAAACGAACATGGCGTTAGGGATGATGATTAGATTGGACATTATCATGCATAAAACAGACATGACGCATCATAGTCGGATGGTGACAGGAACATGGCGTTAGGGACATGATGTGATGATTAGGGTCGATATTATCATGCATAAAACAGACATGACGCATCATAGACGGATGGTGACAGGAAATTGGAAATTTGGTATGCCTTGCACAAGCATAAGATTCAAGCATATGATGTGATGATTAAAATTGGTAGAATCATGGATTAAATATGCATGATCAACATAATAACTGGTAACATTATGATTAATAAAAACGTTATCACATCATGCACAACTCAAGCATATGTAAGCCCATGATGAGAAATGATTTGTGGAATCATGCATAAAACATACATGACGGCATACTGGAATTGTGAGATGATGACCATTTCTCGATAGTATGAAGATGTCATAACCCGCAGAGTTCAAGCAACGCATGATCGGTGTTTGAAAACACCCCCAATGCGACATAATGTGATGGTGACATGATGATTAATTTCAACAAATTTGACAAATTCACAGCACCATGCACAATTCAAGCATATGGGTGGCACTTGATGTGACAAATTTGATATCGTTATGGAATCATATCTAAAACCTGCATGATGCAGCACAATAAGATGGTTACTTGATGATTAGTTCTCAAAAAGTAATAGTCATATCATCATGCACAATTCAAGTATACATCCACATGATGTGATGACTAGGGTTTGTATCATCGTTGATAAAATATAAATGATGTTGCATAACAGGAAGGTGGCATAATTATCAGTTGTCAAAGAAATGCCAATAACTGCTGGGTGTAATGATCTGGACGTGTGGAATAACACACCAATATGCCGGACGCAGAATAATACGACACTGACATGACGAATATCTCTCTCAAAAGGAAAATGTCATAACACCTTGCACAGTTGATGCATATAGCCCCATGATTAAAATGTGGCATCATACATGCCTAATGCAACATGATAGGATGGCAACAAGCTGATTAGTTCTCGTTAAACGAAAAAACACAATTCGAGCAAACCAAGGATGATAATATCATATAAAGAAAAAATGTAGGGGTATCTGTAAGATCATCATTAGCAAGAATCAGATGATGGTACCTTCCAGTGGGATCCCACTCAATATCAGTGGCCATAAAATGCTCCTCAGTGGCCATGGTTTCCAGCTCATCGACATTGTAGAACTCAAGCTGGCCATTGAATCCCTTAAGACCAGCCAGAATCAGGAAGCGGCCACCCGGAGACCAGTAAAGGGCATTGGCCTGCTTTCCCTTGAGAGTCGTCAACTTGGAGACACGGCCAGTGTTCTGAGCGGTACGCATCGAGTAGAAGCTAACGTCAGGACGAGGGCCATCACCATGGATGACAGCAAATCGGTGGCCTTTGGGCTCCCAGGCAAACGCCACAATCTTCTCGTTCTTGTTCTCAAGCTCAAGCACCTCGATTGGAATGTCCCTCTCTTTGATGCGGAAAAGCTCGAAGCCCGTGTATGTCGACTTCTTTGTTTTTGTGTAACGTTCGACCTTCACAGCAAGGTACTCGCCCTGGCTCTGCCAGTACATCTTGCAGTCGCTCACGCTGAAGAGATTCTTCTGTCTCAGCTCTTCCTTTCCCGGGATTTGAATAAGACTCACCTGCAAGGAAATTGGGAGAAATGAAATCCAGAAAAGGTTGGAGAAAATAAAGGGAGCTGAGAGAGAAAGAAAGGGAGATGAGGTGGGAACATTAAGATCAATGATTAAGAACGGATGGTAAATGAAGATGAGAATGTGAAGACTGAGAACCAAAAAGAGAGGAGCTGCCAAAGGGCAAGACAGAGAAATTAAATTAAGAAAATGTTGGAGAGGGAGGGAGACAAAAGAAAGAAAGAAAGGGCAAAGAGTTGGGAACAGGGTAGGATCAGTGACAGAACAAGGTAAAAGAATATGATAACATGATGCGTGAGAACCAAAAAGGGGAATCGCAAAAGGACTTAATAGAAATGAAATATAGAGAGGCTTGGAGGGAAAGAGGGAGAATGAGAGGAAAAGGGAAGAGAGTTGGAGTAGGATCATGGATACAGAAGAAGAGGCAAACCAAGATTAGAACTAACAAGAGCTAACAATAAGGAATTTCACAAGGGTCAGAGAGAAACTTAACAGGGAGAGGTTTGGAGAAAGACAGTGAGGTACGGTAAAGAAACATGAGTTCATAAGCCTGAGAACCAATGAGAGGAAAGGTGAAACGGCTAGAGAGAAAAATGAAATCGAGAAATGGTTGGAGAAAGAAAGGAAGCAAGGAGACGGGAAGGAAGAATCAATGTCTACGCACCCTTGCCGGCTGATTCCCACCACCAAGCTCAGGGACGAAAAGGGCAAGTATAGGATCAGCAGGAGACCAGCTGAAGTCAACGACATTCTCAACTTTCAACGATTTCTTATCAACAAGAGAAAAAGTCTCTGTCTCATAAACAGAAACGACGTTCTTTCCAATCCTGGCAAAGTATTTGTCGTCTTTTCCGCCACCCCACCTAAAATCAAAAAAGCAAAAATCAAATCAGACAAAGCAAAGCATAATGAGGCATCGAAAGACGATCTTAGCTTACCTGAAAATAGGCCATGAAACTCCAGAAACACCCCCAGCAGACCCTGTCAAGAACTCGTCAGCATTCCCCTTGAAGTCTCTCATCACTTTTCCAGATCTTGTGTCAAAGATGTTCAGCACAACTCTCTGCATTAGGAGCAGATGAAACTACAAGTCAACTAAAATTCATCTGAATAACCCTAGAAACATAGACATTGGACGCAGAGTTATTTACATGAGTATCGCGGGGGCCATTAGGTTCATGGCTGCTGTAAGTGACGAGGAATCTCTCTCCAGGTGAGAAATCAATCAGTTTCACCTAAAACGGATCAAAAAATTAAAGAGAATGCTTAAGGAAGAGAAAGCTTTAGAGTAGTGCATGCATCACTAATGGCAATGACGAGTTGTCGTCATCCCAATCTTTGCCTTTGCTGGGATGATGATGATGACGACAAAGTTGCTGTCTTCATCATCTATCATCCACAATTGGAATGACGATGATGATGGTAATTCTTACTACACATCGCCTCTATTCGTTCTCCTTCAGTTAACCTCATTTGGATGACGAGAGTCAATAACTAAATTGGCATCTCATTGGCAATGATATACAACCAGGATGACAATGATAAAACCGTAATCATCACTCAAGCTGCAAACTACGGCGATTGATGATGACAGTTTTTGGATGACAATGACGATTTTAGACTTCATCTGCAAACACTACTTGAGATTTTTCTTGAAGAAATACTGAGTTGAAAATATCAGAACCATTGGATGAGCATAGCGCATGATCCGGTTGAATGTATTGGCGCCTCCCCAAATAGCAACTCCCTGCCTGTGCACCGTGGCCAGGTATGTGCCCAAAGAAGACCACTGAACAAAGCTCTCTGTCCATTGCTGTTGGCCGGACAAAGTGGTCAGCGCACCATAAATTTTATTTAAACAGCTTAATTAATTCAAATTTCATGTCAATTAAAGGATACATATTTTCAAAATTATTTGTTTAAAAGACTCACGCTACGACGATAGACAAGCTCGGGCTTCATATGTCTAGCATCGTTCCAGAGGACCTCCGTCTCTCTGCCGGCACAGATTACAAATTGATCTCTTGCTTTTTCATCAGTAAGCCACTTGTGTAGGTTTTCCTGCCAAGAACCGCATAACTGACTAAGAACATATAAATCACAAATGAACAAATTAAAAACTTCCAACTTATTTAATCATGGATCAAATCATCATCAGTACTGCTAACTGACAAAGGACCATTACCCATCGTCGGATAATATGATAATTTCGGTTTAAACTTGAAATTCATTCCCTCATAAAATTCTCAGATAGAATAGCAATTAAGCATAGAAATCATCAAAGTAAAAAAATAGTACTCCAACAAAAAAGAAGGCATGCTGTAGTAGAAAGGGACAGCAGGACTAAACGAAACCAGGGTTCAAAACGTGTAAAACTTATACAGGATAAATCACAAATGAACAAAATAAACTACCCCAGACTTTTAATTATGAATTAACTGCCTCCATAACACGTTAAGTTTACAATTGGATGAAGTATTTCCTACCCCCGGTACATAAGGCTTGATCTCAGAAGGTATCCACTGGTCAGGAACCTTCATGAACTTGTCAAAATCATCGAAGAGGTTAACAGCGAATATATGAGCCTTATCCAACTTATACCCATTCGTCTTCTCTTTAGCACGCTCAGCTTCCTGCAAACATAAAACAATCTTAAGCTTTCTCCAAAAAAAAATATCATAAACAGCTAGAAATCGATGGCAACCAGGTGACTGAAAACAAGGGCATCACCTCGGGGGTATTATACTCCACAAAGCAATAACCTAGAGTCTTTTGAGTCTCAGGATTAACGGGCATCCAAAGCCCACCCTCCTTGATGACTCCAATCTGGCTGTAGATCTTCCGCACAACATTCTCCAACTTCTCAAATTTCTCCGGGGGAACAACCGGCAAATTATCGACGACGATTATGTTCCCATACCCCGATTCCAGTTCCAACTCATCCATGGCGAGGAGATCCTCGTCATCGTCGCTGAACCCAGAAAAAAAAAACGGAAATTGAAGAAACCCAACACAACAAAAAGGCGAGATTTCGATCATACCTTGGAATTCCGAAGTCATCTCCAGGGGGAAGACGGATTTCATCGAAATTGATCGTAGCGAGATTGATGCCCAGTCTCTGGGCAGTCGCTTCAAGGTCGGGCATGGCCATGACGTCAGCCATCCCGGCCTCGCCCAAGCTCCGCAGCAATGGCGGCCAAGATGAGAAAGAGAAGAAAGAAGAAAACCCTAGCGAAGAAATTGGCAATGGTCAAGTGTTGAAGTTGAACAAGCGAAGAGCCGGTCCGAGTCAAGAACTGAACCGGACTGAAAAAACCACCGGTTTGCAACTTGGCCGGCCCAGTTTCATCCCGGCCCCACACCCAAAAATAGGAAATTATATGACTTATGACAAGGATGATTTGATTATAGTTTTTTTAATCTGTTTTAATCCCTGCATGAATCTTTGGATTAGGGTTTTGCGCATATACAGTATATATTTCTAAGGATATGGTAGATAGTGAGAAAGAATCATTATTGAGTTGTTTGTACTTGAATGTGATGATAAAGATTATTGTTTAATATGTTTAGATCTAATTCATGGTTCTGGACCCCACCAGAAATAGCATCTGTTATGTAAATGACAAGGATGCTTTGCCTAAATCTGATGTTAGTCTCTTCCTTCTATTGATCTTTAGATAATGGTTTTTAGCACATTGTGTCTGTTGTATCTTAGGGTATATTGGTGAGGGTGAATCGTTTCTGTGTAATTATTTTTACTTGAATAAGTTGGGATGGATTAAAGTTTGTATGATACTAATTAGTGCATGAAATATTAGCTGTAATTAATGGAAATGTGCCCCACCATAAATACTAGATGTTTCATAAATGACAATGATAATCTCCCAAAAGTTATTTTTAGTCTCTACCCTGAATAAATCTTCAGACTGTTGTTTTGAGAAAACTCTATATGTTGTTTTCATAGGGTATACTGGTGAGACTGAATCGTTTGTGTAACTTTGTGAAAAAAAATTCTGTGTAGTTATGTGCACTAATAAGTTTTTATAATACTGATTAGACCATTGAAAATTTTGATCTAATTCATATCTAATTAGAGAAAAATCAAAGAAATGTTGTGAGCTTAATTTATTTTAATGTTTATTAAAATAATACTATTTTCACATAAATAAAGCTTAAACCTAAGAACTATGTAGTTTTCATGTTAAGCAGTTTCTCTCAAAAGTAGGTACATGTATATTTGATTGAATAGGTCTTTGAGATCAGTAGTTGATTGGAAGCTTCTAGAGTGACAACTTTTTAAAGTCCTTTCTTGGATTATCATGAAGAGCTCAACTTTATAGACCTTATATTGTATATTTGTCTTATTGCTTAAAGTGTGAAAAAATAACTAATATCATGATATTAATAGTTCTATTAAATTTCAGTAAAAAAATTAAAAAGATAAATATAAAGGAAACAATGGAAGAGTTAAATAAATGGGTATTGAACTATTTGTAAATTTTAATAGAACGTGAAGATAAGAATAAAGGAGGATGAAAATGATTTGGAATGAATGCATTATCTGTAAAATGCATTTCTATCATAAGTGATCCAAACTGTGTTTCAAAAAATAATCAAAGGTAAAGTCCAATCTTTATAAACATAATCAATAATATCCCTAAAATCATTACCAAAAAATATCACCTTCCCATCACCAATGCTAATGTATAGATTGATTATCATTTTCATATTTTTTACTCAAATATTTTCAATGAAAATTCTTTTCATGTCATAGAAAAATAGATGATATTTTTCTCTCATTATAACTAATTGGTTCCATGTGAAATTTAACATAAAAAATATTTATATTCATTATATCAACATTTTAGATAACTTAACAAAGTCTATCATTATTTCATATTTGATTAGGTAAATGGGTATTATCTTTCTAGTTTATCCAAATCAATCATGTGTGATTATCACAGTTCAAAACATCATAATTCAGCTTGTAATAGATAAAGACATATACAAAATACAAAAATAACTTGACAAAGTCTATTAGGTCACGATATCCAATATCTTTAATTGGACATTCAAAATAAAATATGTATTTCATATATTTTTAGAATAGTAAATCTCCAATATTACATAATTTAAATAAAAATTTTGACTCCAATATTAAAAAATAGATATTTGAGAGTAAAGAATTTAAATCTAATTAAGGTTATTGTGATAATTATTACCATAATTTTATTTTCTAATGTCACAAGTTTCTATTATCATCTTAATAAACATATTAATGAAGTTTTAAGTTTCTCCAATAAAACTACTAATCTCATTGCATTATTCAAAAATATAGATACCAACATTATTAAATAAAATAATTATAATGTTTCAAGCATTATTTATTTAGTACGATGCATTTTGGGCAAGCTCTAATGTTGATAGGGATGGACCATGTCATTGGCCATATCATCATAGTATAATGTTGATGGGGACATATTAAACGGCATTGGGATATGGATGTTGATAGATTTTAATGTATTTTAATCTGAATTTGAGTGATTATTATAATGTTTTCGATAGCGAATTGCCATATTCATGTCATAATTGATGCATTGTGGCCCAATGATCAAGCTGTAGTTATTAAGGAAACTCATATAAACTGAATCATTACACATTGAAGCATAAAAAAAAAAGAATTTTGACTCAATGTATCCGTATGTATGATAGAGTAAATTTTAAGACATTTATAGGTACAACCTAGAATAATAAATAGTGTATTTCATGATTTATATCATTGGGATTAAAGGGGATGAACTACTGATAATATATAGTGATTTGATAACTTAGTCAATTGAGAACCACAATACATAATTAGGGTCTATCCCAAATCTGAATTAAAATTTATTTAATGTAAATATCTCAAGTTTAAGTTAGCTAGAAAGTGTATAATTACATAATTAGATGATATTACTTGATGGAAATATATGTGGTCGGAAAGCCAATAGCACATTCCACACCTCGTTCCATGTTCATTAATACAACATATTCATTATAATGCATGTGTGATGCTTAGAATGAAGTCCATGAATACATGATCCGACTTAGTGAATTATGATGAGATTGTAATATGGAGATCACTAGTCTTTAAGCATGTATTCTAAACATTCCTATTCGAAGGATACGCGAGAAGGACATCAAAGTATCTGGCTAGAATAACACTATCTAGCCTCATTCATATGATGAGTATGGCCGGTCCCCTAGCCATTAGTGTGGAGGCACTACGGATAGATAGTGGGTGCTCTTTAGAGCAAAGAGTTCATTGAATTGATCCGTACGAATTCCCGAATGGTATTATACCTAAATGTCAATCAGGTTGATTCACGTCACGGTTGTATAAGTGGTCCTTAGACCTAAGACACCAAAGACATCTTTTGGACAAACAGTTGTACCTTGGCTATGACCAACGAGTCTCTAAGCATGGGATTCTAAACGGTCTTAGTTCGGGTACATCAAGAAGTTCATGAAGACGATTGAGTGGTAAAGATGGGATTGTCCACCCTCGGTTTTAGAGGTGACAGCTCAAGGAAGATGATGCAATGAAGTCCTTGGCCAAGGTAGTGAAATATCAGCAAAGATTTCTCCGATGATTTCCAAATGCATTAGTACTAACTCGGATGATTGGTTAGAGTTTGATAGTTAACCATACACTAAGTCGTCCAAGGAGCGTCAAGTGAATGAGGGATTATACATATACAAGGTAACTGATGATGAACAGGTTCCATGAGTGAGTCGATACACACTCCTTTGTATCTTCTAGAGAACGAGGTGTAGCTTGGCACACACGAGTTGGAGACTCAACCTATCGATTGAGTTAAATCGATCCGACATTAATTAATCTATATGTTGATATAGTTAATTAATTTGGAAGGCCAATAAAGGTTATTGGGCCGTTGGAGTCGTTAACTAAACTGATACATGGGCCTAGAGGTTCGCACGCAAATGGTCTTTTGGACGTCGAAAGATATACTTAAGTTTTGCGGGTTTTTATGAAAAATACCCACTTAGTATAAATAAGGGAATGCCCTGAACAAAATTTACCCAGGCCAGAATTGTTCGAGGGCCTTCCCTTTCTTCTCCACTCTCCCAACACCTCCTCTCCATACCCGATGCGATCAGAATGGCGTAACGACGATGGTGGAGGTAGAACGGGGCTCGTCGATGAGAAGGAAAAGATTTGACGTGTCGAGGATCGCGTGGATACATCTAGAGGCTGCACATTTGAGTAGCTCGACTCGACTCGCTCCAAGATCCAAGAAATCACGGATGCAATCTGTGTAAAGGTACTCATTAATGGTTTTGTTGATGTCGTTCGATTTTGAAAATGTCTTCCGCTGCGAATCGTTTCGATTTATTCATCCATCTCTAGGCCTCTAGAACCCAACATTACTCATAAAACCTTATATACACTTAATAGATATGGAGAGGTTGTGGACTTTGTTATTAAAAATGGTATGCCATAATCCCTCAAAATTATGCAAATACATAAAAATTATAAAAGGATAAATGTTCATTGGCATAATTCAACCCCTATTATGCCACACAACTGAATACTTACAAATAAAATATAATCAATCATACTTGGGTGTAGAAGAGAATGGCAAATGATTATAAGGTGATATGCAGGTCTGGATCACTCATTTCTAATTATTTACATTATTATGTCAAATTATAAATCCTATAATGGCCCCAACTAGAATACATTTATGAAGATTTAAATAATAGGAAGTGTCACTTTACATCATGGTATATTCCAAAATTCAAGTTGTAGGTCTCAGTGCTAGGTTTAGGGAAAACCTTATAGAAGGTTTAAAGTGAAATGACTTAAGTCACTTATGATGATATTTCAATATGGAGATCATTGTTCTTCAAACATGCATACTAAATATTTTTATTTGAATTTACTCAAGGAGGGCATTGAAATAGATGGTTATGCTTAGACTATGACATACAATTTCCTAATTATGCAATCCAAAATTTTCTTATCCCATGTGCATCAAGAGGTTCACAAATATGAGTTAATGGTCAACATGGGATTGTCCACCCTTGGTATAAAAGGAGACAACCCAAGGAAGGTGTTGCGATGACTTCCTCGGCCAAAGTAATATAATATCAGAGACTAGTTATTTTATGATTTCCCAATGCATCAGTACTAACCAAGATGACTAAAGTTTTGATAGTCAATCATACCCTAAGTCATCTTAGGAGTAGAAAGCGGATGAGGGACTGTACATACATGATAACCAATGACAATAATGTTTCATTATAGAGTCATCATAATCATTTGTATCTTCTAGAGCATGAGGTGTAGCTTTGTAACGAACAAGTTAGAAAATCCACAACTCGATAGGGTTAAATCAATCCTTGATTAATTCATCTATGCGTTGATAAAAATTATTAATTGTGTTGGTTAACAAAGGTTATTGCAGTACTAGAATCCTCAACTAGACCAGTACTTGGACCTAGAGAATCACACACCAATGATCTTTTGGACTGTAGAAGATATACTTAAAGTTTCTTTCTATGAAAAATTCCCCTTAGGTATACATAAGAGAATGCCCTCAATAAAATACACTCTTTCAAAACTTATTCATGTCTCATCCTTCATCTCCACATTGATGGAAATAAATGTGGCCAGAAAAGACAAGCACAATCCCATCACTTGTTCAATATTCATTATTCATTAATACAAGATTCATTATAATGCACTTGAGACGCTTATACTCTAGTCTATGAATACATGACCTGAATTAGTGAATTATGATGAGATCATAATACAAATATAATCAAATAATTAAGAGTTTTTAAAAATATTTTTAAACAAAGGATACTCAATAAGGACATAAAATATCTAGATATAATGACTCTATATAAACTCAATAATATGATTAGTGTGGTGGATCCCATAGCCATTAGTGTAGAGACAATAAGAACCGATAATGGGTGCTCTTTAGTAGAATGAGTTCACCAGATTAATTTGTAAGAATCCGTGAATGTTATTACCCAAAATTATCAATCTGCTTAATTCATTTCATGGTTGTGCATGTAGTTTTTAGAACTGAGACACCAAAGAGGTCTTGTGGATATATAAGTGTACTTTAAATATAACCTACAAGTTCTTAGGATAGATTCTAAATATTCTTAGTTTAGTTGCAATAAAAAAGTTCATGAAGATGATTGATTGGTCATGATGGAATCATTTTCCCTCGACAGAAGGGAGATAGCTCAATGAAGATGATGTGTGGTAAAGCCTATCGCCTAGGTAGTATAATATGATAGAAGTGTTCTCAAACAAATTTTAAGCGCATTAGTACTAACTTAGATGACACATTAGTACTAACCTTCAGCTATTGCAGGACTATCAAATGAATGGGGACTATACGTACATGGTAACTGATAATACAAATGTTCCATGAGAAAACCATTCCATTATTTTGCATATTATATGCAATATGTCTAGCTTGGCACCCCATAGGCTGGAGACTCAACCTATTGATTGGGTTAAATCAGTCTATCATTGATTAATCCAGATGATGATAGTGTTATCATTACTTGGGCCATGAGAATCATTAACAAGATTATTGATGGACATAGAGGGTGAACATGAACGGTCTTTTGGATGCCAACATATACACTTAAATTTTGACGATTTAATGGAAAAATACCATTAAGTATAGATAGGGAAAGGCCTTGAAAGAAATTCACCCAAACCACAATTGTTCAAGTCCCTACTTGTATTCTCCCTTATCCCTTTTGATCATCTTCATTCCCAATGTGATGGAGATGACGTAACTATGGTACTAGAGTGAGAATGGAACTTTTCAAGATTGAGGAGATTCAATAAGTGGGGAGTTAAACAGAAATGTCTAGAGGGTGGGCACATGATCAAGCACGTGTCACTCAAAGAAATGATAAATTACATACGCAATCCATGCAAAGATGATTTGATCATCATTTTTTAAGTGACATTACAATTATGTTCATAGTCTCCCACTGCGTGAATAAATTTATTTTTATCTCAATAGAGGCCAAAGAAATAGCGCTTGTTTTTATATCTCCTTGGGTCTCCTTCCCTTCTGATTTGTTCAGGAAAAAAAATGATGACCATGGATCGACAATGGAATCATCAAGTTGGAGGAGATTTGAATGATGGGGGATCAAAATAATTTGTATAAAGGCTGCACAATTGAGCATCTCAACATGTCTCACTTGAGCAATCAGAAAATTCAGAAATCCTATCCGTGAAAATGTGATTTGGTCAGTGAGTTTTAAGTTATCTTGTGACTTCATTCGTAAGGTTTACACTATGCAAAATCATCAAGGTTTTGTGTCAACCACAGCCATATAAACTAACATTATAATCTAAATCAAATCACTTTCTCATCCTAATATATTTCTCCCACCATTATATATCTGTCCTATTATGCTTCATATTTACCATTTGAATCTCATTAAGCTCTCTTAACATTGCTTTAAAATAAAAATAATATAAATTTCATTTAAAATCAAATGTTTATCTTTTATCTCATCAACCCAATATCTCATTATCATCTCCTCACAATCTCAACTCTAATTTCAAACTTAATTAAATTTGAATCTCAATTCAGATTCCTTTACATTTTATACCCTCTCATTATTATTTTGAGCACAAATAAGCTTCACTTGTATTTTATCTATATTTAATTTATTTTATACAATACCATTACAACTTTTTTCACTTTCTAGAGATTTATTTATTCATTTATCACAAATGCCAAATATTTAAGATATCCTCTTGCCTCATCTATCTAAATCTCCAAAATTACATAAGATTTAAACAATATAAGATTTATTATTGAAAATTGTATTAACAATTATTTATCCAGGTATTTTTCTCCCTTATAACATTTGGTTCCTTATTTTCACATGCACTTGGCTTGCACGAAAAGTAAAATATATGTGGCTTCTATATGATCTTCATTTCTAAACTTCCTCTGGGTTTGATATGCCAAATGATTAACATGGAGGGCACAAAACATAATTTCAATGAATCAAGACATGCAATTAGATGTAGAATGTACCAATAAAATCAATTAATATAAAATACGATGGAGTCATTGAGGTTCCATATGAGCACAATTGTTCCTTTATTGTTCTCATTTTCCCTCTAACCAAACAAAGAGATCTTTAATCTTATCAATTCTTGATAAGGAACAAATATTTCATGAATGTGAGGATCTGATTTGGCATTTACTTTTATATAATAGTATTTTTTCCAGCTTGGTTGTTTCAGAGGGTTTTTCCATCATAGAGTTAAAATAAAAAAAAGCCAAATAAGGGAATAATGCACCACATTTTCTTTGTATATTCATCTATTTGGTCTATCTATGTGTGACAATAACATGTTTCCCTATTGGTCAAGACTCCGAGGTTGTTTATTATTTGATTGAGGAATAGGTTTGATCTCCATTTTTTGTATAACAACATACTTGCTTCCAAGAACAACTAATGAATGTATTTTCGAATCTCCTTTGTGGTATTGTGCACACAATTGACAAAAGTATTGTGATAGCATGCATTTCTAGTGCCTTATATTATTACATTTATGTGTCTTAATGCGTTAAATTACTCATATTTGTATGTATCAAGCTTAAAATGATTAAATCTATTTTTAGAACAAATTTCTGAATTTTCTGTATTTTTTAGGATTTTTATAACAGTATATTCTAAAAGAATATAACTTTGAGACAGAATATGATTTTTCTGGAATTTTTGGATATTAAAATTGGAAAGATATGATTTTTCTGAGTCAATACATATATATTTATACGTATTTTTTGGGATTTTATTTGATTTAATATGAAATTTTAAGTATTTTGGTTTTTTTATGGCATAGGGTGACGTGGCGTGCCGATGCGCCACCATGTCAGCATCGAGAAAGGGATTTTTTTCTTTGTTTTTTGTCCTTTTGACATGTACATGTGGCACGGAATATGAAAAGCCGCGGAATACGAAAAGCCACGGAATACGAAAAGCCACAGAATACGAAAAGCCATGGAATATGAAAAGCCACAGAATACCATGTGCTTTGACTTCTTAATAGGCATGAAACTGATGACATTGATGAGGAGAGAGAATAAATTAAAGGCAAGGATTGCTTCAACTTCCAACGGCCATAACTTTTGATCTTCCCCTCCTCTTTCTATCCATACCCTCTAATCTATAAATAGAGGCCTGGATCATTGTAAAAATCATCTTGAACTTGCTTCCCACTTTTGTGGGCTGATTGAAAGAGAGTGAGTTTTGAGATCCATCAAGAGTGTTCTTGGTGTCTTGTGTGTGTGGGAAGAGACAAAAGAGAAGAGGGGGAGCTTACCGGCACTCGCAAATCGCCGTGATCCTGGCGGAACGTAAGGATCTAAGGTAAGTGTCTTCTCCTTACGTTGTTTCTCTCCCAACATCATCGTTATCATAGTTCTAGTTTTTATTTTCACCATTTCATTTATCACTTCATACGTCCCCATTCTCTCGTCTGTCTATCCTGCCATCGTACCACTCCATATCCAACCACTATCCTCATTCATACCATCGTTCATCGTCATATCCATCACACTAACTCACTCTTTTCTTTAAGTTAAATTAGCTTATAATCACGTATCTTTTATCGATATCACTAGCTCACGTCATCAAATCTTGCTTTCGTCAATCCTCTCATCCATCATCACTAGTATAAGAAAGTAATTCCTTAATCATCGTTCCCTGTGAAAACGATCCGTACTCATCACTAAGTATTTTTAAGTACGGTTAAATATATTTTATTGAATATTCTCAATCACCAACGACAAATTTTAACCCTAAAATTGAGATTATCATATTGATTAGTTGATTTCTCTGTAAAATTTTATTTTAAATTTCTCAAAAAAATTAAATATCATTGGAAATATAATAAATAAAGTGAGTAACATAAATAACTCGTCGAAGTTTTATTTAAAAAGTACTCAGAAGTACATAAATAGCTCGTCTAGAAACAAGTGGGGCATTTGTGGATCATCTCTGAGCAAAGCTGGACTGTGTAGCCCCTATGACCTTCATTTGAAATGACACATTTTTTGCACGTAAAATTTTGAGAAGTCTTACTCATTATGTAGGAGCAAGGGTTATTCGCTGGAATTAAACATGAGATGGTTGAAACTATGAAATACATAGGGATCAAACTACCAGACTGGAATAAAATTGTTGAAATGGCTCTATACTAGAGAAGACTAGGACATCATTTGATTGAAGAAATGAAACCCACTTGTTCATGTGTTGTAGTATGAGGATGAGGACTCTAGTATCAAAACCTGGCTCCTTTGTAGTATGTGAGGGGATCTGATTCCTTAGTGCCTACTGCTTCCCATTGGAAAATAGATCTGTGATAAGATACACAATGATGTGTGTCAAGAAGTAATGATGAGCTGGGCACAAAGGCCTCATGACTTCAACAAAGTGATAAAACCATTCACGTTTATATCTTTTAGCTCCAGTCTTTCTGGGATGAGATGGATCTTTAAGGACATGTTCCTGAAATGGGCTGTCCATGCCGAAATAGCATTATGAAAGACTGATTTTATAAGTTCCTGACGGTACTTAATACTGACTATGATTCTTTTGGTGCCAAGTTCTCAATAGATATCCCTTATAGTGGCTCCAGGCTTGAAGCATGTCATACAACTAGCCCTTTAAGAAGAATGTTATATATATTATTCATCCAATGACTCTGCTGTTGAGATTGAGTCCAAAATTCTGGCTACAATTAAGGATCAGTCCACCAAGCTTTATTCACTTGAGGTAAATATCCAGGAACAAAAACAAAGACTTTGAGGAAAGTTAGGAAGCCAATTGTATGCTGGCATTGCAAGAGGAAAGGTGCAAAATAGAGAAATGTTGAGATCTCAATGACAGAACAACTTGACAAGCTCAAACTCATACAACAATTGGGTTAGGACACAATGGGGTGGACAGTCATCTAATAGTGGAGATGTTTTAACTCATCCCATACTTCATGATCTCTATGATCTTAAAGAGGAATTGGAGAAATTGAATATTCTTATTTGTCTTGAAAACGTGCGAATGATATACATTAATGAGCATTCTACTTTCCTTGACATTAGTAATTCATATCAGAACACAATCTGGACTCTTGATTCAAGGGTAATTGATCACATGGCACCCTTTCTTCATAAATTAGCAGAATATTCTATCTGTGGACAGTTGCTGCATAATGACTTCAGGTGGAGAAATACTCTCAGTTTTAGGTGTGGTACAATTACAATTAACAATATGGGACATGTTATTTTTTTACCATTTGCTTAAATCACAACTAATCTCCCTCAAAGACAGGTTAAAGATTCATCACTTATTCTAACTCTTGATCCTAACAGTTTTTTATATGACAAGAAGGTGAACCAAAGGATTCAAAAAATTGAAGATAAGGAAGGCCTTTTGATGGTGAATGGAGGATGTTATATTGAAGAAGATAGTATTCCTCCTGTATAACAAGTTAAACTATGTGATTTGTGTTTGAACTTTCGAGGATAATTTTCCATGTTTTGCTCAAAATGTGGACTTGTCCAAGCTCATATGTCATAGGTGTCAGGTTGCTAATCATTGAATATCCCCACTTAAAAGGACAAGTGATAAGAGTGATATGATGCATAATGATGCATCAGAACCGTTGTCACTGCTTTGGGCTTGGATTTTTTTCGTAATTTTTGATGATTGTACTTGATTAAAATGGGTGTACCTCACAAAACAAAACTCAGATATAACTGATATCATTAAACACTTTATTACTCAGGTGGAGATAAAATTTGGTGTAGAGGTGAATAACTTTAGAACAAAGAATGCTAGAGATTACTTGTAGTGTGATATTAAGGGTGTACTTTCAAACTCATGTCGAGACAATTAGAGCTCTGATTATTCATCAGGAGACACCCAAATTCCTCGAGAGAGAAGCATTGCCAACAGTTGTACATCTTATTAATTGGGTACCATTAAAAGGTTTCAGCTATAATAGCCCACTAGACCTTATGAATCAATCATTTCCCTCTGTCAGAGTGAGAACAAGCTTTAAACCCAGAAATTTTGGATGCACAGGATTCCTTCACATTCATTATCCCACCAACAAACTCATTTCAAAGGATATTATGTGCATACTTGTTGGATACCCATCAATTCAAAAGGTTACAAGTCCTACCATCCTCCATCCAATAAAATAATATTTTTGCCCGGATGTTACATTCAATGAGTCTGAAACATATTTTGCAACATCTAATGGTATTGGTGAACAGAAAATCTGGGCTGAAAGGGAAGGTGAATTGCTCTTTATAATGAATAGGAAGTTAACATAGAGTCACTTGATGGTCAAGAACTGACTATTGAAGGATGAAGTCCCAAGTCATTGCAACATAATGTGAATAATGATCATTTTGAGAAGAAATTGAATGAAGCTGGAATTCCATTATTAAAAAATGAGGAAGACGAGCGTAAAGTACCAATAGAAAATGTACTGCCTACATTGGACAAGTAGTGGAGATCATTCCTTGTTTGAAAAGAAAAGTGTAAATGAGAAAGTGGTTTTATTACTTGTATATGTAGATAATATTGGTGTCACCTGAAATGATGACGAAGAGATTGATATTCTGGGTCGGAAACCTTCTCAATCCCTCGATATCAAGTCCCGACGTTGATACATTATTTATTAGGAATTGAAATTAACTTCTCTCCAAATGGTATTTTTATTTATTAAGGGAAATATAAAATGGATATCTTGAAGAAAAAGAGGAAAAAAACCGTAAACCATCATCAATACCCTTGATGAAACTTTGAAGCTTGGACTATGTGAAGAAGTTGCCTCAGTTGATTGTGGACAATATCAAAGGTTAACAAGTAAAGTTATCCATCGTCATCATTCTAGACGTAATATTGCATTTTTTTTGGGACTTCTAAGTCACTTTAGGGCACTATCCAAGAAAACCTTTTATAAAGAAAGACTTTTAAAAATGATTTATTACTTGAAAGGAACTGCTGGACATGGTTTGGTCTTTCAAAAGGGGTGAAGAGCTCAAGCTTGAAGTCTATACTGATGCAGATTATGGCAGATCTGTATTAGATTATCGGTCAACTATTGATCATGAATGGCTTACCTCTATGAAGAAAATCTAGAAAAAATTGCGCTTATTTTATGGATGTACAAGCATAGTGTAAGCCTCCGGGTATGAGAATATGATAAAAAATAACTTGTTTAGTTTGGGTGCCAAATGACTCTGTCAATAAAATCTAGTCATCAGCTTGTCATCCTCCAGTGCAGCTTTTATCTTTGATTGAGAGCCCTTCCACTGAATGAGACACCTCTTTTTAGCTGACTTTCATCTCTGTTCAACCACTGGGTTTCTCAGTACCGGGTAAAAATGCACTTTTTAAAAGCTGGATGTTAAAAGGCCAAAATCACTTTATTTGTCATGTTGAGGCATTTGACACACCAAAATGGGACAATGTGATATTTTTAAGAAAAAATTACATTCCAACTAAACATGGGGGTCAAAGACCCATGTGCATGAAATAATAATTATTTATCTCCTCTCATTGTGAAAGCTATCCACCTGGGGGACAATTACACAATTTTTTATCTTCAAGAGAAGCTGTGTGCAAGATATACAAATTAGGAGGTTTAGTGAGTATGATTTTAGCAAGACTCAAATCCTTTGACATTTGGAGGATCCATGTCTTCCAATTTTGAAGAACTTGAAAATCCAGATGTATCAACTTAAAAATGAAGTTTGTGAATTATAAGATCCACAAAGTGAATTGTATTTTTTTCCATAATGTAGGAAGTCTAAAGTATAGTACATATAGGCATTTAGAGCTTTCTTATCGCTTAAAATTTGTAAGGGTCTGAGAATGAGCAACATTATGGGGTGTGTTAACTTGCTAGAATGGCATATACACAAGTTCAAATTATTATATTATCTTACTTGCTCTGTGAACCAGTAATAATCAATTCCCATGGTTTATTTTCAAGTCTACTGTTTTAGGGAAATTCTTGATGTTGTTTGACTTAACTTTTACACTATACAAGTCATGAAAGCTCTCAGATTATTGCTTGGAATTATGTTTCTAATTTTAAGACATTTTAGATCCAACATTCGAATTGAAGCAGATAAGACTAGATCCTCACAAACTATATGATAATTGGCGGCGTAAAATGATGCATCTAGAACTCAAACTGGAAGTCAATCTGGAGGTTCTCCCACATGCCCAATACTTATTTATGTACTGGTTGCATCTTATATTTTGTTACAATGATGATAAACAGCTACTTTGGGATTATATTGAATCTGGTATTTTAGTAAGTTCATGGGAAGCAAATCTAGATTCATATCTCAGCTATCAAAACAGAACTAGATATGATGAGATTTGATACTCATGGCTACTGATCAATACCAAAAATATAAATAATACCTTTAATGCCACCGTCATCAGCAACACAATTATGTCATGAAAATTATCACCAATGTCATAGCTTATCAACATAGACAAGGTTGACATAAACCACATAATCTTTTCCATATGCTCATGACATGGGAAGACAATGTCTTCATTTTTACATAATCTATAATGTACACAATTTGGCAGTTTGGTTCCACCAATTCATGCAACTTTGGTCTTCTGGTCCGAATTCACCTTTCACTAAAGCAGAAATAATAACAATCATAATAGATTTAGCCAAATACAATAATTAAATTCCTGTAATAAAGCATAAACAATGTTAAGAAATGCAAGGAAAAAAATGCAAATTAGCATCGATAGTGAACATCAACCAAAAAATCATCATATGATGACACTAGCCTGCGCAGAAATACAAATTTTATAATTTTCAGTTACAGGACAGTGAGAATGTTTGGAAACCAGACAATATTGAACTGAAAACATCATCGTGCAACTAAAATAAAATGAATACATCATCATCATCCTCAAATCCCATCACTTTCATTGTTTTGGGCTTGGAATAATGACAATTATAATTATGATTCTTCATCAATCGATAAATGGCCATGACAGGACAAAAATAATTTGTAGACATCCACTCGTGACCATCATCCCGGACACCGAACCCTACTCACAACGTAACAAGTTATCGGAGAGAATTCAAAAGACGGTACGCAAACAATTATAGAAATTATCGTACCTTTCATGTTTACGGTCTACATTACCAACAAATAATTAGAAAGCAGTGACTACGAAGTTATTTGATTATCCTCCAGGTCTATGAAGTTATTTGATTACCTTCATCAATGGCTAGAACTTCCAACATCAAAGTCTAAGGTGTAGTCATACTCGATGGTGGGAATGACAGACGCAACGAACTTCAGAAATAAGAAAAGGTACCTGGAGTAAAAAAATAAAAAGAAAAAGTAATATCAGGAAAAATGAATTTACATTTCATGTCAGAAAAAAATGAAAATGAATTTTTGAAAGGTATAAGCATAGAATGCCTTTTGAAAAAATTACATAAATACGGATGAAGGAAGCTATAAGCATCATTAAATAAAGTGATTGATCTAAATAAATAGGGAGAGGATGTCACCTGTCCACTTCCGGTTCAACTCCACGTGACATTAAAACATCGATGATCTTCTTCATCACAGCTCCGTGCCTGCAGGGGTGGACAGACGCGTGCTTCCCAGGTAGATGAGGATGGTCCTCAATTGTCACCTACGTTGATAAATAATAATGAAAATTGTGAAATTTGTGAACCACGGCAGTTTTATACAATAAAAATAAAGGTACAAATTTGAGATCCGACAAAGGTTTCAAAGCAAAAGACGTAAAACTCTGGTTCAACCTCCAAATAATGCCGCGTGAAAGCACTTTCCAGATACAATACCATCATGCTCGTAAATCACCACTCGATAGGTTAATAAAATCACCGCTTGAATTCCCAAAACCTCAGTTCTTCCACCCAAACCGAATCACAACGAACAGATAATCATTGTTGATGGGTTAAATTCAAAAATTCAGAGGGCGAGACGTAGATAAACAAGTATGTTCTGGGATTGTGAGACTAATTTTTTTTAAAAAAGATAAGATGCAAAAAATGGTACAAAAAAACAAAAAAGCCTGTTTTGGGACTTCATTTAGACACAGATAATGATGATTGATAATTTTAGACACAGATATTCAGTGGGATACAAGTGGAGCTGATTAAAGTTGAACTAAGACACCATGGTTACCGTCTTGTGTGCATGGTCTTGACTAACATCCTCAAGAACGAGCTCTGCTTGTAATGGTACCCTTAACTACAAAAACATAAAAATCCTCTCAGGATGTCAATAAATAAAAAAGAATGCTACAACTATATATATGACTGGGGTGATCACTATGCAGATAGTAAATTTTCTCATGATATATCCTAATAAAAAGCCTGACGATTTCAAATTAAGTCGGATATGATGGGGACAACATGGTGCCACTTCTTTTAAGACTATATGATACGAACCTGGTTTGTTCGTATCGGGAGAAGACGAGAAGGGAGAGAGAGGGCACCGGGATGGACTACGGCGTGCCGGGATGGACTACGGCAGGTGGGGGCAGGCGGAGTGGACGTCGCCTACGTGAGGGGTCCGGCGGAATGGACGTCGCCAGAGGGAGCCAAACACATTTCTGGAATACTTCTTGGCTGCCCTCCTCAAGGGTGGGCTGCTCTATTTAAAGGGATTACAGAAGTCCAAATGACTAAACTGCCCCTATTAGGCAAAATGATGAGAAGGGCCTAGATATGTTGGGGTCGTATCACTATACAAGGGAGAAATCATGAAAAAAACCATGTTTTCAATGCAAACCTTCAAGAATAGACCTTGAGGAATGCAACAGGCAAAACTTCCAGAAATAAAATAGACCTTGAGGACCAGATCAAGGTTTTAAGAATCATCGTGCTCTTCACCAGGGTACGATTCAGAATAGATGTTGAATAGAGAGAGAAGCAGATTGGCCTTCTCTCATTTGTTATGAGGTCAAGCTGGATTGGATCTTTTCATTGGGCGGCAAAGTTGGCAAAGTCTACCTTTGCTTCCACAAATTGCAAAATACCGAGTTCTTGGTGCCTTGACCGTCTTCTACCCCCATTTATTTGTTTGAAGTCACGTGCACCTCAACCCACACATGTTATGCTTGTGCTTTTTCTTGCCATGACAAGTTCTTGGTAGGAGCTTATCAATGGTGTTATCTTCCATTCGACATCTCCTGCTGACTAAAGTACTTATACTAACCCCATCCCCTCTAGGGTTATTTCTGTCATTTCCTCTCACTAGGGACACGATGGTCCAGTTGTCATCAGGGTAATTTCCCCCTTCCCCATAAATATATGTAGCCTTTCCTTTGGGAGGGCGGAGAAGAAATTTCATGAAGTTGGACTCTTTGCGGGAGTTAGTCAGCCTCCATGTCTGAGATCATTTTTCTATCACTGGATCTTATACAGGTCCCTCTAGACTGATCACTCCCTCCTCCTGATTGATCATCTCCGTTCCTTTCCCCCTTCTAGAGTATTCCTTGTCTTCCAAGTGGAACTCAAGGTTATAATGGGGCTTTAAATAGGCTCGTAAAGGAAGAGAGTAGTCTAAAATGACAATACTCTAGAAAATACAACTTAAAAATTGGGAAAAACAACACTAACAAGGGTATCATCCAGAAGCACTGGTATTAACATCCAAAAAGTCAGGTCTTTATATTTTGTTGATCTTACATTAAAGAAATTGATTAGCCAACAAGTACCATCCCACCTGAACACCTCCCACCTTTAGAAAATTATCATCAAATTAAAGTCAGCACAACAAATATTTAGCCTCAAAAGTAACTTTTTCAAAAATTCTATACAAAGGCCTTCTCATGTAAAAGGTGGAATAATTTCAACCAAAACACACCTCTTGGACCAGGTACTCACTTTTATACTGCTGAGATATGAGTTTTTGTAAGGATGCAGATTACCAGAGATTTTTCTAGCCGGGCAATAAATCTTTTAGTCTACCTCAAACTCAAAGAGAAAGACTAACCCGGATTCAAGTACCATAGAGCTTTGCATTGAACTGTCGAAAGGTATCCAAACTCTTCATTTGATTGCGATATGCTTATTTTTATAACAGCATATGGAGCGTAAAACATAATATGGGACTTTTACTAATTTCTCCAGGGACATGTCAGACTTCCTTAGAGTGGGATACACTAAGTATGTTCTGACTAGTATGTTCCTCATGAATTTCATGGTGTACGAGGCTTAACGAATCTGCATGTATTTGATGATCTCAGCCCGTTCACTCCAAGGACCTCATCCCTGTGCGAGGGTGAGAAAATCCCACATTAATGAAGGATCCGATTTAATGGATAATTTAGCAGTAGCGCAATGACTCAATGACGAAGATGACAAATGAGAAAGAAAAGGTAGACTTTGGTCCTATTAGGATCCCTCACACTTACCTGCGTAGGATAGTGATACGATTCCCATAAGAATGTATGAAAGAAGAAAGAGAGGACAGAAAGTCCACATTTACAGTATTTTTACCAATTCGATACAGCTGCGTATCAAATAGCTTTCCCATGTGATACTCTTAGTCCAAGGATTCTGATAAGATCAATAAAATGAAATCCGAAATATGATATTATTCTATTTTCAGGGAGAAGATCTTTATCAGTTTGTTGCACGAGACAATTGCAGAATGAAATGTACGAAATGTGTACAATGTAGATTCAGCGAGAATGAATAGAAGATAACATGAACCAGGATCGCAAGATCCTTGTTCTGGACGCAGGTTTCTCCTGCTCTCCAGCCTTTCCCCGTGCTCCTAAATGGGACCCCATCAACTTCTTGGAAATTCGTACCTGTAGGTCTGTCCCTGTCTTTATTTATGGGGTCATTGACCTTCTTAGTCCTCTTGAGCTGGCGTGGACTTATTTCTTTGGTTAAATCGCCTCTTATATATTTTCTTGAGAAGAACATATCAGATTCCATGTGGGATCACAGAAACTTCTTCCTCCTTTTCAAGAGTACGTCACATATTCTACTGCTTTAAATTCCGTTTAAGAGTTTTCAAACTAGAGTGGATTTTAAGTCATTCAGAATGAATCACAAAAGACCGTTAAAAAACACAATGTAACAAGCATCTAAAAGTAGCGCATCAACTGAAATCTCATGCAAACGTGTCTTTTTTAAAGAAATCATGCAAACATGTCTAAAAGAAGATAAGTGTAATTTGACGACCGAGGAACACACCTCATCATATCCAGTCAACCAGACACGGGGTGTTTGATAGTATTTATCATACCTGCATGTCATAAGGAAAGTCAAGACATCAGACAAGCAAGTTAACCGCTCCTCAGATCTTATGTAAATGATGATGATACTAATTAGACTATGACATTTCAAAAGAAAAAATAATGGGTATAACTTGAAAGGAACCAAAAATTGCTGCTAAAAATTAGACCATAGGTCTTACATACTATGCGTTAGCAAAGATAACGTCAAACACGAAATAAAATGAAATTTCCCATCTTTTACAGTCGTACCCAAAAGTCTGTGTAATTGTGTATATATCCATTTTGTTTTTTGACCATTGAACCCCGTAACCCTGGAACGTTGTATAAAATTAGGGCCTCTCTTCCCGTGCAAAGAATGTTCTTTCCACCTCTATTTTTCTCGTTTTCTCTCCTCTGCTGCTCACATCTGAATTTCCCTCCATGGAGATCTAAAGCTCCCGCATTGGTCTCATGGAGGCTCATTGCAACATTCAGATCTCTCTCTTGCCCTGGACGCTGGACTATTTACTTTCAGTATGATATGGCAAATGCTTCTTTGCATATGAAATCCTGATACGAAGTTCAAAGGCATGTGACTGGTCTAGAGATGCTCCAAATCCAGAGGAGGTGCCTGGCTGATTCTGCCGAGCTCTCCACCCTATCTCCCCCTTTTTATCTCTCTATACTCACTCATCTCTCTCTACTCATGGAACCCTCTATTTTGATCTCTTTTGTCGCCAAGATCGAACTATATTTTATGGTTTACCTACTGCTTCTGCAATTTCTTGACGATTACGACAGGATTCATATCATATGGTCAACAAAGGAACCATTTTTGGAAGAAATTAGGAATGCTCTATTCTTCTTTGGCTGTCCTCACCAAGATGTGATAAAATACTATGAAATGACACAATTTTTTTTTCAAATTTTCTAAGACGGATCCAAGTGAAATTGTATCCTGCTAGACTTCCAAGGCTCAGACAAAAGATGAAGATAAATCAACAGATTATAACTGAAATAAATTCCTTACGTTATGCTAACGTCATATGTACGGGTGCGAAGAATGTTGTCTTCATCTGGCTCATGAGCCACAAAATAGGAAGGCTGGAGTGTTGCCTGGACATATTTATTACATAAGCAAGAGCCGTCCATGTAAACATGAAGAAAAATCCATAAAAAGTGCAGATCTTTTAACCTACTTATCAAAAAGCAGCAAATAAAAATATTAAAATACAAGCATAAAAGAAGTACGGCATGTAGCAAAAAAAAATTTTCAAATCCTTTGTATAAATCTTGGAATCATTTAAAATGTAATCTTTTGGCGAAAATCATTTCCACCAGATATACCCAAATTTTAGGATGGCGCGAGCTGAGTAAAATAATAATAATAATAATCACAGTCCAAATATCAAGGTTTCCACAACTAAGTGATTCTAATGCCAATCATTTATTCCCTTCAATTTCCTCGTTCCATATTGACCCAAATATACCCAACTTTGATGATTTTGCATCATGTGCCACTCTTGATGTGTACAGCTCAACAAGATTTAAAATATTTCACTTGAAAGCCTGAGTCCTTTGTTTTATTCTGGTGAGTTCAATTCTCCATTCCACGTAACATTTAAATCCAAACAAGGTCGTTTTCCGGAAGAGAAAGTACTACATTCCGTAAATATGCCAGAAAAAATCTCCTCATGCACCATTCAAATAGAAACGCAATCAAAACTGAAGAGGGATAAAAGCATGGAAATCAACGAAATGCAAGAAACTCTGAGGGTTTGACGTACTGGATCTGCATCTAGCAAATTATCTGGATCCCCAAAGTCTGCCATGTCAGGTATATCTTCTTCCTCTGCCCCACCGAAATAGGTAGAGATAGATCGAATCGCCCCATCAGAACCGATCGTCAAGGACTCCATGGAAGGTATCTTCTCTTCATCGCCAAGCACAGCCTCTGCAGAACAAACAACACATTAGCCCCCTATAATCAAATTAATCTGGAGATAAATAATGAACAAAATATTTTTCTTTTGAATGAATGGATTAAGAAAATATGGCTACACCTTTCGGCCTTCCATGGGTGGCAAGCCAGCCGTCATCCTCGTCGCTTTCAAGAAGAACTTCTCCACCAGCAGCTTCATATGCTTCTTCAACAGAGATCGCCCTTCGCAAGCAAGGAACTGAGAACCCAGGGAAAGCCAGAAGAACACGCAAATTGACTAAGCCGACCGAAATCCGCAATAAAATCAAATTAATCGCCGTATAATATAATTACCGTTTCGAGTTACGAGGAATTGTTTGTCCGGAGGCAAGTACGGCTTCCTCTTCTTCGGCTCCCCGGCTTCCCTAACCAAACCAATCGCAGACATCAGCAAATCAGAACCATCAAACACCATTTGACATTGAAATAAACACAGATTTGACTCTTGCTTTGCGATTCTACTTAAACTAAACAAAAACTGCTCAATTCACAGAACTTTTTCAGAAAACATCAGATCTGAAAAATTCTTTAGCAGTTACTTCTGAAGTAGATGATGATTGAAAAAATCGATTATGGACAGATATTTCCAGCATATAGCGGATGAGAATTCAAGGAGAAATGCATACCAGGACCAGGTAGGGCACTTGGAGACGAGATTATCTCCGGCGATGACGAACTCGGAGACGCTGAGAACTCCCTTCTCTTTGAAGGCGGAGACGGTGCGCGGCCCTGTTATCCTCTCCACCGTCCCCTTGAACGTCTCGTGCAGCTTCTGCGACAGCACCATCCTCTCTCCCCCCCCCCTCTCTCTCTCTCTCCCTCTCTCTCTCTCTCTCTCTCTCTCTCTCTCTCTCTCTCTCTCTCTCTCTCTCTCTCTCTCTCTCTCTCTCTCTCTCTCTCTCTCTCTCTCTCTCTCTCTCTCGTCTTCCCTCTTCAGGTCGACTCTCTGCTCCAAGCTATTTATATAGGTTCCAGTTGGAGGGGTTCAGAGATAACCGCTGGGCCGTCCTGAGCGTCCCGTTCCGTCCTGCGTCCCCCTCCTCTCTCTCTCTCTCTCTCTCCCCTCCCTCCCATCTCTATCTCTCTCTCTATCTCCCTCTCTCTCTCTCTCCCCTCTCTCTCTTTCTCTCTCCCTATCTCTCTCTCCCTCTCTCTATCTCTCCCCTCTCTCTCTTTCTCTCTCCCTATCTCTCTCTCTCATCTTCTCTCCCTATATCTCTCCCTTCTTCTCTCTATCTCTCTCTCTCTTCATTCTCTCCCTCTCTCTCTCTCCCTCTTCTTCTCTCCCTATATCTCTCTCTCTTCATTCTCTCCCTATCTCTCTCTCCCTCTTCTTCTCTCCCTATATCTCTCTCTCTTCATTCTCTCCCTATCTCTCTCTCCCTCTTCTTCTCTCCCTATATCTCTCTCTCTTCTTCTCTCCCTACATCTCTCTCTATCTCTTCTTCTCTCCCTACCTCTCTCTCTCTTCTTCTCTCCCTATCTCTCTCTCTTCATTCTCTCCCTATCTCTCTCTCTCTCTCTCTCTCTTCTTCTCTCCCTATATCTCTCTCTCTTCTTCTCTCCCTATCTCTCTCTCTTCATTCTCTCCCTATCTCTCTCTCCCTCTTCTTCTCTCCCTATATCTCTCTCTCTTCTTCTCTCCCTATCTCTCTCTCTTCATTCTCTCCCTATCTCTCTCTCTCTCTTCATTCTCTCCCTATCTCTCTCTCTCTCTTCTTCTCTCCCTATCTCTCTCTCTTCATTCTCTCCCTATCTCTCTCTCTCTCTTCTTCTCTCCCTATATCTCTCTCTCTTCTTCTCTCCCATCTCTCTCTCTTCTTCTCTCTTATCTCTCTCTCTCTTCATTCTCTCCCTATCTCTCTCTCTCTCTTCATTCTCTCCCTATCTCTCTCTCTCTTCTTCTCTCCCTATCTCTCTCTCTTCTTCTCTCCCTATCTCTCTCTCTTCTTCTCTCCCATCTCTCTCTCTCTTCTTCTCTCCCATCTCTCTCTCTTCTTCTCTCTTATCTCTCTCTCTTCTTCCTCTCCCTATCTCTCTCTCTTCTTCTCTCCCTATCTCTCTCTCTCTTCTTCTCCCCATATATATATATAATATATCTCACCCTATATCTCTCTCTTTCTCTCTCTCTCTTCTTCTCCCCATATATATATAATATATCTCACCCTATATCTCTCTCTTTCTCTCTCTCTCTTTTCTTCTCTCCCTATCTCTATCTCTCTCTCAGAGTTTTCCCTATTCAGGTAAGCTCTGTGCTCCAAGCTATTATATAGGTATAGTGCTCGGACGCAGATGGGACGGTATTTTGATCATTGGACAAAAAAATTGTCCTGTCTCGGAGTTTGGACAATTAATGGGACGAAGAATCGTCCACTGGTCACCGGACGGAACGATTGTTTCCTCTATGGACGGATTAACAGTCCTACCTGGAGTCTTGGATGGTGAACGTGACAGTTTTTCCGTCCTGCTAGAGTCATGTATCCGCATGAGAGCTCCTGCTGGAATTCGACACGTTCTGTGCCACATATCAAATTTTGAGTGCCCTAATGCACTGCTTCTTCTTGGACATGGGACAAGAAGAGAATGTCTTGGACGAGACAATTTTAAGACGGGACAGGACGTGGACGAAAATATCAGGGATGGAACGAACTCTAGATGGGACGACACAGACGGACTTCTAAAAATTGGGACGTAGGATTGGACGATCTCTGTCCTGTCCCGTCCTTTGCCCTTGTCTTGAATGATTATGCACTGTATATGTGAGTTCCAGTTGAAGGGGTTCAGAGATAACCAATGGCCCGTCCTGAGTGTCTTGTTCCGTCCCGTGTCACCCTTCTCTCTCTCTCATTCCATCAATTATGGCTTTTGGCAATGATTGACAACTAATCATGACTTTTGTGAGAAGGTGAAATTATAAGGGGAGATGAAATTAAAATATAAGGGGTGATTGAGATGAAAATTTTTAAGGTAACTTCCCATTTATCTCCTCTTTTCACAAAAGTCATGATTAGCTGCTAATTATTGCCAAAACTCATCATTGGTTGTCATTGATCAAATTGAATGGCACCATAAGTCATGTCAGGAAAACATGACCAAAAAACATAAAATAATCCGCATAAAATAATTTATATGTCATAACAATATAGTAAATACATATTCCGGATAATAAAATTAATAGCTCCATACATATAACGTCAAAATTTCATAAAATTATATTCTGGCTAAGAAAATTAATTTCTTTAAGAATATGATGTTAAAAAATACGTAAAATACCAATAGATCAATAATAATTAGAATATCATTATAAAAATATATTAAATTATGATATCTAGAGAACACATAAATATAATTAACCTAATGTAGAAAAACATTGAAACTTCATAGTATTAACCCAATAATTTGTGTGTTGTCAGATACCCTGAGAAACATCAAAGTATAGTGTCAGGATAAAAAGATTCTGAAGAAAATCAGGATGATGATGCTTAAACCATAACTTTGGTGAGATGTGTTATGTATAAAAAGGTTTTTGAGCCAAGAGAAAAATGAATAACTTAAGAGAAACTACTATTGATAAATTAACATTATCATTTGTTTGATATTCATTTCAAAAGGTTTTTCTTCAGATATTTAGCGCATCTTTAAGAAGTCATTATTACATGGAGTTTGAAAATAATTTGTACATACTTTCATGACCATTTTATGAAAATGAAAAATTTTCAGCTTATGAATGGATTCATGCTGATTTAAATATCTTGTGTTGAGTTAAATTTATTAAATATTTTGGGCTAAAAGATGCATCATAAACATCATGAATTATAGAAGTTTTCATGTGGCTATTGAATATCTGACTCAAAATAATCTGAATGCAACCACAGAAATCTATGGGTTATGGGTATGATCTAGAACCTTCATTTCTATTGAATATATCATAAAAAGTTTAAGTGGCATGATTAAAATGTCAAGACACATGGCTCAATACATACCCTTGACAAGCATGTCCAAAAAACCATTATGGAGTTGATTAAGGGGTAATTCATACTTATAAACGAGATTGATACCATTTACACTCCATACTACTGTTTTTCAGGTTTCCCAAGTAAATGTATGATCCATGAAAAATTCAATGACAGTTTTAAATTGGGTTATGGGGATATGGTTTGCTGCTTAAAAACACTTTTTGCAACAAAATGTGAAAGTCAGTTCTCAAATTGATATCTTAAACAAAGTAAACTTAAACTACCTTGTGGGGAACTTGTTCCACCCTTTACTTGCTCCTTGGGAAAGTGTCTTGAAGTCATTCACATTTCAGCATTTAGAATTGTTATATCTCCTCTTCGTCTACTCCGACTCATCATCAATACTTGATCTCATCACCATCATTATGTCCTTGTGGACTGAGTGGAGAATGAGAGAAAGAAGAGATGAGGAGGGAAGGGCAAGGGAGGGGTGGGGTGGGGGAATGAGCACCTAAAATTGGTGCCCTCTTATTTATAATTATTTTAAACTTTTCATAAATGTCCTTATTAACAAATTATAACTTCCTAGGTCATTTAATCTTATGTTGGACCCTCTAGGTGCATATATCAATGTAGTCAACAACTTTAAAAGCTTAATAACATTAATTGACCAACCCTATCAATTGACTATATCAATATATATATTAATTAGTCATGTACCAATTTAACCCAATTGATAGGTTAAGTTTTCAGCCCGTGGGGTGATAAGCTATATGTCATGCTGTAAAAGGTACAACATAAAATTCTAACTATCTTGTCTATAGAAGAAGAATTTGGTGTTGGGTTCTAGACCCCTTGACGTGGATGAAGAAAACAAAACATTCCGCAGTGGAAGCCTTGAACAGAATCAAAACAACATCATCAAAACTATTGAAACAATGTACCTTTGCACAGATCGCATCCGTGATTTCTTCGATCCCGGAGTGATACGAGTCGAGCTGCTCATTTCTGCAGCCTCTAGACGTATCCACGAGATCCTCGGCACATCGAATCTCCTCCTTCTCATTGACAAGCCCTGTTCTACCTCCATCGTCGTCGTTACGCCGTTCCGATCGCATCAGGCATGGAGAGGGGTGTTGGGAAAGGGGAGAAGAAAGGAAAGGCCCTTGAACAATTTTCGTGTGGGTGAATTTTGTTTAGGGCCTTCCCCTATTTATACTAAGAGGGTATTTTTTATAAAAACCCCCAAAACTTTAGTATATCTTCTGATGTCCAAAAGACCATTTGCGTGTGACCCTCTAGGCCCATGTGTCAGTCTAGTTAACGACTCCAGTGGCCCAATAACCTCTAATGGACTTCCAAATTAATTAACTATATCATCATATAGATTAATTAATGTCGGATCGATTTAACCCAATCGATAGGTCGAGTCTCCAACACGTGGGCTGCCAAGCTACACCTCGTGTTCTAGAAGATATAAAGGTGTGCGTATCAACTCACTCATGGAACCTGTTCATCATTGGTTATCGTGTACATATAATCCTTCATCCACTTGACGCTCCTTGGACGACTTAGGGCATAGTCAATTGTCAAACCCTAATCAATCATTCGAGTTAGTACTGATGCATTCGAAAATCATCGGAGAACCCTCCTCCGATATTTCATTACCTTGGCCGAGGACTTCATCGCATCGTCTTCCTTGAGCTATCACCTCTTATACCGAAGGTGGACGATCCCATCTTGACTACTCAATCGTCTTTGTGAACTTCTTGATGCACCCGAACTAAGACCATTTAGAATCCCATGATTAGAGACTCGTTGGCCATAGTCAAAGTACACTGTCTGTCCACAAGACGTCTTTGGTGTCTTAGGTCTAAGGACCACTTACACAACAATGACATGAATCAACCTGATTAACAGTTCGATATAATACCATTCAGGGATTCGTACGGATCAATTTAATAAACTCTTTCTAGTAAAAGAGCACCCACTATCTATCCTTAGTGTCTCCACACTAATGGCTATGGGACCTGCCATACTCATCATATGAGTGAGTCTAGATAGTGTTATTCTATCTGGATATTTTGATGTCCTTCTCGCATATCCTTTGAATAAGAATGTTTAGAACACATGCTTAGAGACTAGTGATCTCCGTATTACGATCTCATCATAATTCACTAAGTTCGATCATGTATTCATGGACTTCATTATAAGCATCACACATGCACTATAATGAATATGATGTATTAATGAACATTGAATGAGATGTGGAATGTGTGATTGGCTTGTCGGCCACATATATTTCCATCATTTGGGTGATGTGAACAGAGAGGATGGAAATGAGGAATTAAGATGGGTGAATACGTAAGGAGAAGATGGTGGGTGTGGGAGATGGGTGAGGATTGAGATAGAGGAAGATATTGGTATAGGTTTTATTAGATAAAGAGAGGGGAAAACACAATACAAGATCATGATAATGCTAGTATTGGTGATATAGGACTTATATAGTATATGATGATGGATGGTAATGATGAATAGATATGATCTACTCAAAGTGAATGTGTTGAAGATGAAGCAATGTAAGGCAAGATACTAACCTTAGATCCCTATGTTTTATCGTGATCAAGGCAGTTTTCTGATGCAGATTTGCCTCTCCACTTCTTTGTTGATGTTCTTCATGATGGAAATATATGTGGCCGATAAGCCAATCACACATTCCATATCTCTTTCCGTGTCCATTAATAGAACATGTGATCATTATAATGAATTCCATAAATACATGATCAGACTTAGTGAATTATGATGATATCCTAATACAGAGATTAGTAGTCTTTAAGCATGTGTTCTAAATATTCATATTCAAAGGATAATTGAGAAGGACATCAAAGTATCCATAAGAATAGCACTATATAGCCTCACTCATATGATGAGTATGGCCCATCCCGTAGCCATTAATGTGGAGACAATAAGGATTGATAGTGGATGCTCTTTAGTAGAAAGAGTTCACTGAACTGATCAGTACAAATCCTTTATTGGTATTATACCTAATTTTCAATCAGGTTTATTCACTTCATGGTTGGGCGAGTGGTCCTTTGACCTGAGACACCAAATATGTCTTATGAATAGATAGTTGTACTTTGACTATGACCTACGTGTATATGACCATGGGATTCTAAATAGTCTTAGTTCAGGTGCATTAAGAAGCTCACAAAAATGATTGAGTGGTCAAGATAGGATCGTCCTCCCTCGGTATAAAAGTGACAGCTCAAGGAAGAAGATGTGATGAAGTCCTTAGCCAAGGTATTGAAATATCTTATAAGAATTCTCCGATGACTTTCGAATGCATCAGTATTAATTCGGATGAACAAATTAGGGTTTTGATAGTTGAACATACCCTATGTCATACAAGGAGCTTCAAGTGGATGAGGGACTATATGTACACGGTAACGGCTAATGAACATGTTCCATGAATGAGTCAATACACTCCTTTGTATCTTCTGAAGCACGAGGTGTAGCTTGGCACCGCGCATGTTGGAGACTCAACCTATCGATTAGATTAAATTAATTCAACATTACTTAAACTATATGATGATATATTTAATTAATTTGGAAGTCCAATAAAGATTATTAGGCCACTAGAGTCATTAACTAGACTAATACATGGGCCTAGAGGGTCACATGCAAATGGCCTTCGAACATTAGAAGATACTTAAGTTTGGGGGGTTTTATGAAAAATACTCAGTTAAGATAAATAAGTGAAGGCCTTGAACAAAATTCACCCAGGCCAGAATTTTTTAGGGGCCTTCCCCTTCTTCTCCCTTCTCCACATAGCTCTTCTCCCTTCTCGACGTGATGAAGACGACGTTACTATGATGGCAGAGGTTGAATGGGACTTGTGAACGTGAAGGAGGAGCTTTAACCTACCGAGGACCACATAGATACTTCTAGAGGTTGCACACATGAGAAACTCTACGTGACTCATTTGAGGATTGAAGGAATCAGAGATGCGATTTGTGCTGAGGTGATTCATTTCAAGTTTTTTGTTGATGATGTTATGATTCTGTTACGAGTCTTCTATTGCATGGAATCCAAGTGTACATCCATATCAAGGCCTTTATAACCCTACACTTCAAGAAACCAAGAACACCCTTGATAGACCTTCAAGACCTCACTCACTTTTAATATGCCTCTCTAGGTGGAACTGAGTTTAAAGATACTTTTCACAAAGATCAAAGGTCAATTAAATATGAGCTTTCAAGATTGTTAGACATCAAGCCCTAAAGTTGGATGATTCCTAGTCACTGATTTAATCCAAATATTTATCTCTCCTCATCCTGGTCAGCGTTGTCATATTTTTAGGTTTTTGCATTTATCATTGCATTAAATGAAATGATTTGCTCATATTCATCCACATCATCAATGATTGATGGCTTCCATCGCACCACATGTATGTGCACAAAAAATACAAAATGAGAATAATGGTATATCAATATTATATATAATAGGAGGGATGTTTTTTTCTACATAAAAAATATCACCTTTTAAGTGACCTCTACACCAATGTATTAGTCTAATTAATAAAATCAACAGCTCAATAACACTCAGTAACCAACCTTATTAATTAGCTATATAAACATATACATTAATTAATTATTGATTTAACCCCATTGATAGGTTAAGTTTCTAAACTGTGGAGTTCCAAGATATACCTCGTACTCTAGAAGATACAAAGGACAATATCAAGTGTAACATGGAACTTTATGTCATTGGTGCCAATGTACGTAGAGTCCTTCATCTGCTTGATGTTCCTGGGATGAATTAAATTTAGAGTCCACCATTAAACCCTAATATTGCATTACCTTGGCCAAGGACTTGATTAAATCATCTTGAGTTGTCTCATCTTACACAATTATGATGTGAATAAATCTGATTCATAGTTTGGTATAATACCATTCAAGGATTCATACGACTCAATGTTGTTAACTCTTTCCCTAAATGGCACCCACCATCCATTTTCAATGTCTTTACACTAATGGCCTCATAATCACCCATATGCTATAACTAGGATTTGATAGTTCTATTCCGTATATATATTTTGAGGTCCTTATTGAGTTTACTTAGAATATGAATATTTCGAATATATGATTAAAGACTGGTGATATCTCACTTGTGATCCCATCATAATTCACTTTGTAATTATATATGTTCAAGGACTTCATCACGCTACAATAAAAATGAGAAAACATTTGTTTCGATGAATTTAGGAAAGACTTACACGTTGGATTGGCTTAAAGACCACATTACATCCATCAAAACCATCCACGTATTCATATAGATCAATTTAATGAACTCTTTCCAAAATTTCTCCCAACAGTATCCATAGTTTCTTCCCCCAAATAGTTTTGGGATTAACCGATCCCTATTGCATTAGTGGATAGTACTATTATAGTTGGATATTTTGATGTGGTTCTTGGACGTCATTTAAATATTTTTGCTTAAGAAAAACACTTGAAGAGAAGTGATCATTGTGATATGATCTTAGCAGAATTTACTCTTCATCTTATGTTTATTTTTGCTTCAATAGAAACATCACTGATGGGACTCAATATATCATCGTCACTGTTCAAGATCATCAACTTTTCCACGATGATACACAATTTGAGGACCTAGAAGCCTCATTGATGACACCAACTCCATCTATATTGAGAATGAATGCTAGGATGAGTGTCATGACCTCACATGCAAGTTTTGTACACCCTTGTGTCGGAAACACATTTTAATAAGGAAACTTTGAAGATATAGAGGATGATGGAGTAACAAACTAACTTGAAGAAAAAGAGGAAGACATTGATCTGAAGATAAATAAGAAATGGTAGATAATGAAGAGGGAAATAATATGACAACTTGAAAGATGTCAAGGATAACGCTAGAAAAGATGAAACCATTGATCTTGAGTAAGGTAACAAGCAACGTTGCACATACATGGAAGGCTTCAAAGATCTAGATGAATGCAATATTAATTAATATTTTCACTTAATACAGATGTTTTCTGCATGAATCACAATAAATAATGATGAATTATATTTTTGTTAACAATTATAAGATGATGGTAGGATGATGGAAGGAACCTCATTGCCATAGAGGAGAATTTCTCCAAGTAGAAACCTAAGGGAAAAGGGAGATGAGAAAAAATGCTCTAAAACTATGAAAGCTAGTGTCGCATGAGCTTATCTAGGGATAAGGCAGAAGAAAATACAAATATCCCATATGTGATAAAGGGGACAAATATTTAAATAAATAGGGACAGAACAGGTTTAAGAATCTATTATGCTCCTTAGGCATTCTCATACTCTGTATTAATGAATAGTTAACAAAACATGGGATATGTTATCATTATGTATACCATATAGGTCTATCATTGGTATGGTGGAAGAATATTGGTGAGCATTTGTTCTTGCAAGTGGAAAAGGTTCCCAAGGATCTTCTTCCTTTTAGTGCAAGTAAGTAGTTCTCCATCAATGAGTTTCTTCTCCTCCTAGAGTATTTTTGTACATGTAATAGATGTTGAACAAAAACTGAAACCATTGAGATGCTATTATGATAAGGTCCTAAATGTAGATATCCTGACATCCTGCCTTGAACATAGGCATGATGCCCATATGGGATGAGATTAAAGAAACATGATTACTTATCCCTGGTCATTTGAAACTGATATGTAGATACCTAGCACTCTATTTTTATTCATTAATGATGATTAGAGCATGCATGAATGTAAAATATAATAACAACCGCTACATGTAATTCTTACACAAGTCATTCTACCTTCCGTTAAAATAAAAATTTGTTCGTATAGGCAGCTTGGCTGCCAACCAACTAGCTATATAGGACAATCAGCCATATGGTCTACTGCCAGATAGGTGGGCTGCTAGTAGACATCTAGCTAGTTAGACAACTAGCTATATGTCTATCTTGTTGGACAATCAGCAAGTCAGGCAATAGGCCAGCCATGAAGCCATCAGCTAGCAAGGCATATTACCATCCAACCATTCAGCTAGATTACTCGGTGCCTTACCAGACATCTAAATGAAGCATGTCTTTTTTTTGGATCACATCCACAACATAACTAATGCAGGATCAGTTTTCTTAAAAAAAAACTGAACTGTTTTTGGATGTGACCCAAAGAAAAATCAGATTTTCTAGTTCTGTTTTGTATCTGAACTATATCAATGAATTTCTTAATTCCATGGATAATCAGTCATAAACATTGTTTAATATTTCACCCTTCTGCTCAGGAGAAACATCCTCACGAGGAAGAAGCCAACCGCAACGAAATCCACAGTAACAGGTAGACAAAGAGATGATCTTACCTATAATTTGAAATATGATGATGCTATTGAATTTGTTTTTAAACTAGCAAGGATTTATTTGCTTAAAAAAGGATGATAATCATAAATTAATTATTTTCAACTGAATCCCTTTATAAATATTAGACCCTAGTATGGAAGTTCATTTTTTTCTCATATAACTTTTAACTTCTTACACACTCTTTCTTATTACTTAATTCATTTAAATTATATGATATTACTAATTGTCACACCTAGGTTTCACTATTTTAGTTAATAACTTAATTAAAATGTAACACTCTTGAACTAGTCATTGACTTAAAAAATAAACTCAACATTACTTCATGACTTAAAAAAATCATATTATTACAGTAATTGTTATTACTGTAGTTAATGAATCTATAGTATGACTTAATGAGAAGAAAAAGCACAAACTTCTCAGAGAATTTGCGACTCAAGCAACATTACTGAATTGAGCTAATAATCAAAATATCCAGTATATTACTTACTGGTGTAATAATTATAGCACTTTATATAACTTTAAATTCCAATAATTTACTCAAAGCGGAATTAACATTCGATCTGGTCGACAGTCGAATCGGATGATCGTATCGGCGAGCCGATCGACCGATCCGTCAGATCGATTCACTGAACGCTAGCGTGAGGATATAAATACGAAAATTTGACCACTTCGTACGAAGTTTCTCGCCTGAGTTGGCAATATGAGAGAGATCAGAGAAGTTCTTCACCAAGATCGGAGAAAATCTGCCCTAAAATCCGATTGCAGAGGTAAGTGCAGGATCGAACTAAGCATTTGAATTTCCTTTCATCTGTTAATCTTCGGTTTCTGTTCGAGTATCTCTCCAGCGTTTGTGATTTCTGCGTTTGATGATTTGATTTCCGTCAGACGAATGTCGATGAATCGAGCGGTGGAGATGTCTGTAGAGTCGATGCCGGTTGGGTTCCGCTTCCGGCCGACGGACGAGGAACTCATCAACCATTATCTAAAGGGGAAGATCAATGGCCGCAAAGACAGTCGCGAGGTTATTCCCGAGATCGATGTCTGCAAATTCGAACCGTGGGATCTTCCAGGTATATCTTCTTAGCCTGATCTGAGGCGAAATTCTGCTTTACGTGTCTCGGTTTCCTGGAAAAATGTTTGAAATTTGTTAATGTATTTCCTCTTTTGTGGTTGATTTGAACATAATGCTGACGAATTTACTGTTTGTCCCTTTAACCGCTCGGGCATCGACCCAGGAAGAATCCATATTATTTGCATGTATAATAGATAATTGATATGGATATGGGCTTCTCGATTATTGCTAAGGCACGATCAACTTACTAAATCCATTTTTACATTAGAAAAATCCGTGATCAAGACTGGGGATCAAGAGTGGTTCTTCTTCTCGCCGAGGAACCGCAAGTACCCGAATGGGCGACGATCGAACCGGGCAACGGAAGCAGGATACTGGAAAGCAACTGGGAAGGACCGCAGCATCAAGTCTAGAGCTGTTGCTGGGGATAGTTTGATTGGATTGAAGAAGACTCTCGTTTTCCACAGAGGTCGGGCGCCCAAAGGGGAGAAGACGGGCTGGATCATGCATGAGTATCGCGTCACCGACTCTTCGTTGGAAAACTCTAAGGACACAATCAGTGGAGATCAGGTACTTGAAAATTTTGTTGAGTCATACTTTGATGCAGCAAGAATCCTGTTCTTTTTTGCGTCTAGCGAATTGAACTCTTTTGGGAAGAACAAACGTAACGTGGAACAATATTTATTTCATTTATCGTAACATTGATGAATTGTTGCTTCACCTGAATCTTCATCTTCGTTTATTTCCAGCAGGAAGTCAATTTATCTGAATCTGAATGTTAGGAAGTCGATGAACATCCAAACTGCTGAAATGTTGTTTCTCCTTTAAAATAGTATTTGACTTTTGTGTAGCTCATGAACTCTTTCTGTAGTATATATTGTACAAAAATTCTTGTGATTATGTTCCAGACTTTCATGTTCACCTTTGGTTTGCTAGGATTCATACTCTTCGAGGTTTATGCTTTTTAAGATCTTTTGGATTGTCGAATATCCCAAAGACTAGTATCATGTTTTCTGATCTCTATACTCGGAATACGCTTTGGGGAGAGAGTACTTTCAACGCTAATGACTATAATATCCTTGAAAGAGGTTGGGGATTATAAGAGGATGTTATAAAATCGGTTCATCTGAATCTTCATTTTATAAAGTTAAGGTTAAGGTTATGTTTAGACTAAGAAGAATAAGGTTAAATATTTCAAAAAAAAGAATAAGGTTAAAGGTTTAAATGAACTTAATCATAACCTAAGAACCTCAATTTTTTTTCTTACTGTTAGCATTTGAAAATATATTTGTCAATAAAATTCAATCCTGACGAGCTATTTTTGCCGTTCTACCAATGTCCCTCTAAAATTCTATAGTCTTTGTTCCAGACATTCGTGTTTCAAATATTTTGGTCCAATGATCAAGGATCTACGTGCACTGCAGAATGTCCCATTGACCTCATCTCATTTTTTCAATATTACATTCTGATTACGAGTTGAAGTCAAAATATTCTATGTTTTCAGGCGACATATGTCCTCTGCCGATTATTCAAGCAGCCTGAAGAAAAGACCCCAACTGAAAGCCACCGTAATGTGGAAGGTGGTGGCTTTTCTCCCTCCCCAGCTAAGTCTTCTCCGTCTGTCACACAACACAAAGAAGACTCTTGGGAAATTGATGGGATGCCTTCAGCGGAGAGGAGCCTTGAAAGAACAAGCCAAGAACATAAGGGAGGAGCTAAAAATTGGCTGACTCATGAAGTGGACTCTGGAATGTCTTCAAAACCGGAAGAAAACACTGAGACTTCAAACTTTTTGGACTGTGATGAGATGGGAACAGAGGTATGCTATTCTCTAAACAACAACTTTACTAAACCTTATCATGAATGCCGTTTAACACAGGATTCATGGATTCCTTTTTGATAACGACCTTAGGTACACTGTTTGTTGTCACCAATGGTGATGACAAAAGGACAATTTTTTTTTTGAACAATAACAATGGATGAATGACAAAAGGACAATAACGAATCAAATTGTCTCGACATTCGTCCTTTGCACAATGAGGAATAGAATGATGAAATCATCATCTTCATTGTCTCTCTTCCGCAGGTAGGATGATGATGATCTTGTCTTCTGGGCTCATCATTCTCGCTCTGTTAACCTTGCTCAGATGATGATAGATGATGCCTGGTGACAATGATAATTGCGGGTTTTGGATGATGGTCTTAATTTTCTTTACCATCTGCAAACAGCACTCAGGTAGGTCTTCTTTGGAGAAGATCGTGGAAGGGCATATATAGATAGCTATATATGCAAAACAATAGAAGAACAATGATCACAAGTAAGGCCGCTGGATGGATGAGGACCCATCATCAGTTCCATCTATACCATCATCGGTCACCCGTCCTGTCTGAACATAAGCATTTGTGCTTTATGTTCCGGTCTGCTCTGTTCTGTCCCATTCATCCACCAGAAGTCGTTCATCTGTTCAAGTCATCTGTTCTGTCCAGCCCTTGGAACGGAAATGGAACAAGATTGCAGACTCTGTGATGGATGACTGAACAAAATGCCATCTAATCATGGCCCATCCCGTCCGTCCTTTTCTATCATCTGTCCTCAAACCTAGGCTATAGGCTTGGCTGGCCGCCTGAGCCTCCTCTGGAAAGATCTCCCAGACAATTCAAATTTTTGTCTAATCTCTTCGAGAGAGGGATATATCTATATGGAGGAAAACTTTTCTAAAGACAGATGACTAAAATACCCTTGACAGGGGTTGGGATCCTTACACTTAACTTCTTTCTGCTGAATTTTTTGTCTTTTGGATGCTTTATGGCGAAGAGCTTTATATTTTACTAAATCATGTTCCATTGGCCTGCGCAGATTGATTTTCTTTTGGATGCTTTATGGCAAGGAGATGAACAAACAGTGGGAGCAAAACTCCACGATGAGTCTCCCAAAGTGGATTACCATGTTGATGTTGAGGAGTTCTTGGACTTAAATCCACAAATGGCAACTCAGAATCACCTCTGGCTTGAAAATTCCGAGTCTGAAGAGTTGACAAAGTTCTTGGACTCCGTGCTCAGTCATGATGAAGATGAAAAGGTGTGTTCTAAATTATTAATGTTTCAATACCACAGAGCAGAAAAGAAGAAGCAAACCAATTATTTAAATGGAATTAGTCCTAAAACAATATTTAGGGGTTCAACTAGAGTAAATGATGGAATCCAGTTTTATAATATAAAATTATCCCCTTTTTTGTGTGCTCAGTAATTCTTATTAATTTCAAAGTTCTAGTAGATTTGAAAAAAGAGATAAAAATATCATTTATGTTTGATGCTCAGTAGAGAACCATATGATTTCAATCGAAACGAGTATTCCCATCGTCCACTTTTCTGGGTTGCTTATTTTTTTGTTAACTCTTTTTTTGATCTTAAATGCCGGGAAATCAGGAATGCTGGGCGGATTTAGATGGCCAGATATCCGATTTCCTCTGCGGTCCACCATCTTTAACCTATAGTATGATAAATACTGTGCATAAGAACCCGGCATCAGAACAATCTTTGGATGATAAACTCGCCCCTTGCGCTTCCGAGGAATCGATCAATCAGGACAGGTGCATTGATCCAACGGTGGAAGGGACAGGGATCATAATCAAGCCGCGTCAGACGAAGACATCAGTGCCCCCACCCAACTGGCACCAACAAGGAACTGCACCGAGAAGAATCCGTCTGATTAAATCCCAGCCGTCCATGTCTGGGATGGGAATCTCGGTAAGATCGAGAGGATCCATCTCTTTACAATCCAAGTTTATTGAGCTATTAGTCCATCATTTTCTACCTTTTTTCATTATCATCAGGATCAAGAGCATGAACTAGATCTTCAGGGAAAGAAATTAAGCCTGAAAAGTCGGGCTCTTGTCGGAGATGTTGATTGGGCTGGGCCTCAGCGGCCGAAACAAGGTAATAAACGCGCTAATTTTGGGCTCCTCAGATTAGGATTGGTCGCCGTGGTGCCAGTGTTAGTGCTAATTTATGTCAGCTGGAGAATATTAGGAAGCTGATACTTAGTTGCATAAAGTTATGTACACGTGATGCGGTTCTTGGGAAGTTACCGATGTATGTATGGTTACATGATGTTAATAGGAATCCTGATCACTGTGGATAGACAATATATGCCTCGCCTTTCTTTGTCTCCTCTCTCACTCTCTCTTTCTCTCTTTCTTTGTCTATTTCTCTCCCCCTTTCTCTCAATCAGACTCTTTTTCCCAGTCTTTATCTCTCTCCTCCTCTCTCTATGACTCCCTCTTCCCCCCTCTCTCTGTCTTTCTTCTCTCTCTCTCTCTCTCTCTCTCTATCTTCACTCTCTTTTAGTATCTCTATTTCGTTCTCTCTCCCCCTCTCTCTCAAACACACTATCTCCTTCAGTCTCCTTACCTCTCTCTCTCTCTCTGTCTTTATCTCTCACTCTGAATGTATCCCTCTGAGCCTTTCCTTCTCTCAGTCTCTCTCTCTCTCTTTCCTGCTTTCTGTCTCTCTCCTCCCTCCCTCTCTCATTACGTTGTTCTATTTCTCTCTTCATCTCTCTCATAATCTTTCTTTAATTCTCTCTCTATCTTCCCCACTTTCTCTCTCTAAGAGTACGTTGGTCTAGTTCTCTCTCTGTTTCCCTTCTCTCTGTCTCAGTATGTTGCTCTATTTCTCTCTCCTTCTCTCCTCTATCTTATTAGGTTTATAGAATAATATCACAACCTACGCAAACTGGAATCCATCTAATTAGATGTATAGGAGTGGATCTTTACAGTGGAGACTGGTTCCTCTTATGCAGATGGGGGCTTCAGGGTCTCACTTACTGCCTGATCTAGGGACATAACCTCTATAAATAGATCCCTTCTGAGGCACGTCATATTACTAACCTACCATCACAACTGTAACTGACCTGGTTTCTGCACATTGCACCTATACCACTATGAATAATGCCTTAGTCGTAATATTTGTAAAATTACTTTAATGGTATTTTGATAATATGGTCATACATGTGTAGCTCGCTTATTAGACCCAACAATCTCCTGTTTGGGCAACACACAATCATCTGCAAAACTCTACATCACAACCTAATCAGCTCAAAATTGGTTAGTATAGGCGGAAGGCATATTCCTCAATCTCATCCATAACCAATTGAACATATAACTCAAATATCTTTCACTAAAATTATATACCTTAAAAATCACATATTTTATTTTGAGAAATGAAATAGATCAAGTATGGATGTGTACCATGGAAATTTCACAAAATGTGACTTTCATTGAACATTTCCAACTAGTCCAGCTTTATGCATTTCAACATTTAAGATGGATAAACCTATAACAACCTTGACTTCTGAACAAATATTTGCATGCCTACAACCAAGAGCATCAAATGCAAACTCCCACTAGAATTTAAAGTTCTCCCCAAGGAATAACACACATGAGCTATATGCTCTAAATATATTTTAGGAAATAAAACTTTGGTATGCGGCTTCACAATCATATAGTTTGTCCCAAAATGCTTTGCAGACATCTGTCCAATTTTAATTATCTCCTTGATAACTAGGTTCTTGATGTCTATATGCCTAAACTTGATCATTTCCATATTGTTCTTGGAGAATAACACAGCTGAATTATGTCAGAATATATCTTCATATGTGAAGATTTAATCTTGGTTCATTTTAACAAAATGCCTCAACATATTTTTGGATGGATATTCAAATTGGATTATGCAGAGTCAGCCCTCATTAAATGAGTTAAATTTAGTTCATATATGTTTATTCATTTAAGGAATCATGCACATGTAGACAACCAACTTTATACGGTTCAAGATACGCAACTCACATATGCATGGGATGAGTACACCTATAAAGATATGTGATGTTTAATAACTAGATCAACGCAGAAATTCATCCTGTTCAACCTTGAGATTTTGATAAAATGTTGATAAATAGGTCCTATGTCACTAGTAAAATAATCATGTGAATCCGACGCCATTTGACATGTGAAACATGATGGTCAAAATAGACGTCTCTACCTACCTTAGATATTTATATCTCAATTTATGGACTATATTATCAGAGCCTAAACATATATGAATAAAAGTTACGTTTTATAATTATTTTAATAACATAATCTCAGACATCCAAAATATATTGTTTAAACCTTTTGGTATTACATTATTGAGGAAATGGATTTTTTGGATTTACCATTATGACTTTTGAGTGAGTGACAAAGTTCTAATTATAGAAACTAAAAATTAAATCAGTACTGTGTCTCATTCTTTTCTCTCGTACTAAGTGAATTTGATTTTTGGGTTTTAAAAATTACAGAATTTTCCCATTAAATTTATAAATCCATAAATGCAGATCAAGCCAAAATTTTGAACTCTCATCTCTCCCTCTCTTGGTTAGAAATCACACTACAAAGAGTAGGCATCAGATGTGGTCTTCAGAAGCATTTACATGCTGTTTTTGAAAATTTTCATCACCACATTTCTTGATCACATCTAGGGAAGGACACAATCCAGTCTCGGACTGGTATTACCCAAAACCTAAACATAGACCTGAAGTTCGATCCAGTCTTGGTCTCAGTATGGTCTTGGTCTGGCCTGGTCTCCGTCGGTCACGGTGACTAGTCAGTATGAAAGTCAATGTTAAGTTGACTTGGTCGCTTGGTCGTCTCACTAGAATTCATCTAAATGTCACTGCCACTGTTGAAGTAGTGTTGAATAATGAGAGAGTGAGAGAGGGAGAGAGAGGAATATAATTAGAGAGTGAAAGTGTGTGAGAATGAGAGGAGGAGAGAGGCAGACTGAGATAGTGCAAGATCGAGAGAATACAAGAGGGAGAGAGGGAGAGATTGAGACAGAGAGAGAGTGAAAGGACGAGACTGAGAGAGAGAGTGAGAGGACGAGGCTGAGAGAGAGAGAGAGAGGACAAGGCTGAGAGAGAGGGGAGAGAAGAGAGAGAGGAGAGAGAAGAGAGAGAGGAGAGAGAGAGAGAGGGAGGGAGAGAGAGAACGGGTAAGAAGGAAAGTGCAAGAGGGAGAGAGGGAAAGGGAAAAGTGAGTGGGAGAGAGTATGAGGAGGGACTATGAGACAGAAAGGAAGAGGGAGGTGACAGTTCGAAAGGGAGAAGGCAAGAGGGATTGGGAGGATGTGAGAGGGAGAGAGTTCAATGGGGAGAAAGCACGAGAGGGAGAGGGAGAAGGCGAGAGGGAGAGAGTGTGTGAGAGAGATTGAGAGAGGGAGAGCAAAAGAGAGGGTGATAACATGCAAATTAATATACTTAATTACTGAATGATACATTCTATTTATGTGTTTTAATGGTCATATTTGCATGTTATCATGATAAAATACATTGAAATCAGTTAACATGTCGTTTTTCTATTATTTCATATTTTTTATCATTTTTTACATGGAATTTGACATTGTTTCAGTGAAGAAATATTTTTACATGATTTTATTTGCTTGGTTTAAGGTCAGTAAATCATCTCCTGATTTTTCTGAATTTTTCCCATATTTTTATGAATTTTTCTGAATTTTTCTGACCATTATTTAGGCAAGAAATGATCTTTATTTAATTAAATAATATATTGATTATTTATTTTGCATTTTAAATGCATTTAAAATGAATATCCACGTCATTCGCCCGAAATTCGGGCGAATGAAGGGATATATTAATTAAATAAGAAAGGAGAGAAGAGAGGAGAGAGATAGGAAAAGTCAAATAGAGTGATTAAAAGAGAGAGAGAGAAAAGCGGAAGAGAGAGGAGAGAGAGTAGAGCGGCTAGAGAGGAGAGAGAAGAAAAGATATTTAATAGGAGGAGAGAGATTTGAAAAGTCAGAAAGAGCGGCTAGAGAGAAGAGAGAAAACAAAGGCGGAAGAGAGAGAAGATAGAAAAAAAGCACTATTTTGTCCTTTTTTGTTTTCTTAAAAAGCAGCGAAAAAAGTGCGGCCGACGCGGACAACGAGGGTGCACGCGTCCCGAAACACGGAAAGCGAGAAAATCAAGCCCAGCCAATAGGAAATTCTGATTTTTTAGAGAAAATAAAAGAGATCCAACGGCCCACATTTGATCTCACTAAAACTGCGATATCTTGAGATCTACAACTCCGATTGGGCTGAAATTTTGAGGGCAGGTTCGTCTTTTCCTCCTCTACAATCTGGACGGTTGGATCTTTAAATAGAGGTCAGAAAAAAGGCAAAATTCACTTTTGGAGGCTCTCCCCAAGCAATTGGCCAGGAAGGACACAGGAGGCATTCTGGAAGTCGTCAGATCTGGATCTCTTTATCAAATTTGTAAGTTTCTGAATTGTATTTGATCATCTTCTAGAACGATTCGAAAACGCCTTGGCATGGGCAAAATGTACATGCCCTAGATTCATGTTTTGAATGCATCAGCACTTCTTTTTGATTTGGATTCGAGATCTGACTTTTGATAATTAATTCTTAATCATTTTAGGACATTTCTGCTTCATTACATTTTTAATTTAGGGTCGAAATTGGGGCTTTCCCCACTTTCTTCACTTTCTCTCCCTAGGTTAATTTGATTTTTCTCTCTCTAGATTTGGTTTTTATTGTTTAGGAATTTAATTTAATATATAAAAACCCAAAAATAAAATTTGAACTGAAAATTCATCCATTTTGAACTCCAATTCAAAAATCACTTTCTTGATTATTAATTTCCCAATTTTAATTCTGAAAATTATTATAAATTTTATTAAATTGGGAAATTAATAATTTATATTTTTATGAGCTTAAAATAATAATAATATTCTTATCTGGAATTATCTGACCGAAATCAAAATTAAGTTTTACTTAATTTTGATTATTTTAAGAATATTATTTAATATTAATTGAATTAAATATTGCAAAATTCAAAATTACTTGACTTGATTCATAAAAATTGTTTGAAAATTCTGAATTGTTGCCTCCTTGCGGATCGACCCCTTGCTTGCTCTATATTCTTATTTAGTAATTAAGGGAATTATAAATTTATTGCATAAGTCTAAAAAGCGCAACGACCACATAATTTTACGTGATTTTTCGGCTTATCAATTGGCGCCGTTGCCGGGTACTCACGGTTTGAAATTTTCAATTATTCTGTGTGGATTCATTACTCTTTATTTTTTATATTAAGTCTTGGATTGAGCTGAATTTTGCAATTATTTTGTGAATTTTGATGAAATAGTGAAATTGAAAAACAAAATTCATCATTGCATAATTAATTTTTCTTGTTCATCAAAACTGATTATTTTTTATATTGATGTGTTTAACATTGCATGTTCGGTAGGAGATCTTTAGAACCTCATCTCGTGAATCTTGAAACAGTTAGTAGAACTCCTAGTTTTGATTGTATTTTTGAAAGCTCCGAAGGTGAAAATCAGCATTTTTGTGACTTAATGGAGAATAATCAAAATTTTGGGGTTGAACAGGGTGTTAGAAGAATGAGGTTGAGAGAATTTTCTGACCCTATAGAGAGTGAAACCTACACTAAAATATCTGCTCCTTTACCAGAAAATGTTAATTTTAGAATTGACCCGAATATGATTAATCAATTGCCTACATTTTATGGAAGATTTAATAAGGAGCCTTATGAGTTTTTGGAAGAGTATAACCAGATTTGTTCTGCTTATAGTTATGCAGGTGTTCCTCAGGAAATTATCAAACTAAGGTTATTTCAGTTTGCTTTGAAAGATAGGGCAAAAGATTGGTTTAAAGGGGTAGGTCAAGAATTTCAATCTTGGAGTGAAATGCAAGCTTGCTTTTTAAAGAGATTCTTTTCTTATGGAAAAACATCTTCAATTAAGAAACATATAAGAGATTTTTGTCAAGGAACTGACACTCTAGGAGAAGCATGGGAGAGATTCATGTCACTCACTAGGAAGTGCCCACATCATGGCATACCATCTCATGAATTGGTTGAAATTTTTTATGGTGGATTGAATGATCAGGAAAGGCATCTAGTGGATATATCTAGTGGAGGAATGTTCCTTGATACCCATGCAGATGAATCCATGAAATTGATGGAAAAATTAGTAGAAGATTGGACATACCGTCAAAGTTTTTCGTACACTAACCGAAGTGCAGGTCCCAAGCGTGGAGGAATCATTGACGTCAAGGCAGTTGAACCGGAGATCAGGATTGATAAGCTAGAAAGAGAAATGAGCAATATTGGTAAAACAGTTAAAGATATGAGCAATGATATTAAATCTTTTTTGCAGGAGTCTAAAGGAAAGGCGAATGCAAACGAGGGCAACAATTCCACTAACAACCCTTGTTGTTTTTGTTCTAGTGAAGAACATTCTGATGAGGCTTGTCCTATGGTTGAACAGGTTAATGCATTTGGGAGACAAGATGCAGGTCAAAACCAATGGAATGCACGACCTAATCAAAATTGGAGCAAAGGAGGAAACAACAATTTCGCCTCAAAGCAATTCGCCCCGCAACCATATCAGCAAAATTTTCAAAATTTTCTAAGCCCTTTACTCTCGTCTAACAACAATAATGACAACACTAACTCTACTTTAATGGATTTTATCAGGGAAATGCAGGAAGAGAGAAAAAGCATGCATGAGGAAAGGAAGATGTTGATGCAAACTTTAGAAGAGCACAAGAAGGAAATTGAGATGCTCAAGCGAGGATAAGGGATTCAAGCACAACAACCTGCTCTTAGGATGAAAGGTAAATCAGAAGAAATCCTTCTAAGAGAAGGACATCCAGGTCAACTCCCTACCCAACCTAATATAAATCCTAGAAATATCATGTTGTGTGTAGATAGAAATTTAGAATCATCATGTTGTGTGTCTTCCGAAATTTTAAATGAATCTTGCATTGGTGAAAATAATAATGTTGCATCATGTCATGATTTTACAAATAATATTTTACATGGCTTTGAAGAAGATATGATTAATGATGAACATGTGAGTGTGATTTCAAAATTACGAAGTGGGAAGGTTTTGTTAGATACTCATAAAAAAAATGTAGGATTATCGGAGCATCAAGATAAAGAAAATGGAGAGATGGAAAATGATCAACAAGATAAGGGTGGCCAGGATGAGGAAAGGCATCCACGAATGGCAGACCCTAATCCACTTGATTATAGACCACCCATTCCATTTCGTTACAGTGATCTATCGGGTCATTGGGAGTCTATCCATATAAGTTACAGTTGGGATACTCTCAGGTTGTTACCTTAGATCAGCATCAGCGTGGGTAGTACTTCTGATTGTTTTTGAAAACCCGCATGATGATATCACGTCCCGAGTAACATTGATAGGGCATCCAAGTGCCTATTGTGTTGCAACACGAGCGGTCGATCCCGGCCTCGTCGTGTTGCATCACAGAGGGAGAGAGGGAGAGGTGATAATCTCAAATTTAGGGGATTTAATTCATCGTTGGTAATTGAGATTATTCAATAAAAATATATTTTACCATTCTTAATTAAGAATATTTAATTAGTGATGAGTATGGATCGTCTCCACAGGGAATGATAATTAAGGATTTAATTTTCTTACTATAGTGATTATCGGTATGAGAAGAGATAAATACGAGAATAGACTAGACAAGATCACGATTTCGAGGAAATATAAGCAGAATTACGTGAAGTGTTACGAGAATAAGGTAGAGGGCATGACAGATACGATAGTGATCGAATGCACAAACGATATGATGGTAAAGATAGAGACGAGATAATGGGGACATAAGTTAGTGAAATGATAAATGAAAAGATGATAACAACTATAATTGTGACAATGATGATGTCGAGAGAGAAAAAACGTAAGGCAAAGACACTTACCTTAGATCCTTATGTTCCATCAGGATCACTGTGATTTGCGAGTGCCGGTAAGCTCCCCCTCTTCACTAATGCTTCTTCCCACACACCCATGACACCAAGAACACACTTGATGGATCTCAAAACTCACTATTTTTCAGCCAGCCTACATAAGTAGGAAGCAATTTCTAGATGGAATTTATAGTGATCCAAACCTATATTTATAGATCACTATGAATTTCAGCTCAATCAGAGTTGTAGATTGTAAGATTTGGCCGTTTGAAGTGTGAGCAATCCTAGCCCTTGAATTTTTTCTCTCTCCTCGTCATCATCGCTGGTGCTTCCTCGTTTTCCATTTCGGTTGTACTGTCAAATCACTTGAAATTCCGTGTCTTCTCATCTTGTGCGTGTGCACTTTTTCAGAGTCGCCACGTGTACCTACAAGAATAAAAAGACAAAAGAGAAGATTAAATAGATTATTTTAAAAAGATTATATTTTAATATCCACTCACTTTGACAGTTGTGTGCCACGTGTTCTCGCGCAGGCCACGTGTACATGTGGCGCCCTGTGGTGCGGCCACGTCGCCCACTGCTATTTCAAAGGAAAAAAGACAAAAGAAAACTTTTTATTTATTTGTCGCCCCCTACGTCAGAAAAGTCCAAAAATCGAGTCCCTTTGTGATCTCATGGGATACCTTTCCTGCTTGCTGGTCTGGGCTGTCTTTAGGCATCCTGCCCACATTGAGATTTAAGGAGCTCAACAATGGTGTGTGCCATTTCATGATTTGCATAGTGGTTGCAAGTTTTTAATAGCTCTTCAACACGTTATTTTCATTGTAGTGAGTTTAAATTTCCAAGCACATGCATCACCAAGTGTTGGTTACTTTTTAGGCAATGCTCGACTCTCCACATTGCCATTTGGGCATTCATGGTTTTCCTTGAAAAATGAGATGAAAGTTTCCATTAACACTTATATAATGACAATCTAGGGTGATAGAAACATGGGGGATTTCCTAGAGTTTGGTGTCAAAATTAATATTTTCCTGAAACCTTGAGCAGGTACATTTTAGTTGCAATGCAAATTACAAGATAATTTGTGAAAAAAATTGATTCAAACATTCAAACTTTGGCAGTAATATTGTTCATAAGTATCCTTTAATACATGAGCTTTCTCAGGAAAATATACACTAGCTAAGATCATAGGATTCTGAAGGAGCTTTTTGTTGGGTTCGGTCCCTTGGTTTGTCCATGGAAAACACGTTTCCATGGATGCGGAAGCGTGTCGATCGATTCATAATTGATCTTTAAAATCAAACATTGAACGTACCTTTTGGGGAACTCGTTCCAACCTTGACTTTGCCGTTCGGAGATCGTTCTGAAGCTGTTCACACGTTCGGCCTCTATAAGTATCCACGCGATCACTCTTCGCTTGGATCTCCACGTCTTCTTCAACTCTTCTTGAAGATCTTCTCACCATGAAGACACTCTTCTTGGATGAGTGGAGAAGAGAGTGGAGAAAGGGAGGGGCTCTCAAATCTGGCTTGCATGGGTGCTTGAAATGAGAGACCTTTCCCTCCTTATATTTCACTTAAGCTTTTTTTTCAAAAACCCTAAAAGTAAAATATATCCACTAATCCCTTATGACCTTATGTGTGTGACCCTCTAGGCCCATGTATTGTCCTAGTTAATAACTTTAGTGGCCCAATAACAATTATTGACCAACCTTATTAATTAACTATATCAACATATAGATTAAATAAAGACCGATTTAGCCCAATCGATAGGTTAAGTTTCTAGCCCGTGGGGTGCCGAGGTACAACTCACGCTCTACAAGATACCGAGTAGTGTTGAAATCTCTCATGGAACCTTTATTGTCATTGGTTACCCTATATGTATAATCCATTTGATGACTTGCAAATCATAATGTTAAATTGATGAATATTACATACATATGTGTGCTTTACTAGCCTTATTTGCATGTTATCATAATTAAATTGGCATAAATGACTTTCACTATAGTTTTTTGATTTTTTTAATTTTTAGTATTTTTTACATGATATTTAACCTCACTGCATTGAAGAATTTTTTTTGTACGACATAAAATACTAGTGATTGGTAAGGATTTTAGTATTTTTTTTGGAATTTTCCATACTTTTTTATATTTTTCGGACCATTATAAAGCCAATAAATAATTTTTAGAAGCCACAGAATATATTTTACAATTTATTTCACATTTAAAAATGATTTTTTTATTAAATTAGGTGGCTTCCACATCATTCGCCCAAAATTTTGGGCGAATGATTAGCCACGCCAATCATTCATTGTGAGAAAACCATGGCATCACAATTTGCGATGCCATGATTATCTAATCAGAGCATTCATCATGTAGGCTAAGCAGGGCAACGGGATGCGGGATGCCATAATTAACCAATCACTATCACAGTTATTACGTGGTGTGCGCGGCTCGAGAAAAAAGGTTATTTGTCCTGTCCTTTTAGCATTTTTTCGCGCAATTAATGCACGCAAAGAATCAATAGTCGCGTGCATTAAATGCATGGGGCGAATTGGTACTCTGCATTCAATTATTAAAAGGTAAGGTTATCATTTATTCTTTTTTATTTAAAACGAAAGCAGATGAGGCGACGTGGCGCATTCCTAGTTGTTAAAAAGGTATAATCTCTCTCCTTCGTTAATGCCAATGATTTTTGTTGTTTTCCATGCACAACAACATGGCAGCGTGCAATCTGAGGGTGGGGAAAATAAGGCGATGAATAAAAAAGGCATTTTTCTATCTACATGGAGGAGAGATAAAAATCTAATGGCCAGGATTAATCACCAGAAATATGGCGATATGTCGAGATCTAGCCGTCTGATTGTGCTCAAATTTTGGGGGTAGGTTTGTCTTTTCAACCTCTACGATCCTTACGGTTGGATCTTGAAATAGAGGTTGGGAAGATGGGAAAAATCACCGAGGCCCAAGAATTTGGCCAGGAAGGACACGTGCTGCTTTTGAAGTCGACAGATCTTGGTTCATTCTTCAAATTTATAGGTTTCTTCTTCACTATTTGAACTTCTTTTTGAACGAATCTAAAATGCCAAGGCATGGGCGAAATGTACATGCCCTTGAAATTGATTTGAATGGTGATTAGCTTTACAAATTGATTCTGATTCAAGATCTGATTCTTAATTCCTGGTTCTTCATTGATTTCTATCTCAAGTTGCATCGTAAATCTTTAAATTAGAGTCAAATTTCATCTCTTATTCATTTTCCCCCAAATTCTTCTACTTTCTATCTCTAGGTTAAATTTCTTATTTTCTCTCTCTAGATCTAAACATTGATTGTTGGAAAATTCAATTCAACATCTAAAATACCTATGTACAAAAATTCATCCAAAAATTAGTCTATCTTCAAGTCCAATTTTAAAATCCCTTTCTTGCTGATTAATTCCCAATTTTCATACATAAAAATTGTCTTCATAAATCATCCTGATTTGAACATTGGAAGTACAAATTAATCTGATATAAGAATCCATATTATCCTATCTAAAGTGTCTTGATCGAAAATACTAAGATCACTATTAAGTTCTTGCTTAATTCTGGTTAATTACAAAACAAAATTAAACACAATTAAGGCTTATTAAATGCAAAATTAATTCATTCTTGAATTAATTAACTTGAATTAGGATAAGAACTCTTTCAAAGGGCCTCTCTGTGGTTCGACCCCTTTCTTATCCTAAAATTTCTATATTTTGAAAAAGGGAATTCTATAAATTTATTGCATAAGCTTAAATCAAAATGACATATTTTAAACACCAATTTTAGGCTTATCACGATCATCTGTGCGAGAGTCTCGAACAACTTAAGGTATGGCTTATTGTCATACCCTAATTCGTTATTCGATTAGTACTGATGTGTAATGAAGATCATTGGAGAACGCCTTCTCCAATATCCTCACTACCATGGCCAAGGATGTTTTATGCATCGTCTTCCTTGAGTCGATATCCTCTTATACCGAGGGTGGATGATCCCGTCTTGACCACTCAATCATCCCCGTGAGCTTCTTAATACATCTAAGCTATGACTTGTTTGAATCCCATGATTAGAGGCTCGTAAGTCGTTGTCAAAATGTAGTCGTCCATTCAAGAGATGTCCTTGGTGTCTCAGGTCAGTGGATCATTTATACAACCGTGACTTGAATCAACCTGATTGATGTTTTGGTATAATACCATTCAGGAATTTGTACAGATCAATTCAGTGATCTCTTTCTCCAAAGAGCACCCACGATCTGTCCTTAGTGTCGCCACACTAATAGCCACATGATCAGCTATATTTATCATATAAATAGGATCAGCTAGTGTTATTTTATTCAGATAATTCGATGTCCATCTTGACTATCCATCAAATAGGAATATTTAGAATACATGTTTAAAGACTAGTGATCACTGTATTATGATCTCATCATAATTCACTAAGTCATTGCACGTATTCATGGACTTCATTATAAACATCACACAAAATAATAATGAACATAACTATTTTATTCAATGAACTGAAATTAACATGGGAGTGTCATTGGCTTGATGGCCACATAATATCCATCACTTTCCACATGTCTGTGTAGGGAAATTTCTAAATCATCATTCCAAGAGAAATGGCATGAAAAGTTCCCCTCCATTATGAGGTTCCTATAGTAATGGTTTACACTTTTCATTAGCTTCATCACTTGAGAATTTTCTAGCAGATCCAACTCAAGACCATATTATTCCTAAGGTAGCATGGTGTTGTTTATCAATAATTGTGTCATTGTTTCCAAGATGTAGAGTGTGTGAAATTACTATGGCTAGCCAAGAGAGTATCTAGTTGACAAGATTTGTGCTAAATACTAATCATGCTAAAGGTATCCTAAATAGGACTTACTGAGGATAAAAATGACAAATAAATCATGCAAAAGGAGTTTTATTTTAGAAAATATTCAAGTTTGAATTTAAAGATTTTTTCTCAAAATTTTTATATTTTTTCTAAGAATTTTTGTTATGCCCAAAAAGGCAAAAATGGGTTTATCCATGACCGTGCTGATCTGTTTAGTTGACATAATAGCGAGTGCACATGTGGCACATAGGTGGAAAAAATTTGTGCACAGGTGGCACATAGATGGGGTGCAGGGTGCACACGTGGAATGCACATGAGGCAGCATAAGAGGCTTCGGGTGTGTGGGAGTGTGATTCCAAATATCTCATATTCACGTCTGTTTTATGTGAGGAACTTAACTCACAACTGACATGGGACAATGTTATTTTCTCATATTCACGTGGAGCATTTGATCACGAGGACCTGGTCCACGTAATTGTGACCCACTATTCTTGCATCACAATCACTTGACAGAAGTGCATCTCTGCATGACACATGGCCGCATGGAGATCGCTCCGATCACGATCCAATGATGATTTACTTCGACCAATTATATTCTGTTTATATTTCAGATAAAAGACAAGTGGCTGCATCTGGTGAGATGGACCTGTAGATTACCAGATTGAAAATAATTATTTTCCAGATAATTCACTAGATCAAAAATTGATGTCAGAAAATTCCTTAAAAATACCAATAAATCCACACAATTAGAATTTCATTCTAAATATATTAATCATTTTAAGATAAATAAAAACATATATAATTACTGTAATGCATAAAAAAGTTTACATTTCATAGGAATCACCCAATAATTTTTGTGTTATCACATTGTCCACAGCATGGCTTTGTCTTCTTAAATTATGGCTTTCCATTGCATACATGGAAAAATATTTCTCTTGATCTTAACCATTCAATGAGTAGTTATAAAAGGTAGGTATTGAATTTTGAAAATGCATTTTAATTTCAGAAACCCATCAGGAATAAATTTTCAGGTCAAGAAAGTAAAACAAATGAACAAAAAGACAAAATAAACCATGCCAGAAGATTGTTCAAAAGGAATTATTCTGCGCAAGAGAATATGTACTATGGTTTTACACAAAAAACCTCAAATCCAGTGTATCATAGACTGAAGAAACTCTTAATGGTGTTAATAAGGTTACTATTATCAATTCTCAGTCAGCGAGAAAGGTTGACTATTTTTCACTAAAAGAGTATAATGGACCGATGTATATTTACTGAAGTATCTATGATTACCACTCAGATGAGTCAAGTTGGAAACCAAATTGTAGACAAAGAGATTACACGAAATTGTTAGATAGTTTTAACTTCTAAGATTTTACCATGTAATTGATGTAATATAAGAGCCTAATGATCACTCTGTTTTCAGATAAGACAATTCAATGTGATCCGTAGTTACATATGAATACAAAGTTAATATATATTTATTGAAAGGTTAGAAAGATATTTCTTTACAAAGTTCCATTTCACCAAAGATCCAGACATGATAAAGATTTGCAATATGAAAAGCTGGGTGATTCAATAACAGTGGTCAAAAGTTTAAAACTATGATATTAAACAAGGCATTATTTTTATAATTAAGTTAGAGCATATGAAATTTTTCTCTAGTTGAATAAATTCATTCAAAACAAGAGTTAATCTTCCACGAATCTTTACAAGTCAATCTCAAAAAAAGTCTAGAAAACTATAAAATTAATTATCAAATAAGTTTAAGGTGTAATTACAAGAGATTTCTGCGTCCAAAATAAAGGGATCAAGCCCATTGAGAATACCCTAATGTCAAATAAACAAGTACGTTTCAGTGTTTAATATTTGTGAGTTTTTAGTATGTTTGTAAACATCAAACACTGTGTAAGAAAGAAAGATACGTTTGTCAACTTGAATACATCTTCAGATGACAAGTAATTTGAATATTTGTTCGATTTTTGGCATGAAAATGAGAAAAATTCAGAAATTTAGATGTACTTTACTGAGTTTGGGATCTTAAATAGAGGAATGATTGAAATTTAGTTTTTAATAGCCCTATGTGTTGTTAAGAACAGGGTAATTGATATGTCTATGATGTATTTTAAGGGATTTGAAAAGCTAAAATTGACACTTCTTATGCCACGAAAGTGGTTTCAGATATTGTAGCATGATGAATAGATTGAAAAATCTTAACTGGGCACGCATTAAAAGATAATGTAGATTTTGAGTTGGTCTATATTTATCCTTGGGGTATTATGTGAGGAATGCCTTAAAATCAAAGAAATTATTTCCTATTATTTCTTCAGAATTTCCATAAGACTACTTGGATTCTTTTTTGAAGCAAAATTTAGAAAAAATAGAATTTGTTGAGTATAAAGTAACACTGGATAAAATAAGTAGGAAATCTTTAAAAACAAAACTCATAAATGGCATTGTTGACGCATTTTGGTTAAACTAAATTGACATCTAATAATTAAGTTCCTGAAACTGAAATTCAGTTCAATTGTTAATGACTGAGAACTCTCCGATTTTTACAAACAGATGCTTCACCTTGGGGTTGGTGTTGGGGGAACATCAGTTTCCTCAGCACCAGATTTAAGAACCCGGAAAGTTATCCGAGGCCAAAAGACAAAGCTCATCAGGATATTTTATCTCGTCACTAACATCCACGTCAGTTAATTTCTTCACCATCGCCGGCTTCAGAAACGCCTTTCAGAAGCCGGCCATAGATGAGAGGAAATACCGTTAATTACTCCTAAACACCTCTATCGCTTACGTTTCATCCTTAACTCTATCTTAACTCGTGCCTTGTCTCCCACCGTACCAAATCTCGCTCTTCCTCTCTCTCTCTGTAGCCATTTTCATGGACTGTTCCCCTATGTCCATCCTTAGCCCTGGAGACGAGTTCTGTCTCAGTTTTAGCCCATTTTCAGATGATGGTGTGTTCTTGTTGGGTGGGCCAACCTTTCTCTACGACGTAGGCGACGATCAACCATTAACTGACTTCCCTTCTCAGGACGGTACATTTCACGTTTCATCTGGTAGTGATGGATGTGATATCTCTGGGGAGAAGAAGGCAGCTGGTAGTAGTGGCAAGAGACTACACACTGTCAGGGGTCAATGGTCAGCTGAAGAAGACAGGTTTGAAACTATGTTACGATCGATACATCTGTCAGTTGATAAATCTGTATCTGGATATCTGTATTTTCTAATTTCCTTGTCCGTTTTGACAAAGAACTCTGGCCAAGCTCGTGGAGAGCCACGGCGTGAAAAGATGGTCATTCATCGCGCAGGGCCTCAAGGGCAGGGTGGGTAAGCAATGCAGAGAGAGGTGGCACAATCATCTAAGACCCAACATCAAGGTTTTTTTCCTTCTTCTTCTGATTTTTCTTCTTCATAGCATTCTCATCTTGTTCTTCTTGCTGTTCTTTTTCTTCTTCTCGATGTTATTTTTCTTCTTCATAGCATTCTTTATCTTCTTATTGTAGCATTATTTTTCTTCTTGTTCACAGCGCTCTTCTTCTTCATAGCATTCTTCTCCTTCTCCATAGCATTCTTCTTATTCTTAATCTTCTAACTCTCTCTATCGCTCTCTATATTCAAATTGTGTGCTTCACTCCGCTCTCTACTTTGTGCGCGTCTCACTCCCCTTCACCGCGCCTCACTCCTCGCATTGTTCGTCTTCTTCTTCTTTTTCTGTGTAGCATTTCTTTTCTTTTTCTTCTTCACCACGTTCTTTTTCTTCTTCATAGCATTCTTCTTCTTCTTCTTCTCGATAGCATTCTTCTTATTCTTATTCTTCGTACTCCTCTCTCTTTCTCTCTCTATCTATCTCTCTCTCTATATATATATATATATATCTATCTATCTATCTATATATCGTTCTCTACATTCAAATTCTCTCCTGGCATGCGCGTCTCATTCCCCTCCTCCGCGTTAGTCCACGAGACTTTAAAAAGTGGTTAATGCAAATTAAATGAGAATCAAAGCCATTTAATCACCGCACCGTCATTAAACCCAACACAACAGATAATAATTCTGAAAAATATTTATCCAACGAATGACAGAAAGATACATGGAGCGAAGAAGAAGACAAGATCCTGATCCAGGCCCACATGGAGCTTGGCAACAGGTGGGCGGAGATTGCTCGACGGCTGACCGGAAGAACGGAAAACTCCATCAAAAATCACTGGAATGCTACTAAACGCCGCCAGTTTGCTCGCCGACGAAGCCGCAGTGGCGGTAAAGTGCCCCGTCAGAGCTCTCTTCTTCAGGATTACATCAGCGCGCTTCACTCCTCCGCCACCCCGCCTTCCAAGGTCGCCAATGGAGACGGACGAGCTGACGTCGAGCTTGATATCGTCGATCTTCCAGAGTTCTTCTTTGAAGACGCGGATACTTTCAATGGAGATGGAGGAGAGCTGGCGACGGCTTCTCCGATCACGTCTCAGTCTGAGGATGGGGAGAAGAGGGAGATGGATTTGATAGAGATGTTAGCCCAGATGGGAGGGTATCGTTGAGATAATAGAGTTTATCAATATGGTTATCTGGTACGAGTGGCGTGGAACCCATCCACCGGCTTGATGATCGACTTCTTCTCAAGGTTTTTAGTGTTGCATGGACGGAGGAAATAAAGTTGAAAACACGCGTCAAAATTTCACTATCTCGTGTCATCTTTGTACTGGTCATCCATAACAGATCGAAAGACAGCGCCTATGATTTGTCGGTCTAAGATTTAAAAGAAAACTTGTGGATGATTAAAATTTAGTTTGGTTTTAAATCTAGTTGTTTGAGAGAAGGGAGATCGAGGAGAGAAAGGCGTGAGAAAAGTGAGATGGGTGTCACAAGGGGAAGAAGAGAGGAGGGAGCCCTGAAGAAAACCGATTTCAGATAGAAGTTTAGAAAGAGAGTTCTAAGATTGACATTATAAGGTCTACACTTGTGAACGTGGCCCAGAATAATTCACAAGGACCCATAACACTCCAAGATGTAATATTAATATACTATTCGTCTGACCCAAAAATAGATGGAATGCAAAAAATGGAAAGTAATGGGAAATAAAGCTGTCATCGACCTAAATTTATTTCACATTAGTGTAAATGTATGCATGCTCAAACCATTTGTTAAGATATAATTAAGCTGATCCATTGGACCGCTTTATGTCAAACATGTTATTCCTTTATCAAGCTTTTCTTTTGAAATGTGGCGATCAATCTCCATATGTCAGGTGCAATAATGTTTGATGTAATTATTAGAAATATTGATGACAGATTTATTTTATTTGTATAAATGAAAATATCTAACTTCAAAATAAGGATCTGATGTCTCAATAATTCACATTAGCCATGAGCCGTTACTCAAAATTTGGTCAACGTAGAGACCCACAATTGCTCCTCCATAGAAGGTTTCCAACAAAAATTGCAGTATCCTTAAGTGGATTGTTTATGTTCACCTACTAAAGAGTCCTCACCTGTACAGACTTTAATTCAATGGTTATTATTATGATAATATATATCTCCATATCTAGGTGAACCTTTGTGTTATCGCCAAATATGCCTAATATGCTATTTAAAAACATATTATTAATTCATTTTAAAAACATACATTTTAAAATCCAAATTTATTATAAAATACTTTACTATCAAACTATATATAAAAATAATTATTGACTTATAACTTTCCTATCAATAAATTAGCAATTTAATATATATTTTGTTTATTTTATATGTATTTCCATGAAAACACTGATAGTGAATTTGGAGATATATTTATATTTTATTTTTGGAATTTTAATATGTCATTTGAATGTCTCTTCTTGAGATCAAAATGAATTAATATTTTTAATTTATGGGAAATTTTTTTAGTTTGTATATTTTTTATGTAGCACAAAATTGAATGCAATCACCACATATACATACAAGAAATATTTTTTAACATCAGCGCATGGCTTGACTAAAAGGTCTGATTTGATTCTACTGTAGTTGCTTCAACCTTTGAATCATAAAGGGAGTTGCTTGAATCAACAATCACAAGAGAAGTCTCTAAAGGAAATAGAACTCAAAGAGAATAAATTAAAAGTGCTCCCCTCAAGTTTTAAGTGATTATTATATAATGAGTTGAGCATGAAGAAAAAATCATATTTTTATCATCATGGGGCAATAATTTTTTAAAATAATATTATGTTCTGTTACATACATGGTAAATAATTCAAGAGAGAGTTTCTAGTATACATTTCAAAGAGTACATTCTATCTTTATGTTTTCTTCATATATTGCATAAAAATATAATGAATGTTTTACCAGAACCTTAGGATTATGGAGTTCTTTGTCTCATGCATAAAATTATCAGAGTCAACATCCTGAAATAGCATCTGAATATTAATAATAGTTTTATTGATTTCATCCTAACATATTTTGTGCTAAACTTTTCTTATACTATGCTTATGTGTTATGCCCCTAACTAGGCGGCATTCCTTGCCCGGAGGCCTTCATGCTTATTGGGAGGGCCTGTTCTCGGGAGACTAATGATCTGTAACGATTGAGTCCTATTTAGTGCTACGACGCACTAAAGGTGGTGACGCCAAACCTGATCTTTCAGGCCATCGCCCCTGTAGTGGTGATACACTACGGATAGTGCGCGTGCCCATTCACGCTTAGGCGGGAGCAATAAGGTGAAGCCCGTGCGTGTTGGCTGCGCGGGTCTGCAGGTTCGCGCGCAAGTGCCACACACCAACGCCAAGCACCACACGCAAGTGCCAACGCTTCGCGCAAGCACCAAGTGTCGCGCGTGGGCGCGAGATATGCAGGCTGGGCAGCAGTGCCGCGGGGTAGCATGCGGAGTTGCGCGAGAAGCCGACAAAAGCCGCACGAGCCTTGCGCGTATCACGTGTGCGAGGCGCGGGTCAGGAGAGATCCCGCTAGGAGACTAGGCAGTGGCGCAAAGTGAGCATCGAGGCAACATGGGGGCGTGGCGCCCCCGTGGGTAGTGCCAGGTGCTCCGCTTGGCTTGAGGCACCGAATGCGGCGGCATCACGTAGTCCGTGCACGATAGGTGTCAGCGTAGATGCTGGTGGCGTGTGTAATCCTCAAGGCAGGGGTGGCGTATGTGATTGTCAGACATGGGGGCACATGTGTAGCGGCAGGGCTGGTAGTGTGTGTACGTGGAGAGGAGGGCCTCAAGGCACACGGACAACACTACCTTGGTGCAAGGTTGCCTTGTCTGGTTACTTTAGTATCATCCTTGGTCTTCCCCCATGTAACGATCACAACTACGATTTAACATTTTATGATATCAATGCAATGACCCTATTCCTCGACGAGGCTGTGGCCCCTCCTTTTCCTCTAACCCCTTCTATGTAATCTTAAGCTATTGCAAAAGACTTCTGCTGCAATAGATCAAGGTCGCCCAGTGTTATGATCCAAGCACAGAGACCGGCACGCGCGAGATTCAAGTAATTAACATAGCTCGGGATTTGACCGCGTGAAAACTAGTATCAGAGCCAGGTTGGGCTTCATTTGCTTTTGTTCTTGAACAAAGTTGGAGGAGATATGGAGTCTACAAAGATTTCCAAGTTACATGAGGAAAGACTCCGGAAGGAGAAACTCCAGAGACAAAGTCTTTGCCTCGTGGAGAAGAACCTCTTGGGTTTGAAGACTCAGGTCGATGAGAATAAAGATTACGGTGAGGCAAACCTTGAAGATCTAAGGACATATACTTGTCATAGGTATGATCGCCTAGAGAACACATTACACCAGGTGACGGAGATGGTGGTGTCCCTTAAGCTGGAATTCTCAGAACGGAGACAAGATGAGAGTCCCAAGAAGTGCCCTAGCAATGGCGGAGGGGAAAAGATAATGATGCCAATCCCAAGGTTTAATGGAGCTCGCAAGGAAGTGGATGTGGCCGACTTTTTGTATGACTGTGACAGATACTTCGAGGTCAATGAATTCTTGGAGGATAAGAAGGTCCTCTAGGCTAGTTGCTTCTTAGCGAATGATTCTAAACTATGGTGGCGCCAATGCATGGAATGTGGAAACTGGCCGCCACCCACCTATGAAGATTTTTAGGGGAGATAAAAGAGAACTTCATTCTCTACAACGCTGCATGGACAACAAGGGGAGAGCTCGACAACTTGAGGATGATCGATACTCAGAGAGAGTATGTGAACCAATTCATATCCATAATTAGGAGGATTTCTGATATGTCCGAGGGGAACAAACTCTACCGCTTCACCAAGGGACTCTGCCACTGGCTCTAGACAAAATTGGAGAGGTGGCAGTGTAGAGATCTCGACGTTGCCTACCAAGTGGTGGAGGGAATGGAGCTCCGCCCCAACTAAATTACAAAGATGGAGGAAAAGTTCAAAAAGTGGAGCAAGCCGCGCTAAGAGCCCGTTGAGGCACCAGGACATCAAACTAGTCAGGGCCTGAAGAGGAAGTGAAAACCAGGCTATGGCAAGAGCCAGGACAAGGCTAAGAGCCTAAGACTAGGGAATGTGACTCCAAGTAGTGGGGGCAATAAGATAACCTGTTTCGCGTGTGGAGGCCCCCACTTCATGAGAAAAGAAGCTCGGTCTAAAACTCTCCCAAGCACTCGAAAGATCAAGGTCATCAACTCGGAGGCACGAGATATCGTTGGCCTGGCCAAGGGGGTGTTACAGCATGTTGGAACATTGGAGGGTTGGGCCAACTTCATGGTGTCCCCCATGGACGACTTCATGGTTGTCTTGTTTCTGGACCTCTAGATGGGATCAGGCGCGGTTGTGTTTCCCCAATACTGCAGCATACTGTTCACGGAGGGATCTCACTCATGTTTCGTGAGAGACCAAGGGGTCCAGAAATCGCAGAACAGCACTCTTCTGTCTGCCATGCAAATCAAGGACAAGTTGAGAAAAGGAGAAGAGACCTTGTCACCATACGAGGGCCGGCACCCCAGATAAAGGGTGGAAGGTAGGGGTGTGCACCAACCCGTTTGGCTGTGCTTCATTGGGGTGAAGACGACGACACCAACCTATTGCAACCGCGGGCGGACTACGAGGGATGATCGTGGACGTACTGTGGGAGTTCGCCAGGGTAATGCCCGCGCAACTCCCCGCAAAGTTCCCACCTAGGTGGGACGTTGACTATGAGATAGAACTACTCCTTGGTACTCGTCCCCCTGTGCGGGCCCCCTATAAGATGCTGTGCACCTACCTAGAGGAACTGCAAAAACAAGTGTAACAATTTCTGAAGAGCAAGCTAATCTGACCGTCCAAGGCTCCCTTTGGCGCACCAGTTCTATTCCAAAAGAAGACGGATGGGCCGCTCCGACTTTGTGTGGATTTCTGAGCGCTGAAAAAGGTAACAGTAAAAAATAAATCACAAAGCCAAAGATTTGTTTAACAGGCTCGAGGACGCTTGCTACTTCTTGAGGAAGGACTTGAAGAGCGGTTACCACCAAGTGCAGCTCAAGGAGGGGGATAAACTGAAGATGGCGTGCGTAACATGCTATGGATCTTTCAAATTTTGTGTGATGCCTTTTGGGCTCACGAACGCTCATGCTACGTTTTGTTGTCTCATGAACAATATCTTTCGGGACTATATCGATGATTTTGTTATTGCGTACCTGGATGATATCCTAGTATACAGTCAGAGCTTGATTTATCATGTGAGGCACATGAGGAAGGTGATGGCCAAGCTGAAGGAGCATGAACTCTACCTCAACCCGAAGAAGTGTGAGTTTGCCTTGTAGGAGATTGAATTTCTCATACACCTAATTGGGAAGGGAAGCGTGCGCATGGATCCCTCGAAGGTGAAGGCCATCCGAAATTGGATAGCGTCGAAGGGAGTCCCACAGTTGACAGCTTTCCGTGGGCTGGCCAATTACAATTGGAAGTTTATCAAAGGCTTCTTCCGGCTAGCTGCTCCGTTGACAAACTTGTTGAAGAAAGATGTAAAATGGATGTGGACAGACCGATGTCAAAGAGCATTGGATGAGTTGAAGAGTACAATCTCCAGTGAACCGGTGCTCTAACTGCTCAAATTTGACAAGCCATATGAGGTACATACTGATGCTTCTAACTTCGCACATGGGGGTATCTTGATGCAGGATGGGCATCTCGTGGCTTATGAGAGCTGAAAGCTGAACGACGTAGAGAGAAGGTATTTGGTGCACGAGAAGGAGATGACAACAATGGTACATTGCCTGAGATTCTGGCGCCACTATCTCCTTGAAGGTAAATTTATGGTCTACACAAACAACGTGGCCACCAGTTGCTTTGAGTCCTAGAAGAATCTGTCCCCAACGCAAGTGAGATGGCCATATTTCTTGGTAGAATTTGACTTCGTCTTGAAATACAAGTTGGGCGTGCCAACCAAGTTGCCGTTGCCCTGAGCCGCAAGGAACTAAAAGTTTTTGTGGCCGCACTTTCAGCAGTCCAAGGAAGGATTCTTGATGAGATCAAGTTGGCGCTGAAAGATGATTGAGAAGCTATTCACCTTATGGACTGAGGCATTGTTGCGGGTGAGACGAGGAGATTATGGACTGAGGATAGAATAATTTACACAAATGGGAATTGTCCATATGTGCCACGTGCGGGTGGGCTGCGCCGCAAGCTCTTGTAAGAAGCACACAACGCACCCCATGCCAGACACCCCGGGCAAGCATGGACACTCGCACTCATGCCCAGCATCTATCACTGGCCAAGAATGGAACGAGATGTGGAGGCTTATGTTCGTCCATGCGTGGTGTGACAACAAGATAAAACTGAGAAGGCAAAGGCTGCAGGAATGCTGGAACCTCTTCCAAGGGCGAGCAGATTGTAGGAGTTTATTTTGATGGATTTCATCACCTATCTTTTGCGCGTGGGTGGGCACAATGCAATCTTGGTGGTTGTGGACCATTTTCCAAGTACGCAAGTTTCATCCCCACCATTTTGCAAGTGTACGCAGATGGTGTGGCTCGTCTCTTCATGTCCAATGTGGCAAAGTACTGGGGTCTTCTACTAGACATCATTAGCGACCACGATACAGGATTCACGGGTCATTTCTGGGAGTCGATGTTTAAGTACAAGGGCTCCAAGCTCAAATTTTTAACGAGCTTCCACCCCCAAACAGATGGTCAGACGGAACGTGTGAATGCGATGCTTGAAGAGTATTTACAGCACTACATTTCTATTAATCAAGAAAATTGGGTGGAGCTGCTGGATGCAACACAATTTCCACATAACATCAACCGAAGCTCAACTACGGGGAATTTGCCATTTGATATTGCTAAAGGAAGGCAACCGCTAACTCCTCCGGAAGTGGTAAAGAGAAATGGGATGGACATTTCCCCGCGGCCTTTCGCTTTGCGCGCAATTATCATGCCCGCATTGAGGAAGCCCCCTAGGCACTAGAACGTGCCGCTTAGAGAATGAAGAAACACACCGATCAACATAGACGTGGTGTGGAGTTCCAAGTCGGCGATCTAGTCTTGTTGAAGACTAATGCTCAGATGCTGAAGACAAAGCAAGCAAAGCACCGACAAAAGGGTATGGTGCCATGCTATGATGGGCCTCTCAAGGTGGTAGCTAAGATCGAATGTGTTGCCTACCAGCTCAACATACCCCATTGACTGGCGATCCATCCGGTCTTTCATGTATCGGTTCTGAAGATATATATATCAGATCCCAAAGACCCGACGAGGAACCAGCCCCAACGAACGCCACCGAATGTGCCTGCGCATTTCAACTAGGAGGTAGAGGCGGTCTTAGCAAAACGGAAGATTGACTAGGGAGGACATCACGATTGCTATCATAAGATTGAGTATCTCATCAAGTGGAAGAACATACCAGCCGAATCAGCGGCATGAGAGCGCGACTCAGGTCTATGTGAATTCAAGGACCTACTGTGAGCATTTGAAGTAGAGCAGCTAGTGTCGACGAGGGCATCGACAAGTTTAGGCGGTGGGTGCGTGTTAGGCTCCTAACTAAGCGACATTCCCTACCCAAAGGCCTGGGTGCTTATTGGGAGGGCGTGTTCGCTGGAGACTCACGATCTATAACGACTGAGTCCTATTTAGTGTTACGACGCACTAAGGGTGGAGACGCCCAACCTGATCTTTCTGGCAATCACCCCCGTAGTGGTGATACACTACAGATGGTGTGTGTGCCCGTTTGTGCTTAGGCGGGATGGATCAAGTGAAGCCCGCGTGTGCTGGGGCCGCTGGCCGACAGGCGCAAGCGCCGCACGTCAGCGCCAAGTGCCACGCGTGAGCGGCAGTGCTTCGTGGGAGCACCAAGCGCCGCACGTGGGCACGGGATGCGCAGGCTGGGTGGCAATGTCATTGGGTAGCGCACGGAGTTGCGTGTGAAGCCTGTAGCGGCCGCGCGAGCCTCGCGCGTGCGGGCCGTGGGGTAGGAGAGATCCCACCATGAGACTAAGGCAATGATGCACAATGAGCGCCGAGGCGGCATGGGGGCATGGCGCCCCCGGGGGTAGTGCCAGGCGCTGCCCCCGGTTTGAGGCACTGAATGCGGCGGCATCACGTAGTCTGTGCGCGATAGGTGTCAGCGTAGGTGCTGGTGGCGTGTGTGATCGTCAAGGAAGGGATGGCGTGTGTGATCCCCACGCTTGCAGGCATGTGACACACGGTTCAATGGCTTATGTGTAGCGGCAGGGCTGGTAGTGCACGCATGCGGAGTAGGGGGCCTCGAGGCACACAGACGACACTACCTTGGTGCAAGGGTGCCTCGTCTGGTTACTTTAGTATCATCCTTGGTCTTCCCCCATGTAATGATCACAACTACGATTTGACCTTTTATGATATCAATGCAATGACCCTATTCCTCGACGAGGCTGTGGCCCCTCCCTTTCCTCTAACCCCTTCTATGTAATCTTAAGCTATTGCAAAAGACTTCCGCTGCAAGAGATCAAGGCCGCTCAGTGTTATGATCCAAGCATAGAGGCCGACACGCGCCAGCTTCGAGAGATTGACATAACTCAGGATTTGACCGCGTGACATTATGGTATCCTCAAAACCATTGTTTGTTTTGGTTTATATGATACTCTTCAATTCCAAAATACTCTCACATGCTTCCACAAAAATATTATCAATTCATTTAAAGAAAATATAAATAATTTTAAAACATATATGTTTTTCAAAAATAAAAATAATTCCATAACATTCAAGTCATAGATGAATCAATATTCTAGGAAACCAAATTATTATCCCTTTCGATATTATTATCTTAGATCAAGCACTTTGAATGGGGCATTTTATCAATTTCTGAGATTCAGGAAGGGGAATAGGAGGGTAGCCATTTTTTCTGACGTGGATCTTTCCCCATAAAATTTCCCAATACATAATTATTTTTTTAATTTCTCAAAAAATTATGGAACAAGAGTATTCCTGGTTTTTCCATTAATTTTTGGCATGGATGACCATGTATACGAACTAACATGAGATAATTTTTTTATTTAATTGAAAGGATGAGTGGAATCCATCTTATTGTACTCCATTTTATTTCCTTCATCTTCCATGATTTTAGTGTGGGATTTATTATCTTTAAATTGTCTCCTATTGAATTCATCCATATATTTCCTTACATTTTGCATCATTCTAGCATGTTCCCCAACATCTCTTGAAAGAGTTTTACCATAGAGTCACCAAGCTTAGTTTGAGGCACATGTGCTAGTATGGCCATCGTTGGAAGGCAGGTCTGTCATCAAGGTTGACTTTGTGAATTCCTGTAAGTTTCTATTACGTTATGTCAGTTATGATTTTGGTTAAATTTCATGGCATTCAATTATTAAAAACAAAGAGGACAAGGAGGATAAGCACATAATGAATTTCCACGACTTACCTTCACATTCTACTAGTAGTATTAGCCAAAGTTTGTGGGATTAATTTCTTCAAACTGAAAATTTCTTCATTTATATGATTTTAAATAATCATTTGACCCTTTTCTTAAAATCTAATTATTATTTCCCTGAAAAATACTAGAACTCATGATTATACAGTCTTTTAAAATAGTTAGTAAAGGGAAAAATTATTTAAAAACACTACAAACATCAGCAGCACCCTCCTCTTCAAAGATAATCTTAGCTGATGAACTCTATTTTTTAGTTATTTTGCCACCGAGGGAAGTTTTACCATAGAGTCACCAAGCTTAGTTTGAGGCACATGTGCTAGTATGGCCATCGTTGGAAGGCAGGTCTGTCATCAAGGTTGACTTTGTGAATTCCTGTAAGTTTCTATTACGTTATGTCAGTTATGATTTTGGTTAAATTTCATGGCATTCAATTATTAAAAACAAAGAGGACAAGGAGGATAAGCACATAATGAATTTCCACGACTTACCTTCACATTCTACTAGTAGTATTAGCCAAAGTTTGTGGGATTAATTTCTTCAAACTGAAAATTTCTTCATTTATATGATTTTAAATAATCATTTGACCCTTTTCTTAAAATCTAATTATTATTTCCCTGAAAAATACTAGAACTCATGATTATACAGTCTTTTAAAATAGTTAGTAAAGGGAAAAATTATTTAAAAACACTACAAACATCAGCAGCACCCTCCTCTTCAAAGATAATCTTAGCTGATGAACTCTATTTTTTAGTTATTTTGCCACCGAGGGAAGTTTTACCATAGAGTCACCAAGCTTAGTTTGAGGCACATGTGCTAGTATGGCCATCGTTGGAAGGCAGGTCTGTCATCAAGGTTGACTTTGTGAATTCCTGTAAGTTTCTATTACGTTATGTCAGTTATGATTTTGGTTAAATTTCATGGCATTCAATTATTAAAAACAAAGAGGACAAGGAGGATAAGCACATAATGAATTTCCACGACTTACCTTCACATTCTACTAGTAGTATTAGCCAAAGTTTGTGGGATTAATTTCTTCAAACTGAAAATTTCTTCATTTATATGATTTTAAATAATCATTTGACCCTTTTCTTAAAATCTAATTATTATTTCCCTGAAAAATACTAGAACTCATGATTATACAGTCTTTTAAAATAGTTAGTAAAGGGAAAAATTATTTAAAAACACTACAAACATCAGCAGCACCCTCCTCTTCAAAGATAATCTTAGCTGATGAACTCTATTTTTTAGTTATTTTGCCACCGAGGGAAGTTTTACCATAGAGTCACCAAGCTTAGTTTGAGGCACATGTGCTAGTATGGCCATCGTTGGAAGGCAGGTCTGTCATCAAGGTTGACTTTGTGAATTCCTGTAAGTTTCTATTACGTTATGTCAGTTATGATTTTGGTTAAATTTCATGGCATTCAATTATTAAAAACAAAGAGGACAAGGAGGATAAGCACATAATGAATTTCCACGACTTACCTTCACATTCTACTAGTAGTATTAGCCAAAGTTTGTGGGATTAATTTCTTCAAACTGAAAATTTCTTCATTTATATGATTTTAAATAATCATTTGACCCTTTTCTTAAAATCTAATTATTATTTCCCTGAAAAATACTAGAACTCATGATTATACAGTCTTTTAAAATAGTTAGTAAAGGGAAAAATTATTTAAAAACACTACAAACATCAGCAGCACCCTCCTCTTCAAAGATAATCTTAGCTGATGAACTCTATTTTTTAGTTATATCGCCACCGACGGAAGTTTTACCATAGAGTCACCAAGCTTAGTTTGAGGCACATGTGCTAGTATGGCCATCGTTGGAAGGCAGGTCTGTCATCAAGGTTGACTTTGTGAATTCCTGTAAGTTTCTATTACGTTATGTCAGTTATGATTTTGGTTAAATTTCATGGCATTCAATTATTAAAAACAAAGAGGACAAGGAGGATAAGCACATAATGAATTTCCACGACTTACCTTCACATTCTACTAGTAGTATTAGCCAAAGTTTGTGGGATTAATTTCTTCAAACTGAAAATTTCTTCATTTATATGATTTTAAATAATCATTTGACCTTTTTCTTAAAATCTAATTATTATTTCCCTGAAAAATACTAGAACTCATGATTATACAGTCTTTTAAAATAGTTAGTAAAGGGAAAAATTATTTAAAAACACTACAAACATCAGCAGCACCCTCCTCTTCAAAGATAATCTTAGCTGATGAACTCTATTTTTTAGTTATTTTTCCTCCGAGGGAAGTTTATATTGAAAGAATACCAATTTTCAACACACATTAAAATATATAATAAGATAAGGTATGGAAAAATCATTTTTTCATGTGGGATTATGTATAACATTTGAAGAATAGATTTTTTTTTCGATTTTATATGAATATATCTTTTAAGATTAGTAGGGGGACTAGGAAAGTGTTAATGGAGAAATTTATAGTATCTATTAAAATATAATTAAAAGTTAATGCTTTGAAATTGAGAGAAGTATGTCTTGGGCTTGGGGGCTTTGATTTAGATGAAAATTTAATGATTAAGAAATCCAAAGATGTAAAATAAAATCATAATGTTATTCCAAAACTTTGATAAAATACATGTGCACAGATCAAATCCGTGATTTCTTTGTTCCTCAAGTTAGACGTAATGAGAGGTCAATATGTTCAACGTCTAAACATATAAATGCAATAACTGGCACTTTGAATCTCATCCATCATCATGATGAGCCCATTTACAGCTCCACAGTCATCATAATGCCATCTTGATCAAATTGGAAGTTGACTTGAGCCATTAGGGGAAGGGTGAAGAAAGATGAGCACCTAAAAAACTCTACCCTGGGTGAATTTAGTACAAAGCCTTCCCTTATTTATAACTTGGGAAATTTTTTCATAAAACCTAAAATTTAGTATACCTTTCAAATGAAAAGATCATTTACATGTGAGCCTTTAGGTATGTGTATTAGTTTATTTAATGGAGCTAGTGGCCCAATAACCTTTATTGGGCTTCTGAGTTAACAAAATGCATCATCGTATAGATTAATTAATCACGTATCAATTTAAGCCAATTGAGAGATTAAGTTTTCAGCCCCATGGGATGTCAAGGTAAGCTAGATACTCTAGAAGATACAAAATAGAGTATTAACTCAATGATGGAAGCAAAATACTAGCAGGTGTATTTTGGAAAAAGTGTATAATCCCTCATCTGCTTGACACTCCTAGGATGACATAGGGTACTGTCAATTTTCAAATCTTACTTGGTTATTTGAGATATAATTAATGTGTTCACAAATTATTGGACAACTCTTCTCTGAAATTCCACTACTTTGACGAACGACTTCATTGTATCATCTTCCTTGAGTTGTCTTATCTTGATCTGAGGGAGGTTGATCTTATGTTTTACCACTCTATCATTTTCTTTAATTTCTTACTGCACCCGAGCTAAGATAGTATGGAATTCCATGAATATAAATTTTTAGGTAATACTCAAAGGACAACCATCTGCCCATGATATATATTTTGCACCTTGGGTCTAGGAACCCCTTATAAAATAACAACATAACTCAAACTGATTCACACTTTGGTAAAATACTAGTCAGTGATTCATTGTTGGATTCTTAGCCTTTGATGAGATGAAATCTATATGGTGCATGAAATGGAAGACTTTGAAAAGAATCACAATGACATTGAGAAAATTATGATCAAATTAATTTTGCATGGATTGAATATTTGATTTCTCAATTCCTTGATTTGGGTTGTTCATGTGTCCACCCTCTAGACATATCCAAAGAATCTTCGGCATGTTGAATATGCTCCTTCATCTTGATGAGACATGTAATCACTCCTCTGTCATCGTTATGTCACTCTGATTGCATATGAAGCGTAGAGCGACACGAGGAGAAGGGAGAAGAAGGATGGCTGAAAATTTTTTGCTTTGGTACAATTCGTTCAAGTCCATACTCTATTTATACATAATCATATTTTTTGCCAAAAATCATAAACTTGAATTATCTTTTAAACATTCAAAATACCACTTGCATATGACCCTCTTGGCACATGTATAAATCTATGTAATGACTCGAGCAACCCAACTGTTTGATATCTGTGGTGTGGAAGCCAATCACACATTCCACGTCTGATGGCGCACACCATCATGGATCGTCAACGATGACGTTCATGCTACTCGCCACCGTCATCAAAGATCGGGTGAAAGAAATGCTCGATTATCATTTTTTATTTTCATCATCTCTTGTCATGTTTTGTGTTTTGTTCATGTTCATCATCTTGTTTTCATCGCACTGTATTGCGGCCCGTATCTGCGTTTTCATTGCCAAGGGAAGGGATCGTCCCCTTCCCCTTCCTTTCTTTTTATTTTATTTTTCCCCTCCTATGTGTAATGGGGGGCCCATCATATAAGGTTCCCAAATGGACTCGTCCCCCATTTCTTTTGATCCATTTAGGGGGCCCAAACCTCTCCTCTACATAAAGGAAGAGGGGGGCACCCTAAAAATGAGGCCAAGGAAGAGAATGTTTGATTTTTAGCCAATATTTGATCTCACGTTTAGAAAAATGCAAAAAAAGGCAAAAAAAGGAAGAAAAAAGAAGGAAAGAGAGGAGAGAGAATGGGCGGAACAGAATGGGGCTAGATTCACATCTGTTCCGTTCCGCCCGTGCACCCGTTCTAGGGCTCTGATCGGAGCCGTAGGCAGCCGCCACCACGAGCGCGCCGCCGCTGGGCTGCCCAGGACCCGCGGGCGTCGCCAGAGGCAGCCCCCACCAGCTGCGGGCACCGATGCCCCAGAGGGCGCCGCCCCTCAGCCACGGGCGCCGGCCCCTAGCCGCGCGCGCCGCCACCCAGAGGACGTTGCCGCGACTAGCAGGCACTGCCCCTTAGCCGCGGGTGACGCCCCCAGCCACTAGCACCGCCGCAAGCCAAAGGCGCCGCTGCCAAAGGGGGCGCCACCCCAGCAGCAAGTGCCGCCACAGCTAGTGGACTTGCCGCAACCACCGGAGCGGCTGCAACCCCCTAGCCGACTGGCGGCGCCGGGCACCGCCGTCGCATCTGCTAGGGCGGCTGCAACCGTCGTCGCATGACGCCGCCATCGGGCAAGCCGATGCCCCGTGCTGCCACCTCACTGGGCATTGTCCCTAGACTCCTCCAAGCCCTGCGCCCCACCGATCATCCCTGGTCTGCAAGGTTTCGACGAACGACGCTCCGGGGTGCCTTTCCTCACCGCCACGAGGAGGTCGTCGCCTCAAACGCAGGACGTCCCCACGAGTCTTTTGTCGACCTTTACAAAGCTCCGCCATCATCCGCTGCATGCCGAGATGCCGTGTCTACTCTGGTATCTCTCCGCCCCACCCGCTCCGAAATGCCACTAACGAAGACGAGATCTTGCACTATGAGCCACCGTCAACGAGGTACGACGTCCTCTCCCATCGCTCGTTTAATTATTCTCTTGCAGTATTCTTTCATCCCGTCTCCACCGCGCTTGGGCTAGGTAGGTGAGAGAGGTTAAACAAGAGATAACTATGATTGTGAGTGTCTTACCGGTACGGACGAGTACGTCCGTTACATGCGAGCCCAATGGATTGAGTCCATTCGGCCGTAGACGTCCCCGTCGCTCCGACGAGGTTTGAGAGGTCAATGTCACCGCTGCCCAGCAAATCCCGTTCAAGCTTGGAGCTCGGCACCTCCCTCGAGTCGGAGCCTACACGTACGACACGTAGGGCACTCCGCATCACATAGTTACATACCCGTTAGGGTAACCGTCGGACGACGACATTGCCGTTATCCGATACACATCCCTTATCAGCACCGAAGAATCATATTCGGTGTCGACCGGACGACGTCCTAGATGACGTCCGACATCAACGTCTCATTTAATCTTTATTTATAATACATTCATTATGTCACAGTTTTTATGCTTGCAACTGAAGTCCATGAATACATGCAATGACAATTTGAATTATGATGAGATAATATTATGAAGATCACTTGCCTTTAAACATGTGTTCTGAATATTCTTATTCAATGGGTAGTTGAGATGGACTTCAAAGTGTTAGGAAATAAGAACATTATCTTGCCCCACTCATATGATGAGTATGATCCCAAATCAGTTAGTGTGGGTGCATTAAGAATAAATAATTGGTGTTATTTGGAAAAAGAGTTCACTGAAAAGATCTGTATGAATCCTTGAATGACATTATAAAAAAGACTTTTAATCATGTTGATTTATTTCATGATTGTGTTGGTGGTCCATAGGCCTGTTACACCAAAGACGCCTTGTGAATTGGGAGTTGTGTTTTGAATATGACCTAGGAGTCTCTAATTAGGGGTTCTAAACCGTCCTAGTTTGGAGGCAGTAACAAGTCTGCAAAGGTGATCGTGCCACACGATGTGATCATTTGCCCTTTGTGTTAGAGAAAATCTTCTCAAGGAAGATGATATAGTTAAATCCCTGACAAGAATAGTGGAAATATCTAAGAAGGTGTTCCCCAATGATTTTGCTTCACATCAGTATTAAATAGAATGACCGATAAGGGTTTTGTGGTTAACCATACCTTAAGTCATTCCAGAGTCTCACATCAATGAGGGACCATACACTGTAAGTGATCAAGGTAAAGGTTCCATGAAAGCGTTGACATATTCTTCCGCATCCTTTTGGGACATTTTATATCATACTCCATGCAATCCTTTGCATTCTAATCAATCATTTGGTTAAATCATTAATTATTCTACATGTGAGATTTAATTAATAAGGCAAAACCAATAAAAGTTATTGGCCCCTTGAAGTTGTTTACTGGATTCACATATGGGCCTAGAATATAATGTTTACTGGTTGTTTACTGTATTCGGGGACATTATCATAAGCACCACATGTGTATTACAATGAATATATTATATCAATAAATATGGAATGTGATAATGTGTGATTTCCTTTTAGGTCATGTACCTTGGCCAATACTTGAGACAATTAGAGGTGGTAGGATACAAGGTCTATTCACTTTATGGGAAGCAAGTAGTTGATATCATGAAAATGCATCTGTTAATATCCTGTAACCTATGCTTTTATATGCATTATTTACACTAATATACATGTTTTTTCCTTGGTTTGGATGTCATCACACAACTTCTTGGAGAAACCTCACATTGACATGGATTTTTTAATAAGAAACACGTATTAAGCATGAGTCAATCATTAGAGGCTAGTGTAATCATAGGTGCTTTGTGCGTTGGAGATTTTAATGATTTTACATAGGTTCATGAAATGTGAAGTCAACCAGAAAAAATTTCATTCTGTGACTGGACAACAATTAGATATTTTTTCTCTATTTGAGCATGTCAGCCATAACTTATAGAGGCAATAGCTTGAAATGCACGGGGAAGCAACATTGAGGAAAAGAGACAATTTGATGGCTAAGATAATATCAAAGGGCTGTAGAATTTTCCTTTTTTAATGTCCGTTTTATATCGCAATCCCTGTATCATGATCAGGGAATAATTATAAGTTGTATTTGAGTTCTGCCATTACTAGTTGTTGGCAAGCAAGAAATAGGGCACCAAGAGGAAAGCTCTGGTATTCAAACATCTGTTTTGATTGAATCATTTCTTTTCTCTTTTCATTCATCTTCATGCTTGCAAGATTCCATGAACTGGGGAAAATGTGAAGATACATGATTAAATGCAGGTTTGAGGAAGCACTATTAATAAGATTTAATCGCACAAAAATCACATTATGAGAAAAGCATGCGCCAAGATGGTGACCCATTACTAAAGAACATCAATATCAGCACTGACCCATATATGATTATCTACTTATATTATCTTCTTATATTGCTGTAGAATGCCTTTAGACACTCCCGAAATGAGGTTCCTCTTTTTTGTGGTAAAAGATGGAGCCAAATAGTAGTTCATGGGACTAGTGGTAGAATTAAAAGACTGGAGTGAAAAGAAATCAGTATTATTAAAGAAATATATTATTATCAGAAGAATATACAATGGGAAAAGCTTTAAGCAATTTCAACCAACTGAATGACACACTCGGAGATGGTTGGTATTGGTTTTTGAGATAGACCACAAATTGAACCAATCATGGGATCCCAAACCAAGATCATAAAAGCCAACAAAAAAGGGATGTCTAGATCCACAGTATTATGGACTAACTAAAACCAAGATTCATTCCCTAATATTAAAGTCACCCACAAATAACAAAAAGCAATGACCTAATAAATATTATCGGAGAAGTCATTATTACTATTCCTTTAATTGAGGGTATTTAAACATTACTATTACATAGTTTTTTAAAGAGCTTTGCCACGTGCTATGAAACATAACAGAGTTCATATTTTTGAGAGCATCAATTCAATTTTATTGAATAAATTTTATGCAAAGAGAAGGTTGAGTATTTTTTAGTAGAACTCTTTTAGATTTAGAGGGTAGTGTAAATGTTATTCATAATAATCTTTATGATAAATTTCAGTTGAGATATTTAGTGACTATTTTATTAGAATCGTAACTGAATAATGGATAGATTTCCTCACGAAGAATCAGAGAATATGATTGTAAAAGTTGAGAGGGGTCATTTTCATTTGGAATATGTAATACTATTTTATTCAGGCATCCAATATTTTGACAAGCCTTTGTTAGTTACGGATTGAAAATATTGGTTTAAAGGTACTGCTGGATCTAACTTAGAAGCTAAAAATGAATAGCGTATACAAACATAATGAAGGGTTGAATGATTCAAGTGACACTGTGCATTTATTAACCTTTATGGAAGAAAATAATTTTGATTTTAATTCCACTTAGTTCTGATTTATTTACTGTGGAGGAGGATCAAATAAAAATGAATATTTTCTTGACTTCGTTAGGGATTCATCAATTGGAAATATACATTGCAAACGAGTCATATGCACATTTCAAATCTTTTTCAATATTATTTGATACAATATACTATTGAAATGTATATTTTTACTATTGAAGTCCACATGATATTTTTACTATTGAAGTCTATTAGTACATACAAATAACTTCGTGAACTGTGATGAGATAAAAATATTATGGCTACTTGTCTTTGAGTATATATTATAAACATTTATATATAGATGATACTACAGAAGGACGTTGAAATATCTGAAAAGAATAACATTACCTTGTGTCATTTATATCAAGATTATGCAAGATCTAATAGCCACTAGTGTGGAGACCCTAAGGAAAGATAGTTGTTGCTCTTTAGGGAGAGCATTCACTAAAAGATCCAAATGAATCCTTATTGATGTTATTGCTAATATGGATCAGCTTCACTCATGTCGCAGCTTTGTAAGTGTAAGTGGCCCTTAGAGTTTATACCTTGAACACTCATTGTGTTTAATTATGACTTTCGAGTGTCTAATTAGGACAGTCCGAACCGTTTGAGGATGAGTGCATTAAAAAATCCACCAGGGAGATTATTTTGTCAAGATAAGATCATAATCACATGGTATAAGAGGAGATTAACCCAAAAAAGAAGATACAAACAAATCCCTACAAACTTTACTTGAAGTATTTGATGAAGCATTTTCTGATGGTATCACCACATATTACTAGTAACTAGAATCACTCATTATGATTTGATGAAAGAGTCTACGCACAGAATAATTGACAGTGATAAATTTTCCATTTGAGAGGTGTAGTTTGGCACCCATCGGCTAGCAATTCAACCTATCTTTTCGGAAAAAAATGATCATTAATGAATTTAATTTACATATAACTAATTAATAAAATCACTAAATAAATTTTATTTCTCTAGGGTTATCAACTAGACTAATCAATGAGCCTAGAGCATCATACAAATAACAGTTTTAGAAGTTGATGAATATATTCAAGTTTTGGGAGTTCTATCAAATTTTCTTGGGGACATGGACTTTCATGAATATTTCCCAATAAGCTCTATGAAAATCTGACAGAGTATTAATGGAGGGGGAACCTAGTTTTGATAACCATTTGAGTCATTTTGAGTGATCTTCCTTCTCTTTTATTGCTCTTCCCAAATGCTGCTTCAAATGAGACTTGATGGAGAGGAAATCAGATATTTGGTAACACAATTCAAAGATAAATAAGTAGATTTGACAATATTAATATCACGGCTTAGAGGAATGCATCTAGAGGCTGGACAACTAAACGGATCAAAGGAATGCAACTAAGGAACAAAGAAATCTCCAATGCCATCTGTATAGTGGTATTTTTTATTCATATATATGCTGTTTTAGTTTTCAGATCCATCTTTGATTACTATTCTGTTTACAATTGATTTTGGAATGAGTTGATTGAAGGTACGATTCCCAACATGGTCATTATTAGACCTTGGAATTAAACTTTGTGTTTCATATTTTACTTATATATTTTTTGTGTTCAATAATTTTTTTCATGTTATTGTTGAAGACGACTACAAGATCAACCTCGACTGATAGGATTTAAGAAATAGTTAGTAAAATGAAAATATGTATTTATAATCGTTATAGAGAAATAGATTGATAGGATTAAATCTAGTGGTTAGGATTAAATATAGATAGGATTAAATTTAGTGGTTAGGTTTAAATCTAGACAGGAAATACAAACTGTTACACAAACTAACCTTTATGCTTTATTTAAAATAGACAGTACCAGATCTGGATATGTAACTGTCTATAACTATCCGTTGTAGAACTATCTATAAATACCAACTCATTTGTAAAATTTTTTTATCCTTGTTCCTGTCTCTTCTTCTCATCCATCTCTATTATCATTCTTCTCCTTCTTTTACATCTTCTTCTATCTTCTCGTAGAGATTTTACATGGTATCAGAGCCAGCAATCTGAAGGAACTTTGAAGAGCAATCAGTTACTGCAGTTTCTTTGATCCAGCCGCGAAGTTTTGCTTCATCGAGATTTGAAGAGAAACAGTGGGAGACTTCATTCCTTTCACCACACAAATCAGTGCTTCATTTTCGATCATCAAAGTCGAGCAGATATAGCCACGGATAACACTCCTGTGATATCATCAAACTGTTGATCTGCTGGGCAGCATTGTAGTTTTCGCAGCCATCATACAAGTGTATCATTCGGACGGGAGACGGAGCATCTCACCTCGGTTGTGGCATTCCATATTTCCGCTTGCGTCCAAGTGCGATAGACAGAGCATCTCACGTCGTGGGAGATCTTTGCGGAGGCATCTTAGAAAGACAAGGATCATTCTAATGGTTCTCTTTCCAGTAAAGTGGTCACCCAAGCCTATGGCGAGAAACAAGAAGGCAAGGGAAAATAGCCAGCAACGCCGGATCCAAAGATTATAGAAGCAAGACGATAAGCCCTGCTCAGAAATCAGAGAAGTTGCCACCTGACAAAGTGATTTGAAGTCTCTTCCAAGTTGAGCCAAAGAACTTCTCTTGTGAGAAATTTCCTGCTTCGGAGCCGCAAAATCATTCAACTTAGACACAACTCCTCATAACCAGAGCATCCGCCAAAGAATTTCTTCTTCTTCGCATTGACCGTGCAGGTGGGAGCAAGCTTGATTCTCATCCAAAGAAGTCCACAAGACCAGCTTCCCACAAGCAGAAGTCACAAGCAGCATTTACAGTCAAAGAATCCTACAAACTTGACATCAATTTCTTCTTCCTTGACAATTATAGAAATCTGTTGGAGGCCTGCAAAGGCTGCCTAAGTAATCGATCTACACCATGAGCAGTTCAGAGTCAGGAGCTTTGATAATCACAGGACAAGTTGAGGCCTTTGTCCGAAGTGGTGCAACAGTTTCTATCAAGCTGGCTAACGACAATTACCAAACGTGGAAGAGCTCCATCTTGCCAATTTTAAATGGGTATGATCTAGTTCAATTCATTGAACGCATATCTCCACCCATTTCTGTGGCAGATTTAGAAAGAAGGATGATAGAAAATCCAATGTTCAAAGCATGGTGGAAGCTTGATCAACAAGTTTTGGGTCTTCTGCACTCAACACTGTCAGAAACAAATCATCCCAAGCATCAGAAAAATGAGATCTTCCAAAGAAGCTTGGAAGAAAGTTGGGTATGTCTTCTCAAATCACAATCAAGCAAAAATTATGGAACTACACTGACAATTCCATATCATGAAGAAAGGTATCATGACAACTGATGAATATATAGTCTACTTCAGATCAATAGCTGACTCACTAGAAATTTCAAATCAAGTAATTAGTGAGCCAACCATGATTTTTACTTTTTTGAGAGGGTTGGGCTCTAAATACTCTCAATTTGTTATTAGCATAAATGCTAATATCAAAAACATGAAACTTGATGATACCTTCATGAATTTAAAGGCACATGATTCATATCTAGCATATCAGCAACAAAATACCAATGATTTCTTCGGCCCATCTGCCAACTATTCCCAAACTAAAAATGTACAAGCTTATCACCAGCACAGAAGAGATGGGTTCTACAATAGGAACTACAATCAGAATCCTGGAAGAGGACGAGGTAGAAGCAATAGATTTCAGCCACGATGTCAAATTTGTTTCAAATTTAGACACCGAGCAAGGGAATGTAGTGAATTTTGCAGCAAAAGTGACTTAACATGGAGAAAGACAGATCAACAGGTACAAGGCATGACTTCATCTTCACAAAAACCAAGAGCTTTCTTTAAAAGTGCAGAGAATTTATCTTCAAGTGAAGCCTGGTACCCTGATAGTGGAGCTACACATCATGTTACTTCAGACAAAAACATGCTTCATCAATCTGCTAGTTATCTCGGAAATGATCAACTTCACATGGGTATGGCTCAGATTTGCATATCTTATCCATTGGCTCTTCTTAAATTATTACGCATGATAAAAGTTTATATTTAAATGATGTATTGCATGTTCCTGAAATAACCAAAAATTTACTGTCAACTCGGAAACTAACCATGGATAATGATGTATATGTTGAGTTTCATTCTTCATACTGTCTTGTGAAGGACAAGAAAACAAACAGAGTTCTCGGTTGAGGAACCATTAAGGATGGATTTTACTGCCTTGACTCTTCAAGTTCAAACATGTCTCAAGCTTTTCTTGGAGAAAGAGCTTCAACAAATACCTGGCATGCTTGACTTGGACATCCACATTTTCGCATTTTACAATTTATAATAAAAAAATTTTGGTCTTCCAATTTTTCACCTTCGAAAACATTTTATATGTGACTCTTGCTGTGTTTGTAAATCACACAAACTTCCTTTTACTCCAACTCGTCATCTCTCAACAATGCAATTAGAAATCATACATTCTGACTTATGGGGACTATCCCCTATACAATCTCACTCTGGTTATCTTTATTATGTCGTGTTTATTGATGATTTTAGTAAATGCACCTCTGGTTATATCCGCTTAAAAATAAATATGATGTTTTTCCAACATTTGTGGAATTTCAAAAACGAGTTAAAAATAAATTTTCCTATAAAATTAAGTATTTTCAATCTGATGGAGGTGGAGAATTTCAAGCTCTTCATTCTTTGTTTAAACAAACTGGTATTATTCATAGAATTTCCTGTCCACATACACCAGAACAAAATGGTACTGTTGGACGAAAACATAGAGATCTTGTTGAAACAGCTTTGGCATTACTTCATCATGCTAGTATGCCACGTAAGTTTTGGGATGAAGCTGTTTCAACAGCTACTTTTCTCATCAATAGAATGGCTACACCTGTTTTAAAACATAAATCTCCATTTGAAGTTCTTTTTCAAGTTTCTCCTACCTATTCTTGGCTAAGAACTTTTTAGTGTCTTTGTTTTCCATATTTAAGATCATATTCGATACACAAATTAGATGACAGATCAGAGAAATGTGTCTTCATGGAATATAGTAATCATGTTGGATATCGATGTATATCTCTCCATACAGGTAAGTTCTCTATATCTCGTCATGTTATTCTTTATGAAATTTGTTTTCCTTTTTCAAAGCCAACTCTAAAAACATCTATGCCTGGTCTTCTTTGGAACACGACCACCTGATAATTTCTATCATTATCCTTTCCAATTTTTTAATCCATCTTTAACTTCGATATCCGAATCAACTACAGATTCTCCAACTACAAATGATCACTCATCTCCATATTTTCATTCACTGACATTAAACTATTCTCCTTCATTTCCTAAAAATAATGATTCCTCTTTTGACTCCTTGACTTCTAATGCTAATCATGATTCCATTCAATCATTTGTTGAACTACTTACTACTTTAGATAGCGCACCTGAACCTGGTGTTAAACTTAAAGTCAAAACATTATCTGATATCTATCCCTTTGATGAAAAATATTGTTTGACATCATCTGCTGTTTTTCATCTGTCACTTCTTTACCATTGAAAAATCTTACCATTAAACATCCTCTTCCTAGTTGCTTTAATACATCTGTAAATTCTGTCTTAGAACCTACCTCATTTTCAATAGCATCTAAAAATATTAATTGGATGCATGTTATGGAATCTGAATATAAAGCACTTCTTGATAATAATACAGGGTTGTTAGTTCCACGAAATCCAAATCTTCATGTTATTGGTTGTAAATGGGTCTATAAACTCAAATATAACTCTAAAGGAGAAATTGATCATTATAAAGCATGTTTAGTAGCTAAAGGATATAATCACGAGGAAGGTTTTGATTACTTTGAAACATTCAGTCCTGTTGTGAAACACACTACTATTCGCTTACTTTTATCTATTGCTATTAGCAGCCAATGGAAAATTCATCAATTAGATGTCTCTAATGCCTATTTACATGGGAATTTTTCAGAAACTATCTACATGGAACAACCTCCAGGTTTTAAAAATTCTACCTATCTCGATCATATATGTCAACTTAAAAAGTCAATTTTTGGTCTCAAACAAGCACCTAGATCTTGGTTTACAAAATTAAGCACCTTTCTTATTACTCTTGGTTTTTGAGGCTCCAAAACTGATCCTTCCCTATTCTACAAACTTGATTCTCTTACACCGATTTTTATTATTATTTATGTAGATGATATTTTGATAATCTGTCCAGCACTTGATTGAATCACTAAACTTCTTACAGAACTTCAACCTCATTTTGCAATTAAAGATCCTGGCCCTGCTCATTTTTTTCTTGGTATTGAACTCATTAAGGTCAATAATGGATTTATTCTTTCTCAGTCTAAATATATTTACTCTATTCTAAAACGAGCCAATCTTGAGAATAGTAAACCATGACCTACTTCATGTCCCTTAAGTCAATCTTCTATTTCATCTTCTTTGCCTGAGTTATTAGATGATTCAACCTATAGAAGTTTAGTTGTCAGTCGTCAATATCTTACTTTAACTCGTCTTGAAGTAGCATTTTCTGTTAACAAAGCCTATCAGAAAATGCATAAACCTACTACTGATGACTGGAGAACTCTGAAACACCTAATTCACTATCTAGAATGGAATATTACATATGGTCTTATGATTTATTCAGGTTCTTGTTTGTCTTTAAATGCGTACAGTGATGCTGATTGGGCAGGAAATCAAATAGATAGATGGTCTACTAGTGGTTATTTAGTATTTTTGGGTAAAAATTTAGTATCTTGGAGTTCAAAGAAACAATCTACCATTGCTCGATCAAGTACTGAAGCACAATATAAAGCACTGGAAAATGTAGCATCTGAGGTTATCTATTCTCACTGAACTAGAGCTCATATCATCATCTATTCCTAAGCGTAGGTGTGATAATATTGGAGCTACATATTTAGCCAAAAATCCAGTTTTCCATGCCCGTATGAAACATATTGAACTAGATTTTCATTTTGTAAGAGAACAAGTTGCAGCTAATCTGCTCGACATCAAATTCATTACAAGTGAAGGCCAACTAGCGGTTGCCCTGACCAAGCCTCTTTCAAAGCCAAGAATCTGGGAGCTACGATCCAAGCTCATCGTCTTCTCCATCGCCGATGAGCTTGCAGGAGGGTGAAGATGACTGCAAGATCAACCTCGACTGATAGGATTTAAGAAGTAGTTAGTAAAATGAAAATATGTATTTATACTCATTATAGAGAAATAGATTGATAGGATCAAATCTAGTGGTTAGGATTAAATATAGATAGGATTAAATTCAGTGGTTAGGATTAAATCTAGACAGGAAATACAAACTGTTAGACAAACTAACCGCTATGCTTTATTTAAAATAGAAAGTTACAGATCTGGATATGTAACTGTCTATAACTATCCGTGATGCACGATGGCTAGGGGATGACGGGGTAATGCAGGGTGGCTAGAGGAGACGGGGATAGGGTTACAATGGGGATAGGGATACTAGGATGACTACGGGAGGGATGGGATAAAACAGACCACAAATCACACAATCGAATTCGAAGATTTAAACTCGGTGAAAATAACGATGGTGCAACCCCTTTCCTCGTCGAGGGCGGGAGTACTGTCTTACAACCACTGCGGTGAAAACAAAGCAACACATTCAATAAATCCGAATGGCGTTCGCTAGAAGATTCAAAGACCTATTCCACTAGTCGCTTGAATATTCAAAATCCAATCAAATCCGACTGCGGTGGATGAACACTCGAAGAACACTGGAAGAAGAACACAGACACCAAAGAGTGTAGAAGTACCTCAGCACTAGATAGTGCGTGAAGAGGCTGCGGGAACTTCTCGACGTGTCGTTGGTGGGACGATTGACGTGCGCTTCGACAGGGTGTCACGACAAGTGGCTGCGAGGGCGTCCGGGGCACAAGGGGTGCACACGGGCGGCCAAGGTCTCGTCGGACACAACAGCCGTGCGCTGATACGCTGCGGCCGGGCGCCGCGGCAGAGGCGGCGTATGGCGGGTGGAAGCCGCTGGGAGCGCGGCGTGGCGGCGTGGGCGCGCAGGGCGAGGGCGGTGGTCATTCGATGGGTGGGCGGCAGGAGTGGTCCTTCCTCCTCAACGACAGCGGCGGCGACTGCAAGAGATGGCGGCGGCGGCGGCTGGGGGGGGGGACCACTAGGGCAAACTTTCTTTTTGAAGAAGAAGACTTCAATTCAAAAGAAAATTCACTAAGTGTTTCTTACAACTTTGGCCTACATATAGGCCTTGGAGGAAAGAGAAAATGAGAGAAATAAAATAAAGGAAACGACGTGTTGTCGTGTCACCTCAAAGGGCGTTGATGACGTGTCATGATGCGGGACATGTCGTGTGTAAGTGGAGACGTGTGTGATGCCAGTGCGTTGACTTGGTCGTTATCAAGGCGGTTCCTCAATTGATGTTGGCGACAAGTCAGGATGCGGACCATCTCGGATGATGGTGGCAGCGCGTCCAATGAAGATGCGTTGACGTTGTCACCACCAATCCGTTATAGAACTATCTATAAATACCGACTCATTTGTAACAATTTTGATGTGTGAAGGATCAATGATTTTTTATCCTTGTTCTTGTCTCTTCTTATCATCCATCTCTATTCTCATTCTTCTCCTTCTTCTACATCTTCTTCTATCATCTCTGAGATATTTTACAATTATATCATCAAGGTAGTCTTCAGAATAAGTAAATCCTTTTTAGAATATGAAAGTTTATCTTATTAATATGCAATCAGGTGGAAAATTGATGAAACTAAAGGGATTTTTCCAAATATCTGTAAGCACAGAATTTTTTTTCAGTATACCCTCAAACATGACTAAAGGGTACCGAAATAATGACCAAAGGAAACAATTTCTTAAAGCCAACTTGACAACCTGAAAGGCAAATGCATAAACACTTAATGCTCTTAAGTGAGAAATCATGAATTTTCCAAATGCTAGATTTATAGATGAAACTTCAGATACTTCATCAGTCCGATCAGTGCATAGATTGACTAAGAAAAAATAAAATTATGGTGTTAAAATCGGATTTTCTTCCATTTTGTGAGTAAAATAGAATTATTTAGTATTCTAACACTTCATGCGCATGTTTCCTTTGTTTCAATGGTGAAGAGGATGGCCTACAGAATACTAACTGGACATTATTAAAGAATTATGAATTATTTAAGTAGAGGGTTGGTTAATGACACTTAAAAATTTATGTGCATATTATTAACTCCAATTGCCCACACATACGTGTCAACGGAAAATCAGAGAGAGTTTTGACTGGTTGTAAGATAATGACTTGATTATACCTTCCCGTCTAGTCTTGGTTTGCCATGTGAACCTGTGCTTGGAAGACTTAAGTGCACACTAAATTTCTAGAGTCTTTCATTTATTTTTTCAAATATTGACAAATTATTTCATTGGGTCATGTCAACAAGTCAGTAATCACATTGGCTGCCATAACAATTGCTTAATTTTCATGTGTTGCCCTGTGCCTATGCATGCTTAACGGCACATCATCATGAATTTGATTCGTCAATCTGTGTTCACAAATTGTGATGCCAAATTGATGTCACTTAAAATGATTGGAAAAATAATTGTGGGTTCAAATCCAATGGATTAAATGAAAATTTTACGTAAAACCTTAATAAATCCATAAAATTCTTACAATATTTCAATAATATATGTGTGTTCAGAATCATATGAAGACCAATACAAAGTTGAAAATGAATATAAAAATAAAAAAATTGTAAAAACCACAAAATCATTTTTTAAAAAATCGATTTATTTAGCCATGAGAATGTCCAAAGATGGTAACTTGGCTCAAGAAACTTTAGAAGTATGTGTGATTTAATTAAGATAAGCTGCATATGATCAGCACTAAACAAGGGTCTCTTACTAAACTAGTGATTAAATTTATCTTATATATGGAGTAATGAGGTTGTGATTTCCAAGGGACATACGAGGTACAATCCTAACGTTGAGGTCGGTCCAAGGCACAGCAATGCATAGTCCAGAATCCCATGGGTGACCTTAAAATCATTTTTTTTAATTCACTCCTCACAAGCTTTCACACATGAGAAATATATTTCACAAGGATATGCAGTCATAGGCTAAATCATAAGACAAGTTATCTTGTTACCTTGAATTACATTTCCTCCAAGTAACTTCCCAAAAAAAGGAGGGCCAGGGTGAGTTGATGTGATCATCTTTTGTTCTACCAAATATAGAATTGGTATCCAGATCTGAACGTGTCACAGATCCAACTAGATATTGAGGCTTTGGCCTTTTATCACAGTCATGTCCTAGGAAAAAAAATACATTTAAGAGCTTGTTATTTGAATAAGGTGCAGAAGATGTGAGACTTTTACTGCTAGAATTCAAGAAAATCAAGTGGGAACAGTCTCGTAATGTCAATAAATGTATAAAATAAAAAAACTTTAGGAATTAGGTAGCAATATAATGGAGATAAATGTTTCACAAATAATTATTGAGTAATGAGATATGATTTGCATTGGTTCATTAATAAACATTGTAATTTGTACACAAAAATGGAAACACCACCAATTTGTGGTCATCAAGAAACTGCTAGCTAGGCATGACTTGTTGGGAAATTGGCATGACAGACTGGCTGAATTGTGTGATGCTACTTATACTATGATAAATGTGTATAGGGTATGACCCCTTCTGGTCAGTCCATGAACTAGGCTGATTACTGTACAACTAAAACTGCACACTGAGCAAGCTTTGCACTTGGATTACGCATGCTTAGAATGGCCTCCAAGTGATAATTTTTTTTCCAAAAAAATTATATAAATAAAATTAGAAGTTAATAAATATATAAATACCTATCAGGATGATTAAAAATGAAGCAAATTTAAGAAACATAAATTTTTTTGAATAAGATAAGTCAAAATCTCAAAACTTACTAGACATTTGAGAAATTCCTTTTGTGTGACCGATGTGAATATAGTGCAATGTGTGGTCCAGTTGAATTTTTTGGACTGCACATCAAACACCTCCATGATAATTTGCACCACGCATTGCGCAAGGTCTTGTGTGGTGCAGATGTGTGATTTTGGGCAAACATTTGGTTGAAACAGTTTGAAGTTCAAAGAAATCTGGCATGCTTCTCCACATCTCCAGGCTTCCTGACTATTGAGCAGTGAGTACTTCTGTTCTTTATTGACATTTCTCTTGCATACTTCCACTCCAATAATTGATTTCTTTGGTGGATTGAACGGCCTTGCGTACTAGACTATAGGGAGATCTCAGGGGCCGATTGAAGCAGTGGTGGATTATTCATTTAATTATTCTATTATGATTTAACTAGTACCAAAATATTATTTTCATAAAGCTACACTTCTCCATTCATTTCTATTGTCTTCAATGTTTTTACTCATAAATATTTTATTGAATATTGTGAGCCCACATAAAACCTAATGTTCTTAAAATACAAAACATAATGCACCAAGTTTGAATAACATTTTTACTATTATCTAGTTAGAGGTGGAATCCAATAATTATAAATTAAATTTGTGAGCCGTAAAACATTTTTTATCATACCAGTAACTCACATAAAACCTAATGTTCTTAAAATATTAAACATACCACCCTAAGTTTGAATAAAATTACAGTTATTACCTAGTTAGACCTGGAACTAATAATTATAAATTTAATTTGTGACTCATAAAATATTTATAAAATACTGTGACCCCACATAAAACATAATGTTCTTCAAATATTAAACATAATACTGTAAGTTTGAATATATTATAATTATTACGTAGTTCAAGGTAGAATACAAGAATCATAACATTAATTTGTGAAACATAAAGACTTTATCAAATACCTTGATCCCACAGTCCCACACAAAACTTAATGTTATTAAAATATTAAGCATAATGGCCCTAACTTTGACTTATGCTATAACTATTATTTAATAAATAAGAAATAGTTACGAGATTAATTTCATAATTATGAAATTAATACTTATTTTATTATCTTAACCCTCTGGGGCAATGTCCAATTATGATTGTTAAAATATAAAAGTACTTTAAAATACTTATAAAGCACAATAATGACCCTTCAACTGTGCAAATGTTTGCCATGTGCAATCCAACTTTTCTCACAAATCCGCACCATACACTGAACAAGGATTTCCATGCAACCAAACAACTTGTGCAGGTGATCCAATATTCCAACTAGACTGCACAACCTTCCCTAAAGCATGTACTTTCTAATCAAATAGAATATTTTTTATATTGAAAACTAAAGGTAAATGTTTAAGTATAGAATCTTCAATAATCTTCAATAAAAAATTCTCAAATCTAAAATTCAAATATATAACCCTATTTATAGTGAAATTCATTTACATGATATTTTAAAGTATTATTATTCTAAGCAATTAAATCATTACAGGTATCCAAAAAATTGGAATAAAATTCTTACTTGGGTTTGAAATTATAGTCAAGTAAAAAATTCTTTCAACAAGAAAATAATATTGTTTCAATACCATCATTTAGAGAGACATGAAAGGATACCCATCTCAAATATAAAATTAGAATATATTCAATATGATACACATTTCTGCACCTTTTATTATTTTATAAACCTAATATGCAACAGGATTAACAGTAATCATATATTTAGATATTCCCAATAATATTCAGTGATTTGAAAGCCAACTAACGTTTCAAAGATGAGGTTAAAATGATAGATATATAGGCATATTTGATACAAAAAATAAATTTATATGTTGTTTTCCTAATTAAACTGTAGAAGCCTTTGGAGAAATTTGGATTAACAACTTTTTTCATTTATTTTAGTCTTAATATGCTAATCTACATAATTTAAAATTACTATTATACTATCATGATAAAAGTAGGTGCCAGATCATGGAAGCTACTGACCTTGTTTCTAAGAAATGTACATGTCCCTTTGATCAAGCAATCACTTCATCGTTTCATTTCACACTTCAAAAGGAAGTTATAAAAATTTAACCCTCATTAAATTTGGTTTTATTTGAAACCCCAAAATATGTATGATCTATATTGATATATAAATACATACTCAAGTGGCATTCAAATCATTAAATTTTACAAAATTGATAGTTCCATGTGATTGTCAGACTAAACTCCCTTCTACAGCTGGGAAGATTTTATTTATCTTAACTCCTGTTGCATCTAACAGGCAAAAGTTGGTAATCAATATCTCACCATCGTAGATACACCATTTAAATACATATTGGAATGGCTTGAATGCATACTCCATGGTATTTTGGATTTTGGATATTAATACAACTTCTTGCTCCTAATTTTTTTGTGTAATATGCTTCACAGATCATTCAATAATTTTAAAAGGTACAAGGATTTCATACATAATCATAACCATAAGAGAACAAAGCATAAAAGTGGTGCAAAACGAACATCCATTCATGGGCACAAGGTTTATCAAATCTAAGTAAATTATGTACAATTATAATAATATCTATGGTTCAATAGGAAAACATGACATTCAACCTGTGTTTAATTTAAAATTTACTCCACGTTATTTAAATATTATTTAAATTTAAATTACAATAATACTCAGGTTTAGATATTTTGATCACTTCACATTTATTTCTCAACTTTTAAATCATGGGTGATACATATACCAACTAGCTAGTCAATCAGAATTTAGTTCAACTCCTTTAATTCTTCAGTAGATGTCACCTTCATGCTCCATTCATCTGTAAGAGAATTCAATATTTTCCTATTGATATCAAAATCTATAAAATTTGTAATCCAATGAACTCATAGAGTTTTGGAGCTTTTATTGGTACACCATCATCTCCTTGATCTTTTCAGCTTCATTCATCCTAAAAACCTCAAACTCAGTGATTAAAATAGGTAAGATACTTTGCTTTACCATGGATGTACATCCATGGACAATACATAATTTATCCCACATATCCTTATCCGTGCGAAGAAATGAGAACTTCTCATGGTCAGATGGGCCTATGCAACATAAGATAATGTTCATGGCTTTGAAGTTAAGTGATAACTCCTTTTCACCAACCTTGTCAAGGTCTACTCTTAATTCATCACACACTATTTTCCATAGTGCGACATTAGTCTTCATAAGAAACATTCTTATACTTTTCTTCCAATATTATGATGGAAATATATGTGGCCGGCAAGCCAATCACACATTCCACATCTCGTTCCATGTTCATTAATTGAACATATTCATTATAGTGCACGTGTGATGCGTATAATGAAGTCCATGAATACATGATCGGACATAGTGAATTATGATAAGATCGTAATATGGAGATCAAAAGTCTTTAAGCATGTGTTCTAAAAATTCATATTCAAAGGATACGTGAGAAGGACATGGAAGTATCCAGATAGAATAGCACTATCTAGCCTCACTCATATGATGAGTATGGCCGGTCCCGTAGCCATTAGTGTGAGACACTAAGGATAGATAGTGGGCGCTCTTTAGCGGAAAGAGTTCACTGAATTGATTCGTACGAATCCCTGAATGGTATTATACCTAAATGTTAATCAGGTTGATTCACGTCATGGTTGTGTAAGTGGTCCTTAGACCTGAGACACCAAAGACGTCTTGTGGATGGACGGTTGTACTTTGGCTATGGCCAACAAGTCTCGAATCATGGGATTCTAAACGGTCTTAGTTCGGGTGCATCAAGAAGTTCACGAAGGCAATTAAGTGGTCAAGATGGGATCGTCCACCCTCGGTGTAAGAGGTGACAGCTCAGGGAAGCTGATGTGATGAAGTCCTTGGCCAAGGCAGTGAAATATCAGAGAAGAGTCCTCAGATGATTTCCGAATGCATCAGTACTAACTCGGATGATCGATCAGGGTTTGACAGTTGACCATACCCTAAGTCATCCAAGGAGCGTCAAGTGGATGAGGGATTATACATTCACGGTAACTGATGAAGAACAGGTTCCATGAGTGAGTCGATACACACTCCTTTATATGTTCTAGGACACAAGGTATAGCTTGGCGCCCCACGTGTCGGAGACTCGACCTATTGATTGGGTTAAATCAATCCAATATTAATTACTCTATATGATGATATAGTTAATTAATTTGGAAGGCCAATAAAGGTTATTGGGCCGTTGGAGTCGTTAGCTAGACTGATACATGGGCCTAGAGGGTCACACGCAAATGATCTTTTGGATGTCGGAAAATATACTTAAGTTTTCGGGGGTTTTATGAAAAATACTCACTTAGTATAAATAGGGGAAGGCCCTGAACAAAATTCACTCAGGCCAGAATTTTTCAGGGGCCTTCCCTTCTTCTCCACTCTCCCCACACCCCCTCTCCATGCCTGATGCGATCGGGACAGCGTAACGACGACAGTGGAGGTAGAAGGGCGCTCGTTAAGGAGAAGGAGGAGATTCGACGTGTCAAGGATTGCGTGGATAAGTCTAGACGCTGCACACGTGAGCAGCTCGACTCGTCTCACTCAGGGATCCAACAAATCACGAATGCGATCCGGTAAAGGTACTCATTTTAATGGTTTTGTTGATGCCGTTCGATTCGTTCAAGCCTTCCACTGTGAATCATTTTTATATATCCATCCATTTCAAGGCCTCTAGAACCCAACAGGGATCACCTGTCCCGATAGCGGTATTTGATGATGGTATCAGGACGGATGCTGTATCAGATACTGAAAAGAGAATTTTTGGTATCCATTTTTTTCGATATCCAGATATCGGATATAGATATCAGTTGCTAAATTAATGATATCCGATATCGATATCCATCTTGATGTTGTCATCCGCCTCTGTCTTAGGGGTAGGATGATGGCATCGATTATCGATGTTGGATTTTGATATTCAACATCTATATCACACTAACCTAATTTTTAATTTGAAATTGTTGGCGCCTTGGCGGAAGGCGAACGGTGTTGCATCGGCGGAGGGCAAACGGCGGCATCGGCGCACAGCAGTCAGTTGTCTTCTTCCTTCTTCATCTTCTTTTGTCTTCAAGTTCTTCATGTTCTTCCCCATTCCCCAATCCCCATATTCCCCTTGTTCTTCCCGTTCTTCACACTCTTCCCTTTCTTCCCCTTCTTCTCCCTGGAATTCACTTCTTCTTCTTCTTCCGCTAATTCTCATCTTCTTCTTCGTCTGCCAATTGTCAACTTCTCTTCTTTCGCTAATTCTCATCTTCTGTCTTATTCTTTGTTGTAATTCATGTTGGTTCATTTCATTAAAATGGTGAAATTTCCATTCTGATTGCATGTATTTCAAGAATTTCATTTCAAATAAAAGTATCTGTTAATATAATTTATTTATATTCTTCAATACATTTAGCTTTTGTGTTCTAGTCTTTTAAGTTTAAATTTTTCTTTTTAGTTTGATCTTCTCACCCATTATATATTTAATTTTGTGTTGATTATTTATTTAATGCTGTTCAATGCATTTGGGAATACGTAAATTTCTATAATTCATTCTCTTCTCTTCCCTTCTTCATTTTTCATCTTCTCTTATTTTCTTACTTTTGCTTCTTCTCTTCTTTGTTTTGCTTCTACTATTTTTTTTGTCTCTTTCTTTTTCTTCCTCTCTTCTCCTATTTCTTTTCTTACCCTCCTCTTTTATTTTTCACTCTATTCTCGTTTTCCTGTCTCCTCATTTGTTTTCTATAATTTCTTTTTCTTCTCCTCTTCGACTCTTTTACCCTCTTCTCTACTCCTCATTTTTTTTTACTCTTCTTTTCCCTTCTTTCTCTTTCTTCTTCTCATCTCTTCTTAAATTTTCTTCTTCACTTCTGATTCTAAATTTTCCTCTGCTGTTTTTTTCCTCTTTCTTTTCTTCTCCTCCTCTCATCCCTTTCCCTGCTCTCCCCTCCTGATGCTTCTATTTTCCCCTCCTCTACTCTTCGTGGTTCTTATTCTTTTCTCTCCTATTTCTTTTTATTCTCCTCTTTTACTCCCTTTCCCTCTTCTCCACTCCTTTTTTTGTACTCCTCTTTTTCCTTCCTTCTACTTCTTCTTCTCATCTATTCTTAAATTTTCATCTTCACTTCTCATTCTCAAATTTCCTCTGCTGTTTTTTCCTCCTTTTCTTCTCCTCCTCTCATCCCTTTCCCTGCTCTCCTCTCTTGATGCTTCTATTTTCCCCTCCTCTCCTCTTCTTGGTTCTTATTCTCTTCTCTCCTCTTTCTTTCTCTTCTCCTCTTCGACTCGTTTGCCCTCTTCTCAACTCCTCACTTTTTTTACTATTCTATTTCCTTCTTAATCTTTCTTCTTCTCATCTCTTCTTAAATCTTCTTCTTCATTTCTCATTCTAAATTTTCCTCGGCCTTTTTTTTCCTCTCCTTCTTTTCTTCTCCTCCTCTGTTCTTTTTCCCCGCTCTCCTCTCCCCATGCTTCTATTTTCCCTTCCTCTCCTCTTCCTGGTTCTTATTCTTTTCTCTCCTATTTCTTTTTCTTCTCCCCTTCTACCCTTTTTCCCTCTTCTCCGCTCCTCATTTTTTTGTACTCTTTTTTTCCCTTTATTCTCTTTCTTCTTCTCATCTCTTGTTAAATTTTCTTCTTTACTTCTTATTTTAAATTTTCCTCTGCTGTTTTTTTACTCTCTTTCTTTTCTTCTTCTCCTCTCTTCTTTTTCTCTGCTCTCCTCTCCTGATGCTTCTATTTTCCTCTCCAATCCTCTTCCTGGTTCTTATTCTCTTCTCTCCTATTTCTTTCTTTTCTCCTCTTCGACTCGTTTGCCCTCTTCTCAACTCCTCATTTTTTTTACTCCTCTATTTCCTTCTTTCTCTTTCTTCTTCTCATCTCTTCTTAAATTTTCTTCATTTCTCATTCTAAATTTTCCTCTGCTGTTTTTTTACTCTCTATCTTTTCTTCTCCTCCTTGCTTTTTGTTCCTCTCCTCTCCTCTTCTCTTCCTGGTTCTTATTCTTTTCTCTCCTATTTCTTTTTCTTTTCCTTTTCTACTCTTTTTCTGTCTTCTCCACTCCTCATTTTTTTGTACTGTTCTTTTCCCCTCTTTTTCTTTTTTCTTCTCATCTCTTTTGAAATTTTCTTCTTTACTTCTTATTCTAAATTTTCCTCTGTTTTTTTCCTCTTTCTTTTCATGTCCTCGTTTCTTCTTTTTCCCTACTCTCCTCTCCTAATGCTTCTATTTTCCCCTCCTCTCCTTTTCCTGGTTCTTATTCTCCTCTCTCCTATTTCTTTCTCTTCTCCTCTTTGACTCGTTTGCGCTCTTCTCGACTCCACATTTTTTTTACTCTTCTATTTCCCTTTTCCTCTTTCTTCTCATCTCTTCTTAAATTTTCTGCTTCACTTCTCATTTTAAATTTTCGTCTGCTGTTTTTTTTCTCTCTTTCTTTTCTTCTCCTTCTCTCTTCTTTTTCCCCGCTCTCCTCTCCTGATGCTTCTATTTTCCCCTCCTCTCCTCTTCCTGGTTCTTATTCTCCTCTCTCCTATTTCTTTTTCTTCTCCTCTTCTACTCTTTTTCTCTTTTCTCCACTCCTCATTTTTTTATACTCTTCTTTTCCCTTCTTTCTCTTTCTTCTTCTCATCTCTTTCTAAATTTTCTTCTTCACTTCTGATTCTAAATTTTCCTCTGCTGTTTTTTTCCTTTCTTTCTTTTCTTCTCCTCCCCTCTTCTTGTTCCCCCCTCTCCTCTCCTGATGCTTCTATTTTCCTCTCCTCTCCTCTTCCTGGTTCTTTTTCTTTTCTCTCCTATTTCTTTTTCTTCTTCTCTTCTATTATTTTTCCGTCTTCTCCACTCATTTTTTTCTACTCTTGTTTTCCGTTCTGCCTCTTTCTTCTTCTCATCTCTTCTTAAATTTTCTTCTGTACTTCTCATTCTAAATTTTCATCTGCTGTTTTTTTAATCTCTTTCTTTTCTTGTTTGATGCTCTCGTCTCCTGATGCTTTTATTTTCCTCTCCTCTCCTCTTCCTGGTTTTTATTCTTTTCTCTCCTATTTTTTCTTCTTCTTCTCTTCTACTCTTTGTCCCTCTTCTCCACTCCTCATTTTTTTGAACTCCTTTTTTCCCTTCTTTCTCTTTCTTCTTCTCATTTCTTAACTTTTCTACTTCACTTCTCATTCTAAAATTTTCCTTTGCTGTTTTTTTCCGCTCTTTCTTTTCTTCTTCTCCTCTCTTCTTATTCCCTGCTCTTCTCTCCTGATGCCTCTATTTTCCTCGCCTCTCCTCTTCCTGGTTCTTATTCTCCTCTCTCCTATTTCTTTTTCTTCTCCTCTCCTGGTTCTTTGTCCCTCTTCTCCACTCCTCATTTTTCTGTACTCTTCTTTTCCCTTCTTTCTCTTTCTTCTTCTCATCTTTTCTTAAATGTTCTTCTTCACTTGTGATTCTATATTTTCTTCTGGGTTTTTCCTCTTTCTTTTCTTCTCTTCCTCTCTTCTTTTTCCCTGCTCTCCTCTCCTGATGCTTCTATTTTGCCCCCCTCTCCTCTTCCTAGTTCTTATGCTCCTCTTTCCTATTTCTTTCTCTTCTCCTCTTTGACTCGTTTGCCCTCTTCTCGACTCCTCATTTTTTTAATATTCTATTTCATTCTTCCTCTTTGTTCTTTTAATCTTTTCTTAAATTTTCTTCTTTACTTCTCATTCTAAAATTTTCTCTGCTGTTTTTTTACTCTCTTTCTTTTCTTCTCCTCCTCTCTTCTTTTTCCCTGCTCTCCTCTCCTGATGCTTCTATTTTCCCCTCCTCTCCTCTTCCTGGTTCTTATTCTTTTCTCTCCTATTTCTTTTTTTTCTCCTCTTCTACACTTTTTCCCTGTTCTCCACTCCTCATTTTTTTGTACTCTTCTTTTCCCTTCTTTCTCTTTCTTCTTCTCATCTCTTCTTAAATTATCTTCTTCGCTTCTCATTTTAAATTTTCCTCTGCTGTTTTTTTACTCTCTTTCTTTTCTTCTCCTCCTCTCTTCTCTTTCCCTGCTCTCCTCTCCTGATGCTTTTAGTTTCCCCTCCTCTCCGCTTCCTGGTTCTTATTCTCTTTTCTTCTATTTCTTTTTCTTCTCCTCTTCGACTCGTTTGCCCTCTTCCCGACTCCTTATTCTTTTACTCTTCTATTTCCTTCTTCCTCTTTCTTCTTCTCATCTCTTTTGCAATTTTTTTCTTCATTTCTCATTCTAAATTTTCCTCTGCTGTTCTTTTCCTCTTTCTTTTCTTCTCCTTCCCACTTCTTTTTTCCCGCTCTCCTTTCCCGATGCTTCTATTTTCACCTCTCTCCTCTTCCTGATTCTTATTCTTTTCTCTCCTATTTCTTTTTCTTCTCCTCTTCCACTCTTTTTCTCTTTTCTCGAGGCCTCATTTTTTTGTACTCTTCTTTTCACTTCTTTCTCTTTCTTCTTCTCATCTCTTCTTAAATTTTCTTCTTCATTTCTCATTCTCAATTTTCCTATCTTGTTTTTTTACCTTTTCTTTTCTTCTCCTCCTCTCTTCTTTTTCCTTGCTCTCCTCTCGTGATGCTTCTATTTTCCCCTCCTCTCCTCTTTATGGTCCTTATTCTCTTCTCTCCTATTTCTTTTCTTCTCCTTTTCCGCTCGTTTGCCCTGTTCCCGACTCCTTATTTGTTTTATTCTTTTGTTTCCTTCTTCCTTTTTCTTCTTCTCGTCTCTTCTTAAATTTTCTTCTGCATTTCTCATTTTAAATTTTCCACAGCTGTTTTTACATTTCTTTCCTTTCTTCTCCTTTTCTCTTTTTATTCCCTGCTATCCTTTCCTGATGCTTCTATTTTCCTCTCCTCTCCTCTTCCTGGTTCTTATTCTTTTCTCTCCTTTTTTTTTTCTCCTCTTCCACTCTTTTACCCTCTTCTCCATTTCTCATTTTTTTGTACTCTTCTTTTCCCTTCTTTCTCTTTCTTCTTCTCATCTCTTCTTAAATTTTCTTCTTCACCTCTCATTCTCAATTTTCTTTCGCTGTTTTTTTCTCTCTTTTTTCTTGTCCTCCTCTCTTCTTTTTCCCTCCTCTCCTGTCCTGATGCTTCTATTTTCCCCTCCTCTCCTCTTCCTGTTCTTATTCTCTTCTCTCCTATTTCTTTCTCTTCTACTCTTTTACTTGTTTGCCCTCTTCTTGACTCCACATTTTTTTTACTCCTCTATTTCCTTCTTCTCATCTCTTCTTAATATTTCTTCTTCACTTCTCATTCTAAATTTTTCTCTGCTGTTTTTTTCCTCACTTTCTCGTTCTAATATTTATTCCATGCTCTCCTATCCTCACACTTCTATCTTCTTCTCCTCTCCTCTTAATGTCTCTTGTTCTCTTCTTTACTATTTCTTTTTCTTCTCCTCTTTGACTCTTTTGCACTCTTCTCAACTCCTCTTTCTTTTGTTTGTCTTCTCTTCCCTTTTTCTTGTCATCTCTTTTTAATTCATTCTCTTATTATCTTCCTTTTCCTTATTGACTTATCTTCTTTATTTCTCATATTGTTTGGGTATGAAGTTGTAATTTTCTATATCTTCTTTAGAGTTGTAAACATAGTGAATGAAAATGCTGTCATGTAATCTAGAAGAACCAATCGTTGATATCCAAACTATGCATTTCAGAACCATGAACCCACCTTGAGGTGCTGCCCCACCCCAAGATTCCTCTAGGGCAGGAGCCATTTTTCATGACGATACCAACAGGGGAACATCTCGTGCCGTATAGAGTCACCCTCGTTCAAACCGATCAGTCATCATTGACTACTTCGAAAACATTAGTGATGGGTACTATGCGCTATTACTGTGCCGTGAGAAGAACCCGCATAGTAAGAAAAAAGCGATCAAGTGGCAAGCTGACAAGAGCACCAATGTATTTTGGAGACATTTCCAAGCTTGTCATCCTGCTCATCATGTGGAGCTAAAGGGGATGGTGGTGGTCGACAAGAATCAGCCACTTATAACGGAGGCAATGGATGACCAACAACGAGGACCAAGCCGATGAGAACCTATAAGGGGGCATACCCCTGATGAGACAAAGAATGTCATTGCATGTTTGATATGCTTAATGGATTCCTCGTGGAGCATCGTTCAGAATGTCGCATTCAAGGAAGGGGTGAAGTGGCTCTATGCGACACAGTTGGACTAGGAGCCCTCAAGTGTGAAGGTCATGAAGCAATGGACGATCCAAATGCATGGCCGCATCAAGGGAGAGGTGAAGAAGCTAGGGGAGAACGTGGACTGACTGTCCCTCACTCTAGACACGTGGACCGCGGAGAACGGTACTGGTCTTCTAAGCATCACCGTTCACTGGGTAGACAAGAAAGGGGTGTACTGAGAGAGAGTACTTGCCATCCGAGAGATCATCGTCAAGCATGATGGGGACACCATGGCGTCCATCGCTCTCAAGGTCCTAGAAGAATTCTGCCTGCGACCAAAGGTCATCATTCAACATCAAACTTACCTTTGTAATAAACATGTGATTTTATATGTGACCTGTGTGATGTCAGACGTCATCAATGACATCGCCCGGTCGAGTATCGACACGATGCTTTGATACCAAAATGTTGTCAGACATTAACCATGGCGTTGTCCGATGGGTAATTCACTAGGAGATGTAACTATGTGATGATGTGAATCCTATATGGTTGTACGTGCACGCCCCGACACATGGGGAATTCGCTGATCTCCGAGATCTGAGTGGATGGTTGATGACGGTAACCTTCTGACCCTCGTTGGAGTGACGATGGTGACTATAGTGTCAAATTGAATTAATTCCGTTAACGCTCGCACGTAACAGATGGACTTGACCCGTACCAAAGAATTCACTCAATTCGTAATTTTCTCGATAGGTTCTCTCACCTAGACTGACCCGAGCGCAGTGGAGTGCAGCCAAAAAATATACTGGAAGACGTAATGTTATAAACGAACAAGGTTTGGTGTACCTCATCGGTGGTGGCATTTGTCGTCGGCGTTTTAGTCGGGCACGGATGAGTGCGGGCTGGTAGATGAGTGTGTGCCGTTGGGGGGGGGGGGGCATGGTGAGGCTCAACTAGCGGTAGTGTCATCTTTGTGAAGGAGCGATATATGGAGAGCGGAGGCAAGGAGGACGAAAAGGACCGTAGCGGTAGCTGGCGTTACAGTTCACAAGGATCACGACCAAGGTGGAAGGCGTGCGTGTAGCAAGGTAACTCCGGGCGTGGATACAGCACGGACACAAGATGTGATGTCTGCAGCTTGACATCATGGGGCGGCGACCGTGGCGGGGCAGGAACATACACCCGGCACAGCACGTTGCACGTTTGGTGCAGCAAAATAGCAACTCGAGGCGGTCGTTCAGGTGTTGTGAACTGCGGACAGGTTGATTGATGGCTTGAGAGTTACCGTTGATTGTGAAGTAGAGGCACATCTAGGCAGGTGTAATGGGTACAGGCTGAGACCACACAAGAGAGACGGAGGGGCGATGCAGTTTCAGGTCGCCGAAGGATGGCTGATGTAGCGAGTGTGCAGGAATTTGCAGCGATCGGAGTGACGCTTTTTCAGCCTCGCAACACCAGAAAGAGACTATCTCCCATCACACAGCATGCATATGCCGAGCAGTCAAACCCGCAGCCGCTTTGACCCATAATCGCACGTGCATCACACCAATCTTCGTGTGTCTAGTGTACCCATTCGCGCGACACAATCCGTTGATGGCGACGCAGGTGCAACCGCATGCCGTGGGTCAGGTGGTGCAAGTTGGCACCCACGTGCAATGCAAAAACACGGTCAATGCCTTCTGTTTGAAGAGCAGTGTCGATGTGCTTCAATAGCGTCGGGTCCAGGAGTCCTCGCAGGTGGAACAGTGTGTCGATGATATGAACACGAATGGGCTCCTATGGGTGGTCGTCTAGGACTCACGATGTGTACCGGGCAGTCAAAGCTTCCGCACAACCACATGTTGTTTGAGTATTTCCCGATTGGCCCAATCTCAATGGTTGTAGAGTCCCGGGTGAAAAGAGGCACCAATTTTTGTTCAAAGCCACCGAGGGAAGGAGTCGTGCGACGGAATACTCGGCACTGGCTGGATGCACACAGGAGGTAGCGCCAATGGGAGAGACTCCGTCAGGATGGGTGACCTAAGCAATGCCTTGCCTCCCTTGTTTGCTTGTCTCTTATCTCCCTTCTTCCTCTTCTTCTCCTTCTGCTTACTCCCTTCTCTTCCATTTCCTCTCCTCCTCCTTGGGGGTGAAACCTGGACGAGAATAACTGCAACAAACAAATTTCAGATCTCAGATCTGGTCAGGCTCATCACGGCCTTATATAGGGCCATGATGGGCCCTTTACAACTGGTTCAGCAAAGGGACCCTTTTTACACAAATAAACTAAACGAAGGGGAATGGATAGCGACACAAAAATAAAATGACACGGACGAATATGGCAATACGGACCTGAAAACACAATGAGATAGATGCGACATGATGAGTACTGCAAACTCGTCGTGATGAATACAAAAACAAAAAATGAACATACGAAAACAAATAAACTAGCGAACACTTGCACGCACATGCTTTCCCCGGGGTATTTAAACCCATGCATCTTCACTCACGCTTTGGTGTGCCGGTCATGCAGGGGTCAAGCCGACAGGGGTCAACGGTGACGATGAATGACGGCTTCGAAGACGTGGCAGCAATGTCGTGCGGGCGGTCTCCATCTTTGTGTTTATGCAGGTTTAGGTTGTGACTATTGATTACGTCTCTGCGAATAAGAGGATGTTGTCAATGATTGTGAAGAAGATAAAGAGCATCAACCCGATGTTTAGTGTCAGAAGACACGTCCTTTGTGTTGCACACATATTGAACATTATCGTCCAAAGCGACAATAAAAGCTTCGCCATCCCTTCAGCCCAAGTAGTAGAGCCCGATGAAGGTGATGTGATCAGTATGACAGTATGACAGCGACGAGGACAACGTGCATGGAGATATATACTCGGTGTCTGAAGACAATGACGGAGCACATCGTCTATTATATATAGGTGATGTAGTAGCGAAGGTGCCGACACCAGTGCGCAGCATTTGGAGCTCTGCTTAATGGCGAGAGGAGTATGCGACGAGCAGGAACATCACTAATGCTATGTTATCTGCTATCGTGAAGAAAAGTGATGTGATTGATGAAGTGTCAAAGAATTTTGGCAGAAAAGGGAAGTTGACGAAGATGTTGAAGGACGAGTGGGAGTTGGTGAAGAAGATAACGCATCATTGGGTGGTTCTCTACATTCACTGATCATGTTTGCTAGATAGAGACGCCAACCATATGTGATGTGTTATTTCTCATCGATGATCTCATGCGCCACATAGAGGAGGTTGTCCAGAAAATTAAAGAGGGAACTTTCTTCACTTGTGTACGACGGTTGCATAAAGGCGATTGTTGTAACATGGCACAAGCGTGCAAAGCTATGCGATGCAAGCTAGCACAGTATGCAGAACTCATGTGGGCAAATGAAGCAATCACCGATATGGCATTAATGGACCCATTCCACAAAGGGTCCATGCTTTGTGAGGGCATCACAGAGGCAACCATTGCATATGTACGATCTCTGTTACCATGTGACTCGCCGAGACATGTAACGGGAGGGCACTTTGAAACTGAGCACCCAAAAGGTAGAGTGTTGGACTCTTCGCTATAGAGCACTATGAAAAAATTCCAACCTACACATGTGTCAGTGAGGTCGGCACTGGACGAGTTCAACCAATATCTGAAAGAGGTCATGCCTAATGAGGGAACGTTCACCCCACTATCTTGGTGGGCCAGCATAGGGGCAAAACATTTCCCCTTACTTGCCTCCATTACAAGGGAGCTATTGTCTGTATGTCCAATAAGTACTCCTACTGATCGCATGTTCTCTGCAGGCAATGCTATTGTCACATACAAGATAGCAAGTTTGTCACCGATAAGCATTGAAACACTCATCACTATGAAGTGTTGGCTGCGTGTGGACAACAAGCGATGGTACAATGATGTGGAGCTGGATTTGGATGGTGAGGATGGCCAGGATGGGGTAGTTGCATCTGCTCGAGGTACACATCCCTTACATTGACGATCGTATAATGCATATTTTACAAAAGCATCGTGTTTTATTTGGTGTCTTTAGCTATGTAGGTGATGACCAAGTAAGCACAAACCGTTGATGGAGCCGTGGAGAAATTCTCAGACGAAGGGCATATTTTGATGGTCAAATATTACAAAAGTATCCTATCTTGTTGCACAAATTTCATGTTAAACTTCTTACAATTACATGTACTAAAGTATAGAAGTTTGCATAATGTAACTTAAAATCCATTTATAATTCTTAAAGTTGTTACCCATGAAATAATCAGAATTTATAAAAACCTGCACAAATATCAAGTCATATCATTTCATCTGTCCCTTTATATTGCAGAGGTTCATAATGAATTATTGCTACAACTTACCTTGTAATACTGTTGTGAATGTATGTGTAAGATCATTATATTGTGTATTTATGTATTTAAATCATGTATAAGATCAATATAGTGTGGAATAATTATAGAATTTTCAAGATTTCCATACAAATTTCTCGATTTTTTTGGGGATCTATTTGTGGATATGGAGACATCTTCACTACAAACATGATATAAATCTAAGAAAAATATGGTTTCAGTTTAATTTCTAAATTTGAGGAAATTATTTTTAATTACCAAATGAAGGTCATGCACAAATACTAATAAAAATATTTAAAACATGCACTTAATTTCCTAATGTGATGTGCAAAGTGATATTAGCTATATTGTGTGTATGCCTGTATTTAAATGATGTGTAAGATCAATATGGTGTGGGGATTAATTACAGAATTTTCAAGATTTCTCTACAAATTTCTTGATTTTTTTCGGGAATTTATTTGTGGATAAGGAGACATCTTCACTACAAACATGATATAACTTTAATAAAAATATGCTTTCAGATTAAATTTTAAATTTAATAAAAATCATATAACTTTAATAATAATATGCTTCAATAAAAATATGCTTTCAAATATGCTTTCATATATTAACTATTCCTTAGAAATATGCCCCTAAAAAACTCTATGTTACATGTTGCAGGAGTATAAATCCAAATAAACTATTTATAGGGGCTTAAAAAATTATTTTTTATTTTAGTATAGTTTTTTCTAGGGATGGGAAGTTCGTGTTTCGTCGTCGAATGAACACTGTTTGATGATGAATGAACAGATGCAAATTTTGGTTTGTGTTCGTGTTCGGTTCATTCGTGTTCGTTCGCGAACAAACACGAATGCTATGCTTTTTTTAAACGATAAAAAAAATTATGATCAGAGAGATAGAGATAGAGAGAGGGAGCAAGGGAGAGGGGGTGGGAGCGAGAGAGAGAGATACAGAGAAATGAGAGAGGGAGCAAGGGGGAGGGGAGAACAGGAGAGGGGGGGGGGAGCGAGAGATAGAGAGAGAGAGAGGGAGAGAGAGAGGGAGAGACCATGGGTAGAGGAGAGGGGAAAGAGAGAGGGGCAGGGAGAGAGAGAGGGGGAGGTGAGAGAGAAGGGGGCACGGCCGCGCATGATAGGGCATGGGAGAGGGGGTGGGGAGAGGGAGAGTGAGAGGGGGCATGGGAGAGGGAGCAGGGAGACTGAGTGAAAGAGGGAGGCAGGGAGGGGAGAGGTTGGGCACGGGAGACGGGAGAGGAGGGTGGGAGAGAGAGATCCACATTCTCTCTCTCTCTCTCTCTCTCTCTCTCTCTCTCTCTCTCTCTCTCTCTCTCTCTCTCTCTCTCTCTCTCTCTCTCTCTCTCTCTCTCTCTCTCTCTCTCTCTCTCTCTCTCTATCTCTCTCTCTCTATCTCTCTCTCTCTCTATCTCTCTCTCTCTCTCTCTCTCTCTCTCTCTCTCTCTCTCTCTCTCTCTCTCTCTCTCTCTCTCTCTCTCTCTCTCTCTCTCTCTCTCTCTCTCTCTCTCTCTCTCTCTCTCTCTTTCTCTCTGTCTCTCTCTCTCTCTCTCTCTCTCTCTCTCTCTCTCTCTCTCTCTCTCTCTCTCTCTCTCTCTCTCTCTCTCTCTCTCTCTCTCTCTCTCTCGCTCTCTCTCTCTCTCTCTCTCTCTCTCTCTCTCTCTCTCTCTCTCTCTCTCTCTCTCTCTCTCTCTCTCTCTCTCTCCCTCTCTCTCTCTCTCTCTCTCTCTCTCTCAGTGAAAAAAAAAGAATTTATATTGAAAACAACATTACTTCGAGAATGCCACCTGTTTGCAAACGGTTCGTCTGTTCGCGAACCATTCACAAACATGTTTGTGTCCCATTTGGACTGTTTGGGTTTGTGTTCATTCGTTCGCATGTTCGCGAATGAAAAAAACATTTTTTCCCAACCCTAGTTGTTTCTAGTCAAATTTGGAGAATATAGAGTCGGAGGGGCATTTCTCTAATAATGTCACAGGCAGCATACATTTGCGCGCGCAATGTAATACATGGCTATATATGAAAGACTACTGGACAAGATTTATACTTTTCAAAATCTTAGAATTCTTCCATATGGGATTACAGCAGTTAGGGAAAAAATAATCGGCTATCGGATATTGATATCCGGATATCAGTTTTGATATCCGAATATCGATAACCCATATCCGGTATCTGAGACTGTCTCATCCTTACCCCAACTGATATCCATCTTTGATATCTGTCTACATCCTAAAGAGGGATATTGTGCGATATTCGATATCCAATCTCAAACACCGTCCCGGTTTTTTAACGGATATTGGATATCAGATGTTCAATATCAGATATTGGTCGGACAATCCCTAAATTAACCCATGAACGCTCTTCTTCATCCTCCAATCAGAGAATGGAAAATGTCATCTGTCACATCACTCATCATGGTGATGGACCCATCATGGATGATGTGATGGTGACATGTGACAAACTTTTATCCCCTAACGGTGATGGTGACGGTGGCATAGTACCCGTGACGGTGACGCGACGGTGACGGAGGGTCTTGGATGGGTGACATGACGGGATAGACGTCACTGATGACGCCGGTGAGGGAATTTTTAAATCATTTAAAAAGGGTGAAATGGGGAAATTTATCCTTACAATTATAGGATAAATAGTGTGGAATTTTTAAAAAAAATTAATATTTTTAAATATTTAAGAGTTCATTATAATGTATTTCTTATCACATAATTGAAAGGAAATTTTATTGGTCATATTAAGTATAATAATTTGCCAAGATATATAGGAAGTGTTATACAAGGGTCTATGAAGTATAAAAGATTTCAATTATGGAAAACTTAAAGGCATTTTCCTCCTTAGAATAATAGGATAAATAGTGTAGAAAAATTTAATAAATTTAGTGCTTTAAAATATTTCAAAGTTCATTAAGGTGTATTATTTTTATTACATAATTGAAACGAAATATTATTGGTCATATTAAATATGCATATTTCTCCAATAATGTATAGAAAGTATTATATAAGAGCCTATGAAGTATAAACATTTTAAATTATGGAAAAAGTTAACTAAAGGGAAATTTTTTAAAAAAATTATGTAGGACTTTAACACATTCTTTACACTTCCTCTCACTACACTTGTTTTGTTAACCGTTCCCCCTCGTAAACCATAAAAGTATCCACATTTAATTTTTGTTCATGTAATGATCGAGAAAAGATCATAATTCAGGGTCACATTCTGATCAGAATTCAACTCTTAACAGGATTACACAGTTAAATCCCAATGGAACTACCCTCTGTGAAGAAAATTATGGAGAAAACGATGTGCAGAGAGAGATGATGTGAAGAGAGTAGAGAATGCAGATAAAGAGAGAAAAATTGAAGGAGAAAATTATGGAGAAAGATATTTTGCAGAGAGAAAGATAGAGAGAGAAGAGAATGCAGATAAAGAGAGAAAAATGGAGGGAGAAAACGATGGACAAAGATGATGTGCAGAGAGACAGATAGAGACAGTAGAGAGTGCACATAAAGAGAAAAAATTGAGGGAGAAAATGATGTGCAGCGAGAGATGATGTGCAGAGAGACAGATAGAGAGAGTAGAGAATGCAGAAAAAGAGAGGAAATTTGAGGGAGAAAATGATGGACAGAGATGATGTGCAGAGAGATAGAGAGAGAGAGAGAGAGAGTAGAGAATGCAGAAAAAGAGAGGAAATTTGAGGGAGAAAATGATGGACAGAGATGATGTGCAGAGAGATAGAGAGAGAGAGAGAGAGTAGAGAATGCAGATAAAGAGAGAAAAATGGAGGGAGAAAGTGATAGACAAAGATGATGTGCAGAGAGACATATAGAGAGAGTAGAGAAGGCAGATAAAGAGAGAAAATGGAGGGAGAAAATGATGGACAAAGATGATGTGCAGAGAGACAGATAAAAAAAATTCTTCAAAAAAAATAGATATAAAAAAATCAAAGGACATAGAAGGATATCTGGTGATGATTAACAAGGGGTCATCTGTAAAAAACACTATGTAAGATGATGGGATCAAGGTTGATTAGAATTTCAGAAGGAATAATTTATATTACTCAGCAGCTTGATGTTAACTTTTATTATCAACTAGGTTCATGAATTATGACTTTATATAACCTCTAACTGGAGAGCCTTCTACCTAGTTTGGAAAATATGTACTTGACTTTGGAAAATAGTGTACAATTATTTCATCTCATGTTTGATTTGGAATATAGAGTCATACAAATTAAAACACAACTTTTTGAGTTAGATATTATTTAATTAAAAGATTTTTTGCAATTTATTAGCATGGACGGAAAAGGTTGTCATTGGTCATAGATGAAACTTTTGTTCGAAATTTGGTGTTGACCACCGTACAGCTTAATAGCTATTTTCTTGAAAATGTTCTCAAAATAAACACTTGAGAACCACATAATGTGATCATTAGCGAAAAAATACAAACTAGATGATCAAATAGTTTATGTGTAATGCTATATTTGAAAGAAAAAACAGTGTGAAGGGGAATAAGTAACTAAAAGGATGAGCACTTTTCATTTGTAATTAGAAGTTCTCACAGCAAGTGATCCCTGGCCAGTGGAAGCCTGTTTCACAAAAGTTTCTTTATCAAAAATTTTGGAAAGGAGATCTTTCTCTGAAAACATCAAAGTTATCCATTAATGTTGAATTTGAGATTTTAAATTTCCAAACAGAATTTAGAATCATCAACAATGAGACAAATAGATATATATATATATATATATAGAGAGAGAAAGAGAGAGAGAGACTGCAGAGATACACTGAAAAAATTGAATGCATTAGTATAGATGGGAAGAGTACGGGTTAAATTCTAAGAAAATATTCTAAAAAGCAGGACAATCCAATCGGATTAAATTTTGATGACATTTTAATGATAGCAAGAAAACAGAAGTGAGAAAGGGAGAGTGCAGGGAAAATACCAAGGCTGAAAGACAGTGTTGAACAGTGACTCTGTGTCTTTGTGTCTTCTACTATGTGTCTCTGGGCCTTCTGTTCATGTCAAACACAAGAACAAAACCTCAGGAATCGAACGTTGAAAAGTCAAATTTTGACAAAAAAACAAACCTTTCTTTTGACCACGTCCGGTGACGGGATGATGCTTGGGGTAATGCGTGACGGGAATGTGAGATATTTTCAAAAACCTCGGATGGGTGACGGGACGGGGACATGACAAATTACTCGTCACGTCCTGATCCATCACCACTCATCATCCATCCTGTCACGTCTTGGACGTGCTGTTCCCTACCTCTAATGCAAAACCATAAGGTCTAATAATGCAACTCCACGATCTCTCATGTTCACAACTAGGTGAATGACAACCCGCTCATAACCATGATAAAACTACCTGAACTACATACATGTATCCAATTTAAAACATATAAATCTGGAATATATCATGTTATACACAAAATTATTGGACTTTAACTGAATTAATTTTCAAATTATAATTAATTGTATGACACTCAATGAGTTGCAACATTTCATGGAGATAATCAATTTGACGAGTAGGCTTAAAGGAGTTAAGTTTGGTTTTGGGATTATAAATGACCAATTTGAGGAGAATTGGTGACAAATTTTTCTCATCTATTTATCCTGAATTTTCTGTTGAAAGAGGGCAGAAGAAATTCAGATGAAGGAGATCCAAAGCTATCAGAAGAAGGAATAAAAAATAAGGAAGGATCATTTTAGTAATTGACGGCTATGTATAAGTACTCTAATTTTCTCTATTTTATCTCATTACAGAAGTTAACCATCAGGATAGGGTTCTTAAGAATTCAGCTATTTCACGATGATTTATATAAGTCCTCTGAGGTGTTTACTCTTTATTCACCTTCTTTCTGCAATGAAAAATTATTGATCCTCATAAGATATTACAATCCATATTAAGGAGGGTGCAAAGTGAACTCAAATGATAAATAAATACACATCAGAAAAAAAGTCTGGTTTTTTTCCAACTATTTCTATCCATTACTATCAATTTTCACAATATTCATTAACTCTATCTATTTACCTATTTTACAAATGTATCTCTTTGGAACATGCTACTTTAATGCATCCCTTTCAAATATTCAATAAAATATTGCCAGAGTTTTCCCCTTCAAATCCATCTGCATCCATTTTGCCCATTCGGTTTTCAGTTTCTCTCTCAATCCACCAAAATATACCACTTCCTCTTAAAAATATTCCCCATTATCTCTCTGAGGATGAATCTTTCATTTAAACGTACAAAATCCAATTTCTACCTTATGTCGCTGTTTTTTCCCATGTGAAAGGCATAGCCTGCGTGTGAAGCCATTAGTTGTACGAATGCTAGCCCACATGAGCACAAAAAATATCCCCAAACAAAGTGCTCCCGCTACATATAGTCAAAAATATAAAATTTTCACCTAAGCCTTGAAGGGGTTAAGAAAGTGAAGTCTTCCCCCAAGCCCCCACATAGCCACCTTTCCACTCGCTAGCCAACACAAGTACCCATGTAAACTTTCAAGGCTATGGAGGTGCGCCCATCCAGCTACTAGTCAGTGCAAGATCACCTGTCCAATCCCCTATTTGCATCGAGGTCAGTCACTCTCACTTTTTACGAACTTGGCCCAAACTTTGAAAAGTTTTCCAGGGCTAGAGATTAAATACAAGCCTACCACACTCGCTCATCACTCTCAGCCAAAGTTGATCCCAGAAGAATTTTCCCACTTCTCCCTACTGCCAATAACCAAGCTACGTCCCTCCATTTTTTGTGGATTTAATGGTATTTCTCAAGATTTTTCCAACATCATATTCATAAAATAACTTAATCTTATGATTTACAATTTTTTATGAATTTTTTGACCTTATATTTATTGAGATATGAATTTTCTAAGTCTAAATACTAATACTTATTATGGTTAATCTTTTGACCTTACTATTATTTCTATTTAATCATTAAATTACCTTTGACTTAGTATTTCTTGACTCATATATGAAGCTTTATGAGTTAGTATTTTTTGACTCATATATGAAGCTTTATGACTTAGTATTATTTATTAAATAACTGAAAATCGGACATCTCAACTGCCAACGGAAAAAAGGAAGCGTCAACGCCGATGATGAGGAGAGAGGAAAAAGAGATGCCTAGGATTTCTCCAACTTTAAAGCTTGAGATATGACAATCCGTAGGTCCAATTGAGTGGATATTTTCAAGGATGCCCCGTCTTTGCTCACTCTTTCCATCCATACCCATTGATCTATAAATGGAGGCATTGATCATGGTCAAATTCATCATTGAGCTTTCTTCCTACTCATGTAGGATGATTCAAAGACAATGAGTTTTTTAGGTCCATCAAGCCTCTTCTTGTTTCTTGAATGTGTGGGAAGAGGCAATATAGATGAGGATCTCAATTTTCTGTGATTTTGGTGAAATGTAAGGATCTATGGTATGTATCATCGCCTTACATTTTTATTTCTCGACATCATCGTTAGCTTAGATTGATTTCATTATCACATCTCACCATCACTTTACTTTCGTACACCCTGTAACCACATCTTAACACCTTCACACCACGGTCTTGTCATTAACTTACTCATGATTTACCATATACGACTCTTTCTCTACCTTGCTTCCACCATGCTTAGCGTCATTGTCATTTCATCCTCGCACTCACTCGATCTTCTCAAATGCAAATTATCAATATCTAACAATTATTATCCTCATCTTAAAATCACTATCTCACCTAGAAATTTTTTTCCATTCAAACTTTTGTTTATTACATGTCTCATCTCATCACAATAATCAATATAGTAAGAATAGAAAAAAAATGTAATCACAGTTACCTGTGGAGATGATTTTTACTCATCACTAGCTTAAATTACCATACGAGTACATATTTAAATTTTTTATTGAATAAATTCAAAAATAGCAACGATGAATTAAAACCCATATTTTTGAATTTATCAACTATTTTATATTCTTATGATCTTGATATTGGCAGAGGAAAAGGATATACAATTAGTATTCTTGTGCTTACTCGGTTCTCTGTTTTTTGGCATCATCCCTCTATTTGCATCCATACATGCCTACTGATGAACCAGAATTTGGGTTCATTAAGTTGTTTTAAGGCTCTGGTTTATGCAACAATATTTATAAATTGTTCCTTAATTAGAATAGAGTAAGTGAGATTTAAATCCACATGGAGAAGGTAATGAGAGAGTGAATTACATTTCAAATATATTTTAAATTAATTATTTTAACTGATTTTATATTTTTTAGATTTTTAAGAATTTTATAAAAAGGAAAATTGATTGAATATATTAAAACTATTTAAAATAAATAAAATACATATTTATTTTGTTTTAGATAAGTTCTAATAACTAAATGTGATTTTTAAAATAATTTTAATGAAAGTTTTAGGTCAATAAATAAGATTCAACATTAAATAAAACCTACGCCAGAAATTTGTTGGCGGTGGCACCCCACCGAATGGGTAGTAGAGTCAAAACGCTGTAACTTTTGCTACAGGAGGAGTTTTTCAGTGATGTTTGATGCGTTGGAAAGCTTCAAGACTAGGCTATCCAATTTAATTTTTTTTTATGGATAAAAAGTGATAAATTAAAATCAAACATTCAGGAGATCACACGAACCTTGTTGTCACTTCCCCAAGGGCCAAGTGATGCTCTTTCTCCAAGAATCTTGACCACCCTTGAACTGTCTTTCCAAAACTCTTGTAGAACAAGAATGGATTAAAGAAATCTGATGTTCTAGGCCTCCAACAATAAGCTGGGAGCAGAAATCCACGATGAGATACAAAGAGAGGGGAGAAGAGAATAAATAGAAATGCCCAATATCTTCCAAGCATTGGATTGGACTCCAGGGGTTTGGAGGGCTATGATTGGTTGATTTCCAGCCTTAACTTACATTCCCTCGTTCCCATATTTTAAAATAGGCCTTTCAAATTCAAATCATGGGTTAGTTCAACAATTACTGCCTTTAGTTGACCAGTCTTTAAGGAGGTTTGAATGGGCTTCTAGACTAGGCTTCTTGTGTATTGGGCCTGCTCTTATTATCTATTATATGTACTTACCTCCCATTTTTATCTCAAATTCACCATTGTATTTACCTAATGTCCTGTTTTTCAAATAAAACTCCAAGAAGATGTGAGAAATACACTTGACTATAAGGGGTCAAGTGGGGTTAGTCTCAAAATCCAATAAAATATATAAAAATAGAGCGTACGAATATAAATCATAAATTTCTCATTTTATCCTTAAATGATGAATAATGCTTGTGAAAATCTAAAAATATGTTGTAAAAAGAAGTATAAAACATAATTTTATTGATCTATTTGATGTTTTTTATCTACCATGTCTAATTTATCCACCATCATTATTCTACACACCAACTTATTCCATTTTTTGATATCCATTAGTTAGTCCATACATCTATCTATTTCTTTGAGTCTATTTTCTTCAGAATATTAGAAGGTTTTTGGTTAAACCCATATGCTGTACATCAACATCAACCTGACAGAATATCACATCATCATTTTTTATAAATCCCCTTAACATGATAAGTCACTTAGGTATGTTAAGTCTACTTTTGATACTTAACACTCCTACATGAAATTCCATAAAATTAATATCTAATCCTTATAAATTCTTATAATGAATATTAATTGGAATATGGGGTCTGGATGTTATTCTTAAATTCCTCACTGTCCAATTTTCAAAACCTGTGCCCTTTCTTTTGTTGTTCAAAACAAAGACTCAGGTACTCTAAAAAGACCCTCATAAAGCAACAGAATAAATAAATAATAATAATGTGTATTCCATATGTTTCTTTTGGAACTCATAAATATTTCTAACTTTATTCATCTAATTTATATGTGTACTACTTATTTGTATTTTTGGGATCATTTTATTCACTAAAACAAATGCATCGAGAAATTCTTTGCAAATAACTTAAGTCATTTTCATTTTACTTATAACTTTGCGAATCATTCTAGTATCAGAGAAAAAAAGATGATTATATTTTTAAAATAAATCATATTACTAAAAAACAAATCATGAAACATTTTTCTATCTTATTAAATTAAAATAAGAAAAATACATTAAATGAATAACAATATTTTTTAAAAATATTTGAGAAAACATACATTATAGTATAAATAAAATATTCTCCAATATTTGACTCAAATTTATATTTTATATTTATTTTTATTTGGAAATGTTTTTTTTATTATGCAACATAAAGTTTACTTTTTGTCTGAAAGGAGTTGAAACTAATGTATCAATGATTAATTTCGAGGTAAAGCTTTGCAAACTAAATTATTAATGTTACACGAATGAGTTTTTTTTGTGCCCGAACATGCATGTGTGTTTATTGAACTAAATGAACGTGTAACCGCATTAACTGTAGTATTACAAAATGAGTGCTGAATCATTCATTTCAACATACTTTTATATAGAAAAGCTCTACTTCCTCATCTCCATAATAGATTAAACATCTGATTTCTTTCATAGATTTACTAGATAAAAATGGACAATTTGATATACACTTATTCTTTAAAGTATAATTATTTATAGAATTCCATTTAATAATTTAAAGAAACTTAATTGGGTTCAACAGACATGATGTTAACTATGAAAAATTATAGGTATGTTGGGTTCCTTTCATTCAACGCTAAGATCATATTCTGATTCAATATAGAGCAGGTTCCTGATATTTTTTACATTTAAAAGAACTGTTAAATTTTATTTCATAAAAATTATTACAAGGTCCAAAGTTCAGTAAGGGCATCTAGACTAAGTCTACATCCCACAATACAGATGAGTTGTCTTTGACACTTATCCTACAGTAAATTACAGGTAAATAGTACCTGTAATTTACTATTTACTAAAAATAGTAAATTACAGGTACACTGAAACACGAAAGAAATTATGGGTTTGCAATTTTGGGAAGCTCTCTTTCTCTTCATGGAGTAGTATTGACAGACAAACTAGCAGATGGATTTATATCACAAAATTAATGGGGAAAATTATGCCCCACTAAGGGTAAAAAACAGCACTTATGGTAAATTGAAATATATATTTTTTCATTTTTTCACCCCTTTCTCATATGCTTGAATTTATCTAACATCTTCCATATTATCCTGAGATACCCAGCCTTAACATGATAACTTTATCCAGGTTTCCTTTTACAGGTTGACTACTCAGCCGGTTGAATCCATAAAAGGTTTGCACCTGATACCATCCAGACTCCCACAATGCTAATCGAAAATCCATCAAAAATAATCTTAAGTATTTTTATCATTATTTTATTTTTATGATTTAAAGTCTTTAAAATATCAAATTTTCTTACATCTAATAAATTTAGGGAAAATTAAATTATTTAAATTTCATTAATCTAATTAATCCATAGGATTTTTCAAAAATGGATAGATTCAATTGTAATGATACCAACGATAATTACTTTTGCTTGAATATGAAAAGTTCTATTCATATATATATTTGGATATTTATTGGAATGGTACTTATGAATTGAGATAGTAAAAATTTGTTTAAATTGTTTATTGGATAATTTTTTCTTTACTATGAATTTACAGATATTCGATTCAATATTAGAGGTTTTTAAGAATATCATGGGGCCAAAATGAGGCATGAGATGAGAATAGTATTATGTTTAAATTGACTGAATTTAAAATGGCCATTGTATTTTAAAACAAGTAACATTCTTTTTAAATTATTTAGGAGAATTTTTGAAGGTAGTCCCAGATTTTAGTTGAATAGAAATTTCAGCTATCATACTTTGTTTACCCTAACAATTACGATATTATGTGCATAGAAAACTAATAATGTTGAGATTGGTCTCATAATAAGAAATATTCAAGGTTACATTTGTTGAGTTATTTTATTTAAATATTGAGATAATTATTGTTTTGGTATGGTTAGATTTTTCAAGTGAACGTGTACTACTTTGAGTTGAATTTAAATATTTCAGAATGAAATTAAGACTTTTCAGGCTTCAGTCAGGTGGATATTTAGGTATATTCAGTGCTGCATCCAATTGCATTTTCTGCATGATACAAATATATATAGAGTCCATTTAATTCATTTATCAAGGTAAGGGATGTACCGCTAGTTTCATGGGGGTGAATGATTAGTATTGAAATTTTGGCATCCCCAAAGTCATTTAAAATGTTTCATACGTATGAGTGACTAAATGTATAAATAACAATATAATAGACATGTGCCATGAGTAATAATATTTTAATAATATGAGATGTAGGTTACCACCTAGCAGTTTAGTAGGTCAACCTACTAATTAAGTTAAATTTTTTCTGATTAATGAATTCTAATGGGATATGGAATTAACTGATTTGGCAAGAAAATATGATATTTCAAGGTCTACTTCGCTATTAATTAGACAATATGTAGGCCTAGACATTAATAGACAATAAATTCAAAAGTAATTCATTTTCTATGAAATAAACATTTCAAGGGCACTGTTAATGGATGTATGCAGTCCATTTATAAATAGACAATGCTTCAATGACGTAAGTTAGCCAGGTGTGAGCCACCAATGAGACAGGTGATGGTCATGATGTAAGTGCACGTCAATGCAGCGGCATCTGGTTCAAGAGATCTGACATGCATGCTTCCAGCATCACAGTAGAGGAACCAATCAGCTTCAGATTCAATTATCCACAACAAAATGTGATCATTTCATTCTTGTCATTCTCACCGATCAACATTCATGATGAATCCAATTTAATTATGCATAAAATTAGATTATAAATTTTTCTACGATAGTAAAAATACAAGGCACATAAGTCAATGTCTTAATATTTTAAGCTCTCATAAATTGGAATTAATTTTTTTGATATTCTATCATTATGTTTTATTTTTATAAATTATAAAATATTATTTGGTTATACTATTCCTAAACAATAAAATCTATTGCTCGAATATAATTTATTAGTAATCTTAAAATATAATTTAATAGTTTAAAGGGAAAGACATTTATTTTTTGAATAAATATAATATATAATTTTACTCACATATTTATATCTAGATTCACTATACTTGTTTTTATATCCAAAGCTTTGATGGATCTTAAACCTAAGCATGCGTGAAGTTTTTTTGAAAATTTCCATGGCTTATATATGAAATATTAGGGATATCCATTATATTGGTTAGTTCATTTCCATGAAGTCCAATAAGTTCATAGATATTCATTATTTGAAAACATAAAATGGTTTATGATATCATTCAACATTCTGATCTCAAAACATTGTAGAAAAGAATTATATTTCTTATTTAAGCCATCAATAAAATTTAGATCAGTCATTATTTATCAAAATTTCCACACATTGGAATCTATTTTCGAGGAGTCAAACCATGTGATTTTGGTAGTAGTCCGTTTCATTTGAATCTCATTTGTGAGGTTGAGAAACGAAACTTTAATGAAAGAGAATAAATATTTGGTGGTAAAATCATAACAAACAGACCAACAACTTTACTCAAAAATGGGCAATTCATAATCACTCAAATCTTTTGAATTACTTGTGTAATAATAATTTTTATTTTTATGAATCATCTAATAAAAAACTTATAATTAAATGCAAAACATTTTTTATTCAAAATAAATAAAAAATTTCCACTGATATTTTATAGATTCGTTAATGTTGCTTCCTACGTATGGCCATCCCTGCCCCCTCCCACACTGTTTTAAGTGTTATGGATACGTTTTAGAAGAGAATGAAACATTTTTATAATGTATCTAATTTAAATTTTAAATAGAAAATAAAAGTGGATAAGATTGTAATTAAAGTACAATTCTAAACTTGAAGATCCGTTTGATCTAAATTATTCAATATGAAAAGGATAAAATTTTGAAGTCCGGATAGAAGATTAAGAGGATTTAGGAAACTCAAGTAGAAGGAGAGGGAAATAAATAGTAGTAAATTTCTTTAAGAACGCATAAGTTCCGAGTGACCTCCGCCTTTTATTAAGTAGAGAGTCGAGGCTTAGGGGAGATTAGAGGACCCTACAAAAGATTTGGAGTCAGTATATATATGCTAAGTTTCATACCTGTTATGGAAGAATAAAAGATTCAAAGAGGATGATGTAATGAAGTCCTTGGTCAAAGCATTAAAAATTTTGAGAAGAGTTCATTATTAAAATATTTTCATCATAGTGCACATTTGATGCTTGTGATGAAGTCTATGAGTACATTATAGTATTTAGTGAATTTATGAATCAAAATATAGAGATCAGATAGCCTTTGATCATGTGTTATAAATACTGCTCTTTTAATGGTATTCAAGAAGGACATCAAAATATCGAGATAGAAAAACATTGTCTGGTCCACTCAAATGATGGGTATGATCTATCCCGCAGCCATTAGTGGTGAAGACATTAAGGGTAAACAGTGCGTACTCCTTAGAGGAAAAGGGTTAACTGTATTTATCTGAATGTATCTATGAATGATAGTATACCAAACTGTTAATCGGGTTGATTCACGTCATGGTTGTATAAATGGTCCTTAAACCTAAGAAACCAAAGCCGTCTTATGAATAGAGGGTTTTAATTTAACCAGGACCTATGATTTTTTTTAATCCAATTCTAAACTAGCTTAGCTCAAGGATATCAACAAGTTCATGAAAATGATCAAGTGGTCAATGTGGAATTGTCCATTGGGATACAAGGACACAACTCAACAAAGATGATGCGATGAAGTCCTCGTCCAAGGTAGTGAAATATTCGAGAAGAGTTCTATGATGATTTCTGACCGCCTCAATACTGTCTCGGATGACTGACTATTGTTCAACTATTGACCATACCCTATGTTGTCCCAAGAGCATCAAATGTATGAGGGACTATACGTACATGATAAACGATGACCCTGGGGGTTGCTCCATGCATATTGTCTCATGTAAAACTAGATGCAAAAATGTATGACAAACATCCAGTTTATTTGAAATAGCAATCGAGAGTAATAGATGTATTGTAGTATGTTTAATAACTGGACTGAAAGTTTCAATAAAATCAAAGCCATATTGTTGAATCTACTCTTTTGCAACCATATGAGCTTTATTCTTGTCAATTTCTCCACTCGATGTATATTTTAATTTATAAAACCATTTGCGCCAGATTACATGCAAATTAGTATTTGTGGGTACTAATACCCATTTGTTGTTTATCATTAACGCTTGATGTTTGACCAACGTAGCTTGCATCTAACGTTTTTTTTTTATGCAGAGGTAAATGATGTGGCTTCATCAATTTCAACTACACTAGCTGAGAAGCCATCACATAAGTTTTCATAACAACTAAGGTAAAAAAATTAGGAGACAATAAATGATGTGTATGCATCTTATTGCAAGTATCAATCACTAAAGTACTGTACTTTTATATTTGAGTCTAACTAAGAGGGTGCGGACATAGAGGAAAATCACATCCATATGTCACATCCATATGACATAGAGGAAAATGCACTTGCTTTTTCTCACATTTTTCATTCACTATCTCGGTCTGTCTCTCTATCTATATATCTAGATCTATCAATCTATCTATATTTTTCTATGTCTCCCTTAAGAGAGTTTCTCAGCCTTTTCACATGTTATCAATTTGTACATCTATTCTCTCTCTTCTCATTGCGGGGTTTCTGGGCTTGGCTTCTGTGGATGTATGAAAAGTCTCACAATGGAAAAAAGTCTGTGAACTTTAGGCTTTTAAGGTACGTCCCCCTGCTGCAGGTGCCCTTATTTCCTTCCCTCTTTCTGACTAATTGTGACCTCGTAGCTCTGGTCTGGAGTTAAAAAAAAAACTTGAGAGAGAGGGAGAGTGAAGAGTAAATATCCGGTATTCAACAGTAAGTAGCAGAGAAAAAACAAAATAAAGGAACATCGAAAAGAAGAAAAGACAAGCAACCTGGGTTTCTACAGGAAAAATACGTCTAAACAACTACTGACTTTGTGCAGCCATAGAAGGAGAGAGAACGAGAGAGAGAGAGAGAGAGAGAGAGAGAGAGAGGGAGGGAGAGAGAGAAAGAGACTTCAGCGCTTTTTCCTTCTCCTTATCCCTCCCTCTCGCTCTCTCCCTCTGCGGTTATTTTCTCTCACGGTGCTTTCCAACAGGACGTAAGATCCGCTGCTTTTCTCCCATCTATCTCTCCGTATCGCCATCTATCTTTTACTCTGATAGCGACTTTCATGTACTGGAACCGCGAAGAATAGCGCCTACAGGGTTTGTCCAGGCGCCCAGGTGCAAAACAGGAAGGTCATGCGACGCAAATAGCAGTGATCCAGACGACTGCATGCTTCGGGACACTGTCTCCCCATTTCATCTATTTTGATACCACCGCCATGACTGACCAATAACTGAGTTGGGCCTCTCATCTCTTCCCTAGTCAACTATACATGAGGTAGGCCTAAGACGAGGACTTTCAACTAATTTAAGTTCTGTTCTCTCTCTCTCTCTCTCTCTCTCTCTCTCTCTCTCTCTCTCTCTCTCTCTCTCTCTCTCTCTCTCTCTCTCTCTCTCTCTCTCTCTCTCTCTCTCTCTCTCTCTCTCTCTCTCTCTCTCTCTCTCTCTCTCTCTCTCTCTCTCTCTCTCTCTCTCTCTCTCTCTCTCTCTCTCTCTCTCTCTCTCTCTCTCTCTCTCTCTCTCTCTCTCTCTCTCTCTCTCTCTCTCTCCCTCCCTCCCTCTCTCTCCCCCTCCCTCTCTCTCCCTCTCTCTCTCTCTCTCTCTCTCTCCCTCCTCCCTCTCTCACCTCTCTCTCTCCTCTCTCTCTCTCCCTCCCTCTCTCTCTCACCCTCTCTCTCCTCTCTCTCTCTCCCCTCTCTCCCCCTCTCTCTCCCTCTCTCTCTTCTTCTCTCTCACCCTCTCTCTCCCTCTCTCTCTCTCCCTCCCTCTCTCACCCTCTCTCTCCCTCTCTCTCTTCTTCTCTCTCACCCTCTCTCTCTCACACTCTCTCTCCCCCTCTCTCTCTCCCTCTATCTCTCACCCTCTCTCCCTCTCTCTCTCTCCTAAAAAAGGTCATCTGACCTGAAACTCTCCCTCTATCTCTCGCTTTCGACATGGGACTGAACCATGTCCGCACTCGATGACCACTTGTGACCTCATGCAGCGTTCTAGAGAGAGCCCGAGAGAGAGAGAGAGAGAGACATAGAGAACGAGATAGAGTCATAGAGATAGAGAGAGAGAGAGAGAGAAGGAAAGAGAGATCGATAGAGAGAGAGAGAGAGAGATAGAGAAAGACATAGAGAGCGAGATAGAGATAGAGAGAGAGAGAGGACTAAGAGAGAGAGGACTAAGAGAGAGAGAAGGAAAGAGAGAACGAGAGCGAGAGGGAGAGCGGGAGAAAAAGGGAGAGCAAGTGAGATAGAGAAAGATAGAGAGAGCAACATAGAGAGCGAAAGAGACAAAGACATAGAGAGCGAGAGCGAGAGAGAGAGAGAGGCAGAAAGGGAGAGAGAGATCTTCCAGGACTCACATGGGGCGCGAGAAACCAGGAAGGTCCTCACAACTTAGTGAGGTCATGCAAAGGCCACAACTCAGAGTCCACAAAGCAACTTGTGAATCTGCCAGTTGAGAGAGAGAGAGAGAGAGAGAGAGATAGAGATAGAGAGCCACATTCCGTTTGACAAACGTACGTTTCCAAAAGAAGGGGGGTCACCAGTCACCCAACCGTACCCACCGCCACTTTCGTCTCCCTGCCAAGCTACAGCAAAGGATTCAGATAAAGCTAGCAAAAACAGTGCAACAGTATTAACATTCCAGTGCATGGCCAGAGCAAGATTAATGCATTAAAAAAAAAGATCTAGAAGACCGGGCTTTAACGCGCTTCTGCTCATTCTTCCTTGCGGCAAAAAGGCCTCAGAATCGGGCTTTTGCCTTCCTTTTTCTCTGAGATTTCACAAGACAGAGGTCGGTTCAGCCTCAAGGAAACTTAGAGAGAAACAAGGAGAAAAGAGAAAATTTTCTTACGACTTCTTACTTTTTGGGAACGAGAGAATGACAGGACTCTTTGATCCTGTTTTATCCTCTACCGAATCCCCCTTGTATCATCCGCAGCGAAGCAAAAACCATACCATATCTTTGAACGTGAACTTGGGTTGAAATAATTCCCATAAAACTTTCCGCAAAGCTTATTGATATGCCGTATAAGCATTTTTTATCAATATTCGTGACGTTATTACGATAGTTGGCCTTTTATTTTTTTCCTGAAACAAAACTAATCTCAAAACAAGCTGACATGTGGAAAATTAATACTTACCAATACAGATGCCATTATCAAGTGTGTTACTTCAAATTACACGATTTTTTCTTTTGTTTTTACTCCCTGAAATAATGTTTTTCTCAAAACTGACAAGTGGAAAAACCATATTTACCGATCCAGATGACGATGTCGAGAGTATTACTTCTAATTACAAGAATGTTGGTCCTATGATTTTCCCCCAAATAATGTGGAAAAAACTTATTTACCCATGCAGTGATACTTCAAACTATAAGAAGGTTGCTCTTTTGTTACTTTTCCCTGAAATAAAATTGTTCCCAAACTGGCATGCGGTAAAAATATTACCTATAAAGATGAAAATATGAAGAATGTTGCTTCACATTACAAGAATATTGGTCTTCTGATTTTCCTCCCTGAAACAGAATTGCTCTCCAACCCTGACTGACAAGTTGTAATGGCATATTTACCTATACATACTCAGATATTGTATACGTTACGAGAATTTACGAGAACGTTAGTTTTTTTTACTTTTTCCGCCCTGAAATAAAATTGTCACCCAGCCGAAATTACGCGACGCGAAAGCATATTTACCATTATAAATGCAGATATTATGATTGTTACTTCAAATAGTTAGAATGTTGGTGTTTTATTTTTCCTCCCTGAGGTTGCCAATTAGTAGATCTACATGAGAGATACCCAGAGAGCCGCCTACTTGGCTCCACCGGATGTCCCAGATGGGTACAATTCATGTTCACTGGCGTCATCCACAGTTCCAGCGAGCTGTACTTGCCTCTGCTTCTCACCACATGGTTTGCCTCTAATTCTTAGTCGTCGTCTTCTATGCCCTCTGTGTTTTTTCTCCATTCCAGGGTAAAAAACTGTGCGCTCTCTAGACCAGCTGCAAAACTGGGGGAGAACCTACAACAAGCTAAGTCCAACGGAGCCGTTGACATAGCCTGACGAGGAAAAAACCCAATTCTCAGTCCCACTCAGAAAGTGGGCTTTTTGGGCCCTTAGGTTGAAAATGGTGGCGGCAAAGGGACATGAGAGTGACAGAGATTGGGATGTGAGTGATCGGAAGGAATGACAGGGAAAGGGACTTTTGGACTTGTAGGCTCACGATCCTACTTAGAAATCGTAGGTTTGTATTCCATGAAACTGATTTACGTGTGTCTTGCCATAGGCCAAATCTTGGCTTCATAGTCAATGCTATGTCAGCCTTACTTTTCTTGGCGATCACTGTTCTGAGTGATCGAAACTCGAGCTCTGAATGATACCCCTGGATTAATTACTCCCTATCTCTTAGAAGAAGGCGACTTGCCGCTTAATTAGACCAAATTATTGACAAAAAGGATACAATGTCATGTCAATTAAATATCACAGCAGAGAGAATTCCAGTCAACAGATCAGGCTCTGTCAGCTACCGAATGGAGTTAACAAGGGTAGGAGTTGATCTAACATGCACTCTGCTACTCTCTCCCCCAGAAAGAAAGAGTATTTTTTGGGTTCCCTCATTGGTCTTTTGTTGCATCACACAACGGCACTGTCAGCGTTAGGCTGTCTCTAACAAAACATAGATAAACGCAAAATATGAGTCCCGCCTAATCTTCTCTCTCTCTCTTTCACTCCCACGCATTCATTCGCTGGGCTCTCAGAGAACTTTCTTCCAAAAACAGAGAAAAACTGCTTCGGTAGAAGGCCATTCCTGGAATCGAGTGAATTCCTCGCGGCAGAGGGCTCATACTCTGGTCCACTACAACTCCCAGTTCGATGCACAGAAGTCGAACCAGGTTCTAAGCGGGGACTTCTTGCTGAGCCAGTCCAAGGCGGCGTAAAAGGACAGTTGCGCAGTCCGTTGATATCCATCCCGGAGAATAAAAGTACTACTGGTAAGACCGCGTTTTCTACCGATCCTCATCATTTTTTAAGAATACGCAAAAAAAACACATGGACTAGCCTTCATGGTCCCAGAACCATCATTCATGGGGCCCATGCCTCTCTCTCTCTCTCTCTCTCTCTCTCTCTCTCTCTCTCTCTCTCTCTCTCTCTCTCTCTCTCTCTCTCTCTCTCTCTCTCTCTCTCTCTCTCTCTCTCTCTCTCTCTCTCTCTCTCTCTCTCTCTCTCTCTCTCTCTCTCTCTCTCTCTCTATAGCTGAAGTTTCCTTCCTCATCCGTTTCTCTCTCTTTCTCCACTCGGAAACAGTAGGCCCTGGAAGAAGCTGAACAATTCCATGCCCTAGCGATAGGAGATAACTGTGGAAGGCCCGGAATCCTGAAGAGAAAGAGAGAGAGAGAACTTTCCCTCTCGCCCCTATTTCTTCCTACTCTCTCCCTCTACCTCAAAGCAGCGCATCTCTCCCTCACACCAATTTATAAATCCTCCTCAAAGCAGTGCATCTCTCTCTATCTTCCTCGCTCTAGACCTGCCCTTGATCATGGATTTATTCGACTACGACGAAGAGTTGCTCGTTCATCCTCAGCCTCGTTCATCAGCCGTCGAGAAGGAGCACATGTTCGATAAGGTGGTGACTCCCAGCGACGTCGGCAAGCTGAATCGCTTGGTCATACCCAAGCAGCACGCAGAGAGGTTCTTCCCCTTAGACGCTACGGCGAACGAGAAAGGCCTTCAGCTAAGCTTCGAGGACTCTACAGGCAAGCCATGGAGATTCCGCTACTCATACTGGAACAGTAGCCAGAGCTACGTGATGACTAAGGGCTGGAGCCGCTTTGTCAAGGAGAAGCGCCTCGACGCCGGCGATACCGTCTCTTTCTGCCGTGGCGTTGGGGAAGCTTTCCGCCACCGTTTATTCATCGACTGGAAGAGACGCCCTGGTAGCCTTAGTGGGTTTCACCACCATCGCCGCCAACTGTCATCCTTTGTTATGCCGTTGAATGGCGTGGCTTTGCCGGCGATTCCTCCGTCGGCCATTACGATTCATGACCGCCGTCGCCATGCTGGGTATGGGTTTAATCCTTATTTGCTCTATCTTAGATCGGAGATGGGAATGGGCCCGGCCCAGTTCGGAGTGCAAGTCGAGAAAAAGAAGGTTTCCAAGACGGTGAGGTTATTCGGAGTGGACTTGGATTGCTCGGAGTCCACAGCCGATGACCGTTCCTCTCTCCAGTTGAAGCTCGGGATTTCGGGAATGGAGGAGACGTAGAAAGATCGGCTGCAAAAGATGAAGGTGAAGACGAGGATCTAAAACTGGGTTATTTTGTTTAGCCTCTGGCGGCGTCTTCTTCCTCGCCGTTGTTCCTTGTGAGATCAGCTCCGAAAACTCTCATTAATAGTCTGTCTTGCCAATGTACACCTATGTTTCATAGAGAAAACATAGACTTTTCAATTGTTTCCGTCTGCTTTAGCTAGAGCGAGAAGATGTAGAAAGATTGGTCGAAGAGGATGAGGATGGTGAAGGGGATCTCAACACTGGGTTTTTTCTCTTTAGCCTCTAATGGCGTCGTCTCCTTTGTCAGATCAGCTCCGACATCTTTCATTAATAGTCTATCCTGCGAATGTACACCTATATTTCATAGAGCGACAAAGATAGATAATTTCTGGGTAAATCGTTTCCAGCTACCTTAAGTTAATAGAGGAGCTAGGAGACGAGGCCTGTTGACTAATCTCCAATGCGAATAGATGGTATAGAATTATCTCCCGCTCTCATGTGGGCTTGCGGGAGATGGCGCCGAGGCTCGACAGAGCCTAACGGGGCTAAAGGTTCGCTCCCTAGCCTACTCTACTCAACTCTTTGTCCTTTCCCTACCTCTGGTCCTGCCTGCCTTTCTTTCTCTCTCATGTCTTTCTCTTTCTATCTCCTTCCGCTTATCTACTCAGCCCTCACTAGTCACTACACTCTCTCCTCTTTCTCTCTCCACCATCTTATCTATCTTTCTTTTTCTGTGTTGCCTCTCTAGTTCTTTTCCTTTCTCTCTCGCCTCCCTAAATCTACCTCTCTCATCTCCTCCTTTCCCTTCTCAATTTACTCGATCCTCTCTCTTCTTTCATCAATATTTATCGCTCCAACCTCTACGTCTCTCTCTTCTCTCCTCCCTATTTTTTCGCTCCAACCTCTGTCTCTCTCATCGCTTTTCTCCTCCACTCAACCCATCATCTCTATTCGTACATCGTATCACCTTCAGTGTTCTCTTTTCTCCTTCCCTCTCTTCCCCCGAAGTTTCTGTTTCATCGTTTCTTTCCCCTTACGCTCGCTTTTTCGCGTTTGGCTCTGTTCTTTTGTCTATGCCGAAGGCGTGACAAATAGTTAAAAGGTCTAGCGACAAAGCAAGCGCTTTCTCGCGCTGACTCGATAGGAGATAATGCAAAGCGGGCTCTGTGAACCTCGACGAGTAAATCTTTTCTTTTACTGTTTGATTCATCCTTTACTTTAGCTCAATTTGAACCGCCATCATTTACTCTGTTACGAATCGGAAGAATAGTGTACGCGGAACGGGCTTCAAGATCTTTCTACTGATCGATAGCTTGACCTGAGACTTCTCTTCATGATAGCCTCTAAAAACACTGCCGAGCCAATTTCTCCCTCTGTACGCGTTTCTAGGAGTCTTCCGTTGGCATCACTTTAGACTTTCTTGTATGTACTTTTGATAGTAAGCCAAAGTACGACCGAATAGAATCGTAAATTGGGGATGTTAGTAAATCGCGTGAGGGAAACAAAGACTGAGAGAGGATATGGAGATCGATACCCCTAACCTTCTGCCATTAAATGAGTTTAAAGAGACCAACAAATCATCTCCCCCAAATTTATACTACAGACCGGCTGCCCTGCAGTCAGATGGATGCTTCTATTTTATTTAAAAGACAACTGTGATCGGTAGCTTTCACGGATGATTGGTCAACTCAAGCAAAAAGGAATTTTACCTAGGAAAAATAAGCTGTGGTGCCTGCATTTTGAGCCCTATTTTTTACCTTAGAAAATATTAGTATAATACAGTTCGTCATTAATTCTGCACATTGCTTGTAGACTGGCTGACACTTTCGTTAAATAGTGGGTCCTATAATACACTACAGAGTTTTAAAAAATACGTGCAAGGGGCAAAAGGATTAGTTTCTTATTCGAGGGAAGACGTCTCCTCGAATCCGTTGCGGTTTATGAACTGCAGGCAGATAAAGTCGCTATTAAACGTCTCTTTCTCTTGTTCTCACTGATTTGCATCGAGTTCGAAGAATGGGGAGGAGGAAACTATCGTTTGCTGTGAAATTCGTCCATGAGGGATTTATATCGTCCCACAAGAACAAACTTGGCGACATCTTCTACGAATGAGAATCCATCTTCGGTAACACCTGTATTGCACGGCATCAGCGACTCCTTTTTACGGACAGAATAGACGTTTGCTTTAACGGCGTTCAACGCAAATAAATGTTAATGTCTTCTCGGGAGAAAATAAAAAAAAATTAGCATTATCTCAAATTCTTCTAAAGATATGGATCTGCCTGCGCTAAACCGTTCCACCATTTAAAAGTGCTTACCTACGTGTCTCTTGTAAGCTTAGTCATGACGTAGGAATAAGGTCGAAGTATTTTTTAGCCTCCATTTCTCGTTCAAAATAAGAACTTGTTTTCGTTCGTCATTTTCGGTCATCGCGGGCCATCAATTTTTTGTTATTTTCCCAATTATTTTCCAAAAAACTGTGAATTACATATTGAAAGAAGACAAACATGATCTCGTAAGTTAGGATCGTAAAATGGAAATAGTTGATCCAGGAAAACTGTTTCGTCTAATTTACAGTGTAATAACGCATGGGATACGCCCAGTTGATGAATGATCCTGTCGTCGCGGATATGTTTTGAAAGAAGCAAACGTATAGTGAAATTTTTATACGGGCTAAAATTTTCATGACAATCGATTAAGCTATGGCAAAAAGCCTCATGTGACGAGTCAGATCCCGCGTTCAGTATTGTCAACAGGATTGAGCCTTAAATTTAAAAACCTATATAAACCTAATCAATTCCCAAATGGCGCTTGCCATTAGGTTTTTCATTTTTGCACTCTTAAAATGTTACCAAGATGATTTGGTGGAGAATTTTTCATGGTTTGATAATGTATGTTTGTTACTAAGTTCTGAGCCTTTATTTCCAGAATGATTTCATTAGATAGTACACTGGACTCTAGAATTTCTACCCGCTGAGCATTCAGTGAGCTCTCTTGTTTTGGTTTATCATTCTCACTCTCGTGTTACTGCTCAGTATTCCTTCTCCTGCCCACTTTGTTGGCCAGGTATTGATGAGACCTTTTCAATTGTGGATCAGGCATTCATAACTTCCTTCATATCAGGCCAGGCCTGTATAAGGTTATTGATTCTTGCTCGGAATTTGAGAAGGATCAGTTTACTCCATTAAGAATTCCTAGAACTAACATTCAATCCCGTTTTCATTTTGAGCGTATCACATTCATCCCTTTCGCATAACTTATATTATTCCACGATAGACAATGGTTCTTTTCGGATTTGTCATTGTCTGACAACAAAAAGCTGACCATTTTCAAATATATGTTTTCCATCATTCATTTGGTAAATTCATAAATGGATAATATAAATTTATCGAGATACTAAAGACATGATTGTTTAATGTTGCTCCCCTACCAACTGATAGGATTTTCCCTTTCCAACCTTTCAATGTAAATCATATTTTTTATATTATTGAATGACTAAGGTAGAAGCGAACAAATTTGGCTTTTCATGTTTGGTATATTCAAATATCATAAAAATGGCATTAGCTTTGTGGTATTAAAACTTTGTTAATTGTAGTGCGTGCATGCCAGAGGTGTCGGGGTGTCAAGATAGAGGTATGAGAAACAGAAGAAACTAAATATGTTAGGAAAGATTCACACATAAGAGAACTAAAGTCAGATTCAAAAGTCTTAGAAGTTTTCAGAATGTGGTGAACTTAATGGATAGGTAAATAGTCTAGTATGGAAGTGCCTGTTATGACGAATCAAATTATTAGAGAATGTAAGTGGAAAAATAAATATAGACTTTGGATGCAATTGAGCAGGGTTTCAGCATAAATGTCATATTTGGTAGATAGAGAATACATTGGTGGATCCGAATGGTTTTGTTAGTTGAATGGAGATGTGCATTCATCAATTGTGCCGTGTAGAGCAGTATAATATTCGCCAAAATTCAGTTTTGATGCAAAGTTACCCAAGGAGAAAGGATCTATCGCTAATAGATGTGCAACATTCTGATTTCTAGGTCAAGTTGTGATGAGGTTGTTGGCAGAGTTTTGGATTGGAGATATAGCCAAATGTTCTTAATGGGGTTAATCAGGTGTCTTATGAAATATTCTTTAAATGGTGAAATTTTCATTAGAAGTGGTGCTTTTATAGGTTGGTTAGATATATTGGTGTTGATTAAGCATAGCCAAATGTATTGTAGTAACGATGCATCAGATGAAAGAGCAAGATCACTCTCGAACACATGCTGATGCTTACGCTCAGAGAGATAGTTATGGTCTTTCTTTGAGGACAAGAAGAAAATATGTTATCCTACGATGATGCTTAAGGAGGATTAACATAAGAAAATATAATGTAAAAGACTCAACAATTCACTACCACTTGAGTAGAGGGATCTTGAAGTTTTGACTACGATTCTATTGAATCAAACATTAGATGATTCATATATCTCTCAACTAATGGGACACTCTTGAGAGCATTTGACCGTAATATTCTCCAAAGATACTATCTCTTGTTTATAGTAACGATGACCATACACATTACATGACCATACATATATCTGCTACTTACACATTACATGACCATATACTGAATATCATGACTTTTAAAGCTTCTGAAATTTGGTATCCTTTTGAAGATATTTCCACCAATAATAAAAGTCAATAAACTAGAACGAAAATGGATTTTATCTTTTAGCGTAACTATCACGTGCCTCTGTATAAGCTCATTAATTTTGATATCATTTTCAGCCAATTGTTTAAATTGAAATTGAATGTAAGCATCAGGAATTGTATCCCTATTTTCTCTAGGGATCTTGATAATGCCACTCTGTTCTTAATATTGTTGAATATGTTCATTTAGAATAGAAACCAAAATATCATTCTCCAGACCTGGAGATGCTTCAATTAATGAAGTGAAAGCTACTGCTTGTGATGGTTGCCGATTGGATAATAAGTAATCTTAGATTTTTAGAGAATCACTCCTCTTGAAAAGTGAATGCAGAACGTTTCTTGGTATTCCTGGCCTCGATGTCTAAATTGGAAACATTTTGATATTGTTGTAGGTGCCGTGCACCGCCCCCAAGCTGAGTGCATTTTGGTGGTTGTGATCGTCGTTGTCCGTGATTCTTTAACATCATCTATTTTCGGGATGCACGTTTTCATGTTGGGCTTGAACATGATAGAGCGAAGGAGGGTTAAACACTTCTAAAGATGTAATGATATTTTGCCGTTAATGAATCATGATTCTTAGATATGTCAGCGGAAAGTGCTTCAAACCTTGATCACTGAACTGTTCACCGTTGGAGGCTAATTACTCTGAAATCATTTTTCAGAGTTTTAAAAAAGAAGTCAGCAAGGAATTTTCCGCATTCAATAACTTATATATTCATTTGCAATTGCAAAGAATTCTAAAATGGCTCTCAATGCACAATTCGTGCTAACCTGTCACAAGTCGACTTACCAGCTTTGGAACCAACAATTACTAGATAGAGTGAATTCTATGATGAAATAACCCACGACAGAAACGTTCGACCATTTGTTTTCCATGTCAAGAGATGTGGATTCAAGGTAGAATCTCCTTCCCTGTTCCTGAACGCAGGAGTAAAATCTTCAATAATGAAAACTAAATCTCGATTCTTTCATGATGAAATGAAGTGCGCCTTCAGTGGCAGGTTATTCTCTTTGATCAACTTCAAGACGACAAATGTGAATGATGCCGAATGCCTGGCACTTGTTCTGCTTGCTTCCGGGATCAATGATAAAGTCCTAATCAATTATTTATGCTGTTGAGCAGTAAGCCCTTGTACTATGCAAAAAAAACAAGATAAACATGCAAATCAAGATGAAATAGAGGCGAAGCGAGAAAAGAATCAAGAGTTAGATCAGACTAAAGGCGAGTAGTATTGAACAAGATATACTGTTCGACTCGTAAGATGTCTAGTACCTTCATATACAATTATGGCGGGATATGGGTAATTTTGTTGCATTAAAATGTTTGAAACTTGGGGTTCTTCTGATTGTTAGATACTGCTCCTGATTCAAACACCCCCAACGGCTCATCGCGGATCCAAAGCTTTCAGCAATTTTATGAGCCTGTTAGCATCGGACGAGTGCCATTTTGCTCTGAAATGGCCTCTTTTATCGCTTCTATGGGTTCTCCCCTTACAGTCATCCGTCACGCATTTCTTGGATGTGTTTCTTCAAATCATAGCGAAAGGCCGTGAAGCCCTCGACTTAGTAAATCTTTACTCCTTGATTCTTCACTTTGATCATTTGTTTTCCCTGGTAAAAAAGAAAAAAACGGTCCGCGTGTTTTTTGTCTTTAGCATGTGAAACGCGGTTAGAGAGGCACCGGATATCTTAAGATGGACGAGGTAACACTCCCCCGCTGTAGAACTGCATGGATTCCGACACACGGTCGGCGGAGCGCCGGCAGCTCTGCACTTCGGCATCATATCCTCATCCTCAACCTTTTATCTGGCGGCGCAGTAGCTCGTATCTGTGGTGTGTTCTGCCAGAGTAAAAACAGTCGGCCTGTGACGTCTCTTCTGTATCCTCGGGATCAATTATTCGTTCTCTGAGACGTAGACGCTTTTTTTAGATGTTATGGGGCTCACGTACAGTGAGAGAGAGATATACAGCAGGAATAGTTACGTCAAACAATAGGAATATGCCAGTTAGAAAACAGTGTCTACAGAAAGAAAATTATTGTTGCTTACCTCATCTAAATTGCCAGCGTTATCTTGATCCCATTGAAATAAACCCACGAAGTATAAACTTAAATTGTTTTCCTTTGAAAAATGTAGATACCCTACTGTTTGATGACTTGGTGATGGTGGGGACAGTGGCTGTCATGGTCCTCTGCATCCCTGGGGAGCTCCAGAGATGATTCTTGTCCGTATACTACAACTTCACAAGCGTCTTCGTCCTATGCGTATTATGGACCTACCCCTGTTCCCTATTCCATGTGATCTGCACACCTATTCGGTGTTTAGTCTACCTATATAGGAATAGAAACCCCTTAACATAATTACATAGATACCCTTTTAATCTTAACAGAAAACCTTCTACTCTAGTCAGTGGAGACAACCCTTTTGCAAGCCCCCACAATGCACGTGTCAAGAGATGAGAGTTTTGTGAGTAAATAGTAGTGAAGATGCCAACCCCCAGTGGATCAGTTTAATATACCCCACGCTGTCGTGTAGCTATCGGAAATGAGAGATGCATAGCGGATGAGAGAGAATGAATGAATGATTATTTTCTCTCTCTATGCACAGACGAGCAGGGTATTCCACGAACGTAGGCGCCGGACGGATCTTTTTAGGTGAGGAATATAGACCGATTAAAGAGATAACGCTATTGCTCGTGGACTTGATTGTCCAAACTTTCCGTGGGACGTCGGGAGAGAAAGAGAGATAGAGAGAGCAGAGCACAGCAGAACTCTGTGTTAAGGCTTGGATTTGAGACTTCATATTACAAAATCTCGTTTACTAAAGAACCCTGCTTTGAGATATTGTCTTTCACGTCTCATAGAGAGACAATTAGAATGAGAGAGGAAGATCATAACACCGTCTTCTGCAAAGAAAATTTCAGATTCTGTACTCAAGTCCAGACTGGTAGTAACATTAAAAGGTCAATTATTTGAGAGTTAATTTTAACAGAAGGCCAGATATGGATGTCAAATACTAAAAGGTTAATATAATTTAAAGACAATAGGGTGGACGCGTCTGCATGTTAGAGAGTTGTACTAGTACGTGGACCTCTTGAAGGCCGCACCTTTCGTTTTCTAACCCGGCTGTGTACGTTGGCACGGCTGTCGTATGCATTGATGATTTATTTTTCTTTTTTATTTTTTTGTATGCATTGATGATTGATGGCATGGGCGCATCTGTTCTTTTCCCGGCTAGAGGACATCAGTCCCGTGACATGGGATGTTCTCTACCCTCTTACTCGGTTCCCTATTCTGCCTCTTCTGCCGTCATAATATGTCAGCCCAGATTTAATCCGTCTCTCTATCTACGTTCTATCTCTCTCACTAGAAGACACCCATCATGTGAGAATCTGGCATTCCCTGGTGCAATGGAGCCTGCGGCAGCCGATCCCAAGCAGTGTGCCAGCACTACACCATCTGCGGCCTAACAGTGTCAGATCGACCACTCCTTCCGTCTGGACAAAAAAAGATCGTAGGCACGATCTGCACTAATCAGGACCGTTCTCTTCCTTCAGAAATTTAGTGGTGATGCGTCACAGAAACACATCTGGAGAAGATAGAAATTGGCCCCTCCCCATTTTTCCTCTCTTTCTTTACTTTATCTTTCCTCTCTCCACTTTCTCTCTCATTCCTCTCTCTCTCTCTACCTTCTTTCTCCTTCCTTTGAAATCCTGTCTCTCTAGTCTCTACCTTCTTTCTCTTTCTCCACTCTGCCTTCTTTCTATTTTCTTTCTCTTTCTCACTCTTTCTCTATGCCCTCTCTCAATCTCTATCTTCTTTCTCTCTCCTTTCTCTGCCCTCTCTCAATCTCTATCTAATTTTTCTTTCCTATCTCTGCCGTCTTTCTATCTCCGTATTCTCTCTTCCCTCTCTCTATCTCAATATTCTCTCTATATCTCTATATTTTCTCCTAATATCTTCTTTCTCTATGTATCTCTAATTTTTCTACGTATCTCTTCTCTCTTGCTCTCCTGTCTTCTCGCTCGCTCTCTTCTCTCTCTATGTTTATCTATTCTCTGTGTCTATCTTCTATATGTGTGTATATATATATATATTTCTTCTCTCTCCTCTCTGAATCCCAATCTTCCCTAATTCTCTCTCTCTATGTTCGCTCTCTCTCTCTCTGCCTTTCTCTCTATATGTATCTTTTCTCTCTTTTCCACCCTCTATCTCTCTCTCACTTTCTCTCACTCTCTATCTCTATCCCTCTCTCAGTTTCTCTGTATCTCGCACTTTCTCCTTAATTCTATCTCTCTCACTTTCTCTGTATCTCTGTCTTACCTCTTCACTTTGCATGGGCTGTGAGGGCTGCAAATGCCTATCTAAGCTGTTTCTCGGAGCAGTTACAGCCCTTCGCAGCTGTTTACGTTGACGTATTCTGACTTTACAGGGAGAGGAGCTGAGGAATACAAAAAAGGAACGGTAGATTAGGCTTCTCGAATTCCCTAGATTCCTCCCATCACCCAAACTGGGCCTTGCCGGGACTTGCTTAGTAACTGGCTGACAGAGACGTGGAGAGGCGAAGTAAATACGCTGATTTCGCATAGGTATTGTCTGCGGAGAATTTAAAGCGGTATGGTACAATATTGAGGGCGCCGCCATCATCAGTTCCTTTTCCCCGGTGGGTTGTCTGTTCTGCAGCGCAGAGGCAAAAACATGTGTGTGCATGGGCAGCAGCTATGCATAGCCTCGTCGTGCTCTTAGTACAAATGATAGAAACCTTACTTTCTCTATCTTCCTTCTCTCAATCCCCTAGAATTTCCCCCTCAGCTGGTTAAGTGTCATGACAAGGATAATTATAGCTGATTATAGCTATAATTGTCTCCATATCTTAAAAGGATATTCCTCGTGCTGAAATAACCCTAGTTCGGTCTAAGATTGGCTCGTAGCTTTGATGACTTTGTTAAATACTATTTAGGGTTCTCGCTCTATCTTTCTCTTTCCTCTTTAACTATTGACGGTTATCTCTCCTATGACGAATAGGCACATTGGGACAAGTTGATCCTGCTCTCTTCTTCGTCACGCCCCCACCTAGGCAAGCTGAAAAAGAGGCGTCGGTAAGGCTATATCTCTCTCCTAAGATAATAAAAAGAGTATGGGCCCATATTTATGCTATACTTGAACATAGTCTTGCCCATGGTGACGAGGAATGACTGGGCGGCAAAGCCAGGATTTGTTGAAGAGAAGTCTACTACTGGATGGCCCATCCACTAGGGCATCTTTATCTTAATAATCACAATGAGAGAGGGGTTAAGTCCCAAGAGTTTTGCTTTCTGTCCGGTAGATATAGGCAAAGGTATATTTCAATTTTGAAGTAAAAGCATGTTTTATTTTAACTTATGCGAAAAAAGTTAAATGTAAATAATTTACATTTGAAATGCTAATAATAGAAACTTCATATGTTTATCTTTTAACTGAGAAGTTAGTTGGGTTTGGCTTATCTTTTAAATGATACCTTCGGAAATAAAAATATTACTTTTCTACTTAAACTGATAAAAAAATAGATTTCTTTGGTTAATTCATAAGAACATATATATATAGATTACATTTATATTGTAACTATTAAAACAAAACTAGGTAGATTTTTACTTTAGCTTAGTAGAACCAAAGAAAATGAACACAAATAGGGTATGAATATCACTTGACTAGGAATAATAGAAACATAAAAAGTTAGTATGGGTTATTTCTATATATTTGAAGGTGATATATATGATTAAGAACAACAATAAAGATTCAACAAGACATGTGACCTTAACACTACTTTCAGATATCTAGCTTCAAATGATAGAATCATATATCTCAATGCCCAGTTTTGCACTGCCATGTTTTTGCAATATCTTTCTCATGAAGGTGAATCGGGAAATTTTTTATTTCTACATTTGCAGCGAAGCATTTTCTAATTATGTTCGGAGGACATTCCCAGGCGTCTAAACACTATTAGCTCAAAATCAGACATTAAATGTAAAAGATGAAATACATAACAATATTGTTTCCTCCTTTACTTATTAGGTACTAGGTCCTCCATCTGGATGAAAAACATAGAACAATTCACAATATAAGACTTTAAATGAAATCGTAATGGCATCAACAGAATATGAAACGAATCACATCGGCACGGATCGCATCCGTAATCCCTTCTCTCCCCGAATGAGTCATGTGCAGCCTCTAGACATATCCACGCAGTACAAGGCACGTCAAATCTTATCCTTTGCCTTGACAAACTCCATTCAACATCTGTCATCATCGTTACGCCGTCCCGATCGCATTAGAAATAGAGAGGAGCTATGGGAAGAAGGGACCAGAAGGGGAAGGCCCCTGAATAATTCTCGCCTAAGTGAATTTTGTTTAGGGCCTTCCCCTATTTGTACCAAGTGGTTATTTTTTATCAAAACCCCAAACTTAAGTGTCTCTTCTGATGTCCAAAAAACCATTTGCTCTAGACTCATATATTAGTCTAGTTAATGACTCCATCGGCCAAATAACCTTTATTGGCCTTCCAAATTAATTAACTATATCATCATATAGATTAATTAATGTAGGATTGATTTAACCCAATCGATAAGTTGACTCTCTAGCCTGTGTTGTACCAAGCTACACCTCATGATGTAGAAGATATAAAGGATTTTGTATCTACTCACTCATGGAACTTGTCCATCATTAATTACCGTATAGTATAATCCAACATCCACTTAATGTTCCTAGGATAACTTAGGGTATGGTCGATTGGCAATCCCTAATCGGTCATCAAAGTTAGTACTAATGCATTCAAAAATTATCGGAGAACTCTTCCCTAATATTTCACTGTCTTAGTCAATGACTTCAATACATTGTATTCCTTGAGTTGTCTGCTCTTATTTCGAGGGTGGACAATTCCATCTTGATCCCTCAATCGTCTTCGTGAACTTCTTGATGCAACCAAACTAAGACCATTTAGAATCCCGTGATTAGAGACTCCTAGGTCGTAGTCAAAGTACAACTTTCTGTCCACAAAATAGCTTTGGTGTCTCAAGTTAAAGGACCACTTACACAATCATGACGTGAATCATCCTCATTGACAGTTCGGTATAATATCCTTTAGGGATTTGTGTGGATCAATTCAGTGATTCTTTCCACTAAAGAGCACCCACTATCTATCCTCAGTGTCTCCGCACTAATGGTTACAGGACCGGCCATACTCATGATATAAGTGGCTAGATAGTGTTATTCTATCCAGATACTTCAATGTCCTTCTCGATTATCCTTCGAATGTGAATATGTAAAACACATGCTTAAAGACTACTACTCTCTATATCACGATCTCACCATAATTCACCAAGTATGATCATGTATTCATGAACTTCATTATAAGCATCACATGTGCAGTATAATGAATATATTTCATTAATAAATATGGAATGAGATAAGATATATGAAATTGGCTTGTGGGCCACATATATTTCCATCAACCGCTAGTGCCTTATCCATATTTATTGAGTTGGCCTAAGGAAAATGTGAGCGATAATGAAAACTAATTACAAAAGGCCTTCGAACAAGTCATTATCAATATTCCACTTGTCAATGCAATATAGCATATCCCAACATATGCTAAGTTCCTCAAATGAGCATGTACTCCTAAAAGTAAGCTGAAGAGAATTCCTGATCATGTTGATAGTGACTTTTACTCATAAAATCTCTGTGTACTCCTAAGAGTGAGACAATCAGCTCAATTATCCTAATCATATTGCCTTCCAATAGAAGAGATCTTGAATCCCTAATGATCATTTTAGTTAGATAAGGGGAAATTCCTTTAATATATGTATAGAGGGAGTTTATGAAACATTTCCGGTGGGTGAGTTTTAGCAATGATTCATAGAGTTGAGCTTTGTGGATGGATTAGTGACACAAGTGATGGATATTATGTGGCCGTCAAGTCAATCACACTACCATGTTTATTTAAGTTCATTTAATAAAATATTTGCGTTCATTATTATTCAGTGTGATGTTTATAATGAAGTTCATGAATACGTACAATGACTTAGTGAATTAGGAATGAGATCATAATATAGTGATCACTAGTCTTTAAACATCCATTCTAAATATTCCTATTCGATGGATAGTTGAGATAGACATTGAATTATCCAGACAGAATAGCACTAGCTGATCCTAGTTATACGATAAGTATAGCTGATCATGTGGCTATTCGTGTGGCGACACTAAGGACAGATATGTTATTGATCCGAGAAAGAGTGTGGCATCAGATATGCTAGTGCAGTATCAGAGAAAGAGTTCACTGAATTGATCCATATGAATCCCTTAATGGTATTATACCTAAACGTCAATCAGGTTGATTCAAGTCAGGGTTGTATAAGTGATCCACTTACCTGAGACACCAAGGACATCTTGTAAGTGGACGACTACGTTTTGACTATTATTTACGAGCCTCTAATCAAGGGATTCAAATAAGTTATAGATCAGATGTAGTAAGAAGCTTACGGAGATGATTGAGTGGTCAATATGGGATCATCTGCCCTCAGTATTAGAGGATATTGACTCGAGGAAGACAATGCAAAAAAATCCCTCGCCATGGTAGTGAGGATATTGGAGAAGGTGTTCTTTGATGATCCCCGTTACGCATCAGTACTAATTGAATGATGGATTAGGGTTTGACGATAAACCATACCCTAAGTCATTAGAGAGTCTCGCGCGGATGATGGATTATACATATATGGTAACCGATGACAGTAAAGGTTCCATGAGAGAGTTTGAGACTACTCGGTATCTTCTAGAGCACGAGATGTAGCTTAGCACCCCACGGGCTGGAAACTTATCCTATCGATTGGGTTAAATTGATTCTTATTTAATTAATCTATATGTTGATATAGTTAATAAATAAGGTTGGTCAATTAATGTTTTTGGGCCACTAAAGTTATTAACTAAAATGATACATGGGCTTAGAGGGTCACACGCACAAGGTCATAAGGGTATTGGTGGATATATTTTACTTTGTAGGGTTTTTGAGAAAAACCTTAAGTGAAATATGAAGAGGGAAACGGGTCTCATTTTAAGCAACCATGAAAGTCTGATTTGAGAGCCCCTCCCTTTCTTTATTCTCTACATCAACCAAGGAGAGAGTCTACAAGAAGAGTTGAAGAGGAAGAGGTGGAGATCCAAGCATGGAGTGATCGCATGGATATTTCTAGAGGCTTGACGCGTGAACGGCTTTGGAACGATCTCATAGTGAGAATGCCAAGGGTAGAATAAGTTCCCCATTAAGGTACGTTCAATATGTTGATTTTAAAGATCAATTGTGAATCGATCGACACGCTTTCGCATCCATGGAACATGTTTTCCATGGACAAACCAAGGCACCGAACCCAACAACAAGCTTATGACATCATGGATGATGTGATAGTGAAGGTAAAAATTTGCTATTTTTTGCATATTTATATTCATAGATATTAAAATTATGAATGATCTTATGAATGATCCTATCATCACAGTGAGCCCATTCTTAGCTACGTCAAAAGCCACTAATATTTGGGTCAAGGACAAAGTCGCATTTTTGGTAGGGGATGAAAAGATGATGGTCCACATCAGTAAATTAATGAAACAGCCTTCAGGTCCTTCTAACGAAGTAGGTCTCATTGCTGTTTATGAAAATTCAGATGTCAACAATTTTATTGTAGACATGATGCATCTCGTGAAGTAGAGAGCATGAAGAACATCATGGATGATCTATTTCCCTCAACTGAGCCTACTCCTGATCTCAAACCTTTACTCTCCATTGTCAAATGCACATTTCTTTGTCATTAGAAGGCTAAACCTATTACTATATCTCTGCAACTAGATGATGAGCAAGAGTAAAAATTACTTGAGGTACTACAGGGAAATAAAGGATCAATCAGAGCTTATGGAGATATGACCTTTCTTATGCACTCATAGGATTTTGTTAGAGGATGATGCTAGACCCTCTAGGGAACTGCAAAGGAGGATCAACCTTAAGGTATGGGATGCAGTCAAAAAGTAGATACTAAAATGGTTGAAGGCTGGTATCATATATCCCATGTTTGATTGTCCATGGGTTAGTCCACTTCATGTAGCTCCCAAAAAACTGGGAATGGACAGTACGTATTGATTTTTTAAAATTTACACCCACCAACAAAAAAGTATCACATTCCCTTGCCATTCATCAATCAAATCTTGGATAATTTTGTTGTTCAAGGTTATTATTGCTTCTTAGATGAATATTCTAGGTATAATCAGATTTCCATCCACCACAATGATCAAGAAAATACTACTTTCACATGTCATTTTGGCACATATGTGTTTCGACTCATGCCATTTAGATTATTTAACGATCTTAGGAAATTTCAATGGTGGGTGACAGCCATTTTCTCTGATTTAATTTGAGAAAGTATTCAGGTCTTCACCAATCCTTCAAAGTCCTTATTGGCATTTACGTTTTGAGATTATGTGTGATGCTTCATATTATATCATGGGTGCAATTTGGGGACAATGTATCTTCATGAAGCCAAATTATATTTGCTACGTGAACAAAAAACTGACTGAACCTTAACTTCACAATACAACTACTGAGAATGAGTTTTTGGATGTCGTCTTTTCTCAAGAAAAGTTTTTTCCATGTGTATTTGGGTAAGATCATTGTCTACACTAATCATGCAAACCTTAAGTACTTGCTCTCCAAGAAAAAGGCTAAACTACAACTCATTCAATGGGCTCTGCTCCTTCAAGAATTAAACCTTGAAACTAAATAAAAAAGGCAGCAAGAGCTCTATGGCAGATCATCTTTCTGAACTCCACGTTACCAACTTTTGAGATAATATTGACACATTTCCTGACGAACAGCTCTTTGTTGTCACAAATATGGCTCCATGGTTTGCCACATTGTGAACTTATTAATAACAGGATACACACCCTAATATTGGAATAAGCATCAAAATAATGAGATCTTCCATGAGATTTAGAGCTATTTTTTGGAAGAACCTCAATTGTTCTACTAAGGGGAAGATCAACTGTTCTATCTAATGATGTGTGAACAAGAAAAAACAAGGCAATAGCTTGGTAATGTGTCACTCTGCCTCATGAGGACATTATGCAATTATTTTGGTAATTTGTAACTCTATTCAAGGATGCAAAAAAAATTGCAATGAATGCCTCAAATACCACTCCAGATTAAACATCACAAAATGAGATGATATACCTTTACAACCCATCCTTGAAATAGCCATATTTGATTTGTGGAGAATAGATTTCATGGGTCCGCTTCCACCTTTTTGGAAAAATGAAAGCATGCTAAGGTCAGTGGGCCACATGTCCCAATGGGTTGAGGAAATGGCCATTATGATTAATGCTAATCAAGTTGTATGCACGTTTGTTAAAAACAACACATTTTCTTGATTCAGTTGTCCTAGGACCATTATTAGTGATAGTGGGTCGCACTTTACCAATGGATATTTTAGATTATTATCAAACCATTGTGGGGTGGAAAACTGAGCTACAACCTCATACCACCCCCAAGAATATAATAAGATCGATCGGGCGGGCTGGTTGAGAAGGCGCGAAGTTTACGAGCGGGAGCGGAGAAAGGTTCTGCAAGAAGTCAGGACGAATGAGATATATACCTACACGGTGGGTGTATCCTTGAGCGGATCCCACGCCCCAAGACTAAGGCGCGTAGCGAAGTCAAAGTCAATGCTTAAGCTTGAGAAGCTTCTGGCGCGCCCGTCAAACTAACTGGGATAAGCGTATTGAACCAGACGAAACAACAATGAAACAAAAGACAGATAAAGCCTTTGTTTGAACTATAAGAGACAAGTAAGCTTCTCCAGTAAGGCGCGAGTGAGCGGGAGCGGGAGCGAAGCGACGGAGCGAAGGTTACGAAGTCAATTAAATAAATAAAGTAATGAAATAAATCAGAATAACATAAAAGGTTACGAAGTCACTGAGGTTACGATGAATCAACGCTGGATAAAACCTCAGAACCTCCTTGCTCCCGCCAGAACTTCGCGCTTTTGCTCCGTCGCGCTTCGGAACCAAGGCGCGATTTTAGGAGCAAAATAACACACTTAGTTGGTCAAGTTGGTTATCTGAAATCAGATAACCTACGAGCCCAGGTATTGAAAATAACATAACCTCTTTACTCGCCACGCGCCTTGAGCACTAGGAGAAAACTATACCTAGTTTTCTTTCTATCTTTCTTTCTATACATAACCGCAGAAGGAAAGGTTACAAAGTAAAGGTACTCGCCACGCCTTTGCTCGCCTTCTGCTCCTATCCGCGCCTTTCTTTCTTTCTTTGACTTCAGAACCCGCTCACTGCCCCTTCTGCTCCTAAACGCTCCTAAGCGCCGAACTTAAAGCGCGTTAGCAAAAACGAAGTTCTGAGCGGGTTTTGACGAAGGTTACTGAAGGTTACTGAAGGTTCTGAAGTAAAGGTATCTATAACTTCCCCACCTGGACCTACCCCCTAACCGACGAGTAGCTATATGGGGAAGTAAACTCAATCATTGAGGCGCGAAAGCGGGAGCGTTAAGCTAAGCGTTGCTGGCACTAAACTAAAGAGTTAGGTCACTGGTCTAAGATAAGTTACTAACGAAAATAGCAAGCTCGAATCTTTGGGACCAGAAGCGGTTAGCAGTGATTGGCATCACCTTCAGCGGTGAAAAGCAAGCAAAAGAAAGCACGGTTCCATAAAGTCTTCTCTACAGCATGAATAGCGCATAGCGGAGCAGCGCCAAGGGGGCGAAGCCCATCATATGAAATGGGTTCAACGTCCAATTATTCAAACAAGAAGAAGATGAATCGAAAGCTGTAGGTTCTGAAACCTTCCTTCTTTCTTTCAGATGCTGAACCTCCCAGGTTATGTTTACATAACTTACATACCCATCCACTCAACATTCTTACAAGATCAGCACTCTAACCAACTGAGCTATTTCCCCCTTTCGTAACTACTGTTGATTCAAAAGTAACCCACCCTAACTATAAGAAAGTTTCTGTTCTGAGAAATCAGAACCTTTGGTACTGTGAGTACGACAGTAGAAACTAATGGCTTTGCTCGCTTAGACTCGGGGCTCCGCGCCTAACATTAATCTTTGTTTAGAAGAAGTTCTGAGGTTACGAAGAAATGGAAGAAGGCAATACTCACCTCATCGGGAGGTCATGACAATTGATGATTACGACTACTCCCATCCTATTTTTTTTATTCCCCAAGTCACTCATCTTAAGGTTCCGAAGGGGCGAGTGAGCGGGTTATTAACCACAAAGCAAAGTCGACGGTCTCAGCTTGCGGCATATGAAATTCGTGACAACGACAAGCCGATATCAATGAGTCGTCACCCGGTTAGTTTGAAGACAGAGGAGACGATAGGCGCGAGTTTACGAGCAGGAGGGTTATCCATAAAAAGAAGTCATCGAAAGAGGTTACGAAGTAAATCATTTAATCAGTTCTTTCAGAACCTCATCTTCGAATCCAAGCTCTGAACCACAAAAGAATCTTTGATTTTGATTTATGTTGGAGGTTACGAAGTAAAAGATCTTCATCGGCTTGGAGACACGAAATACCAACCAAAGTTATTTCAGAACCTGTGAAGCCGTTAGTTGCCAGACTGACCAACTGGTTGGATTGAGATAGGCGCAGGATTTAGTTAAATCGGAGGCGCGAAAGCGGGGGAGAAGATGGAGGGATTGGCTAGGAAGAGACAGGAACGAGCTTGTTGAGTTGAGGAGGATTCTGGGATGCACGCACGGGCCATGGGCTGGACCAGCCGCGAGGATGAAGCTTGATAGGATCCGGACGGCTGAAAAACCAGAGTGGATTTTGGGCGTGGGCGCTCAATGGGGTCACGGGTTCCTTGGCCTTAGTTCGAATCCTGAGATCGGAGAGGACTTCCTGGATGGGTAAAGCTGGCCCAAGCATGAATTGATATCGGACAAATAGGTTGGGCCTGTTTTTCAGTAACCGGATCCGTGGGTTGTGTTCTGGGCCTGATCGGTTTCAGTGGGGATTGGGTTTGGATCGAGAGACAGCAGTTGGATTCAATTCAAAAGATGCCGCATAAGAGGTTCTGATTTCTCAGAAGCAAGAAATCAATCTGACCGGAGAATATTGAGTTCCAGTTACTTCGTTTCTTTATCCGTTCCTTTACTTCGTAACGTTGGATAACCTTGCAGAACCTTCTTTATCTGAAAGTCAGATAACGTCATTTCAGAACCTTTCGCTTCGCCCCTTTTGCTAGCGCGCCCGCTCACTCGCGCCTTCGCTCCCGCTCACTCGCTTCTGCTCCCTCGCGCCTTAGTTTCTTTGACTTTTCTTTCATTCTTATTTCTTCATTCGCATATTGTTCATTGACTTCTTATGTTCAAAATAACATAACCTTTGTTTGATTGACTTCGTAACGTTTCTTGCAGAACGTTTCTTATCCGATAACCTGAATCTGAATCTTCATTGACTCCCGCTCACTCGCGCCGTCGCTTTGCTCCTGAAGTCGCTCCGTCGCGTCTTCATCTTAATCTGAACGCTCCTCGCGCCTTTATCCGCTGGATAACGTTTTCTGATGAATCTGAATCTAAATTGACTTCGTAACCCGCTCGTTCGCCCCTTGAAGAACGTTCTTCAAGAACTTTTGCTCCCGCTCGTAAACGCTCCTAACTAAGCGCCCGCTCACTCGCGCCTTCTTATCCACGCTCCGTCGCGTCTTCATCTTCACGCTCGTCTTCATCTTAATATTCACGCTCCATCGCGTCTTCATCTTCACGCTCGTCTTCATCTTAATATTCACCGCTTCCGCGCCTCGATTTCTTTTCGACCATTGAGATTTTTATTAATTATTTGACTCGTAGCAGGTTCTGCAAGAACATGATGGAAGCCACTTCTATTCTTTGCTTCTCTTTCTTTATCCATCATTCTTCATCAGTGACGATCACCGCTTGGTTGGAACGATGGCGCGGTTTTGGTTATCAACTAGCCAAGTACTGATCGGTTCAGGTAACGCGAAGTTTTAACTCCCTAGGCCTAGGCCGTTTGTCTCGGCCGACGAAAGTGGACCTATCTCTGATCCATAAAGAGTTGCTTCAGCAGCATTCGAGTCGAAAGAATACGGCCGCGCTCCGCTCCCGCTCGTAAACTTCGCGCCTCCTTCCAAAAGAAAGTGGTTAAGTAGTTATGAGGGGCGAAGCGTTGGAGTGTATCCAGTCCCTGCCCAGCAGGGCATTGTAGGTTGATTGAGCATCAACCAAAAAGAACGCGGTCAGTGCCACTCGGGTTCCTACGGTCAATTCTACCGGCAGAACTCCCAGCGCTGGAGTTGATCCGCCGTTGAATCCGTTATGTAAACATAACCTCTGTCTTTCTTAAAAATAAGAACCTTCTTTATTTCATAACGTTCTGAGGGGCGAGTTTACGAGCGGAACCTCGTTTTTATTCAATTATTAAATGTTTCATTTAATGGAGATTTGTAGCATCATTCAAGTAAATACAGATTGAGATCGTAGAAACATGAGCTTGTGATATAGCTACACCTAATTCCGGACCGGTTAATGCAATAACTATAAATAAAGGACCAGGATCTCCTATGAAATACAAAAGATTTTTCATACATAACATAGTCCAAGCAAACCCACTTAAAATCTTTACTGAACTATGACCGGCCATCATATTAGCAAATAAACGTATTCCTAAGCTTAATGCACGAAAACAATGAGGGATTAGCTCAAGGAGTACTAAAAAAGGTGCTAACGGCAGTGGGACTCCTGCGGGTAATAAAAAGCTTAAAAAATGAAGCCCATTTCTTTGAAATCCAACTATAGTAATGCCTATGAAAATAGAAAATGAGAGAGCCAAAGTAATGAGAAAATGACTTGTCACTGTGAAGCTATAGGGTATCATACCCTGGGGATTACGAAATAACGAAAAAGTAAAAGTGACCGAGATGCGAGGGAAAAACCTTTGTTTAACATTGACTCCGTAACCACCTATTTGTTCGTTTACCGGATTCAGCACGAAATCATGAATAAGCTCTACCAAAGATTGCCAAGCATTTGGCACTGACTTTCCCCCTCCCTTTTTCGTAACAAAATAAAGCAGAAGTAAGACTAAACTTAGAGTTAGCAGCATAAACAAGGATGGATTTGTGAATGAGAAATATAAGTTTCCCACCTTCATCAGAATCAATGGGTTAATGGCAAATTGGTCAAGTGGGCTGTTGTGTGTAATCCGTATAAACTCCAAAAAAAAATGTCGTATTTCGCGATAAAAAAAAAAAGGACTCTGTCTCTCCTCTCTAGCTAGAGAATCCAATCTTAGAAAGTAGAATTCATAATCCTTTTTCTATCTTGTCAAATGAAAAAGTTTTTTTAGGTGATTGCTTCTTTTCTAATTTCATCAGTTCTTCGCCGCTCGCTCGTCTTCATCTTAATATTCACCGCTTCCGCGCCTGATCTAGATTATTTTGTTATAATAAATAATAAAAGTCAGTCATTTTATAATCAGCTCCAAACAAAGAAAGAGTACCTAATAAAAAGTTCTTTATTTCATAACCGTCCGCTTGCGCCTTCGGATAATCTTAGCCCGCCAGCCAGATCTAAAGGCGCTTGCGAGTCCTCTTTCTTTCTTGCCAGAACCTTTCTAACACTTCGCGTTACCTCGCCGTGACCTAGCCGCCAGCACTTCACTTATATATAAATAAAGCGGGACCGAGGTTCTGCAAGAAAGCCTTCACAGCAAACGGAGGCTGCTCGAAAGCCCTATAGAGTAAGGTGCGCTTTAGCGCACTGGAGTTTTCGGAGCTGGCTTCAAAGCCCGTCCAAAAGCACTTCTCGGAGGTGAAAAGACACCGACGGAGCTTTCTCTTTTAATTCTTGTAGAACATTCGGTTCTGAGGCGCGGAAGCGGTGAATATTAAGATGAAGACGCGGGAGCAAAAGATGAAGGTTCTGATTTATCAGAACAGTTATTAAATAAAAAGATAAGTGTAGAATTTTATGTTAAGTGAAATTCTTTCAGAACCTAGGCGCTTAGGAGCGAAGAAGCGACGGTTCGACTTTAGGAGAAAAGAAACAAAGGCGCGGAAGCGGTGAATATATTAAGATGAAGACGAGCGAGCGGGGGCGACGGAGCGGGAGCAAGAAATGAAGATGAATCTGCTAAGAAGTCAATTCAGATGAAGATGCTAAGAAGTCAATTCAGATTAAGATTCAGAAGAAACGATGAAACGATTCAGATTCAGATGCTAATCACGGATAAAGAAGGAAAGAAGAAGAAAGGTTCCGAAGGTAACGAAGTTATGATAAGTAAGCTGTTCTCAATGGGCTTAGCCCAGTTCTCGCCGTTCAGCAGTGGTGGAATATTCCCATGATATAGTCGTTCATTCTGAACCTTTCTTGAGTCCAGGATATCGGAAATAACATCTAGAAAGAGTAGCCGGAACCACTTTTTCTTTTGATTTTCTGATAAAGAAGAACCCGCTCCCGCTCACTCGCGCCTTTCCATTAACTTCGTTACCAAAAGCCCAAGTATTCACCGAACTCATTCCGAGTTTCAATCGAACTGCTGGCACCCGTTTTCCAAGCTCTTGCTTTTAGGGCAGATAGATGGTCAGCTTAGTGATTTCAGAACCTTCTCCGAAGAGTACGATGTTTGGCTTGCTGCTCTCCCATCTCATATGGTGATGCTAATCAATGAAATAAACCCACCACACGAAAGCTTTTTCAATGCTATTCCCACTGCTTCGGAATCTGACTCTTCACAGGTTATGCAAGAACAACAAAGAAGTCAAAATAAGGTCCATTCATGCTGAACCAAATGTTCGGCATATAGCTATTAATTCGAATATGGGACACCAATGGAAGATTAAGAATTTTTAATTGCTTAACTTAATAACCGTTACCTTCTCTATGTTGACTGGGGAAGCCTCTCAATGTGCAACCTGACTTTGCTCAGCTAGTGCTTTCTTGAAGAACATTCGGTTACGAAAGTCAAGCTGGTTCAGCATCTGAAAAAAAAAAGAACTGGAGGGGCGACTTTAGGAGAGGAGAGGAGAGGAGCAGGTCACGAAGAATTCTGTCTGGTCGTACTAGGTTATCCGAAGGATAAGGTCTCACTACTGACTATGTGAATCTTTGTATCCCCAAGGAAATCCCATGCATTGAGATAGCAGGTTGGATCATCATCAAGTGCTCAATCACTGGAATGTTTGCTTTTAGATTTCTTCCAGTGCTTATCAAATAAGAATCTCAGGGTTGTAGCTTGACCCCGGTCTCGGGACTTCCCAAGTCACGGAGTCTTTGATAAAGTTGTAAACAAAAGTTCCCTATCCAAACTATTTATTTCAGAACCGAATGTTCAGCATTCAAAGGTTCGACCGGAGAAGAATACCGGGAATGAAAAGAGAAGGATCCCTAGAGGAGCCGGCATCCAGCCCACCTATCTCAAGTATGAGTTTCGCGAGATAGAGACAAATACCCAAGGCGCGGAAGCGGTGAATATTAAGATTCAGACGCGACTGACGGAGCGAAGATGCTGAACCTTAAGTTATTACATTCTTTATCTTTACTTCTACACTTCTTATAAATCATTCATCGTTTCTTTGACTTCGTTTATCCGCTGGATAACGTTTCATCGCTCCTGAGCGCCTTTGACTTCGTAACGTTCTTTGACTTCGTTACTTCGCTCCGTCGCGCGTCGCGCCGCTCGCTCGTCTTCATCTTCATCTTCACCGCTTCCGCGCCTTATGCTCCGTAGCTTCTGCTCCCTCGCGCCTTCTTCATTTTTTCTGTTCTGTTTACTTCGCTTCGTAACAGCATCATTTCTTGAAGAACGTTTCTAACACTTCGCGTTTCTTCTGAATCTGAATCTGACTTCGTAACATGAAGATGAAAATGAAGAAGGCGCGGAAGCGGTGAATATATGAGGCGCGAGGAGCGTTCAGATTAAGATGAAGACGAGCGGAGCAGAAGCGACGGAGCAAGAAATGAATCAACGTTCGACGGCGCTTAGCGCTTAGCGCGACTTTAGGAGCGGGAGCGAAGAAACGTTCTGCAAGAAACGATGAAAGGTTACGAAGTAAATGAGGTTATCCAACGTTCTTCAAGAAAGGTTATCCGTTAAGGTTCCGAAGGAAGTGGACATCCTACATTCTACAGAGGTTCAGTCCGTTCAGCATTAAAAATTCTTATGTTAAAACATAACCGAATGTTCTGCAAGAATGAAAGAAAGATGGAAGGTGATGCTAATCAGTGACTTCGTAACCGAAGGAACCTCTTTCGCGGGGTTCTCAGTTCTTCTAAAAGAAGAACCTTTGATGGCTCTCCGCGTCAACAAGTTCGAATTCTGACTCAAAGACCATCTAGCTAGTCGTCTTCCCTAGGGTAGGGAGTTGGCTGGTTCAAGAGAGACCGGATTGGATCAGCCCTCGTTCTCCCAAGCGCACATAGAAGACTGCTATAATTAGTTCAGTTAGGTTCTGCAAGAAAAACAATTGACCGGGAAAAATAGAATTCCTCTGAATGAGAAGCCAAGCGACCAACAACATCTCATTGATTGGTTTATTTACTTCGTAACCTTTTACTTGCAATTCGAGCTCACTCAGGTTATGTTTACATAACTTACTCATATGGGATGAGCTAATATCTCAAGCGCGCAACATGGAAGATTCTTTTATTTATTTTTAAGCTAAAGCTCAAAGACGAGAAGGTGATGCTAATCAACGGTGGGAGGGGATCCAGTAAGAGTTCCTCAACCTGCCTCTTAGAGAAAGCATTTGTATTATTATGTTTTATGATTATTCTTTCTTTCAGAACCTCGAAAGAGCCAACAATGCTGGTGCCGGTATTCGCAGGTTCTGAAAGAAACGAGCTACCAGCTAAGGGGTCATGGAGGCGCGACTTTAGGAGCGGATAAACACGTTCTGAAAGAACGGATAAAGAATAAATGCCTAGATGAAGAAGGCGCGGAAGCGGTGAAGATGAAGATTCAGACGAGCGGAGCAGAAGCGACGGAGCAAGAAATTCAGATTCAGATGAAGATTCAGGCGCGAGTGAGCGGGAGCGTGAAGATGAAGATGAAGATGAAGGCGCGACGAGCGTGAAGATGAAGGCGAGCGTTCAGATTAAGATGAAGACGAGCGTGAAGATTCAGGCGCGGAAGCGGTGAATATATTAAGATGAAGGCGCGGAAGCGGTGAATATATTAAGATGAAGGCGCGAGTGAGCGGACGCGCGACTTTAGGAGCGGGAGCGTCATGAATTGGGTAAAATAATTTCATATGAGAAAAGGCGCGAGGAGCGGGAGCGAGCTCGGTCATACGGCATTCCTGCGCTTAGCTGACCTTCTCCAGCAAACATATCAAAAAGCAAGGTTCTGAGGTTATCCAACGTTCTTCAAGAACTACACCGAAGGTTTTTTTTTACGAAGGCGCAAAGAGCGGGAGCGGAGCGAAGAAGCGACGGAGCGGTTATCGTTCTTCAAGAAAAGTGATGCTAATCAATGATAATCAGTTCTGATTTTAATCATAAAACATAAAATAAATCAGAAGATAATCAGAAACGTTAGACGACTTGCAAACAAAGCGGATCTGTCATTGACTAAATAGCAAGGTCAAATGTCAATCAAAATGGGTAGCCTCGTCTTTGTTCAGTCCTTATTGATTCGTGGGGGGTCGTCGTGGAAGAATTGGGTTCGACTCCCATAGCCCTGATGTGGCGAAAAAGACGGATTCAACGAGATATGCCATGCCTGCATTAAGATTTAAAACCTGTCGTCTACTTCAAGGAAATGTTCGAAACTCACAAAAATACAACGCCGCATTCTCGGAAGATTGAGGAACAAGAAGAGATCCATTAAGATAAATCTTTCGGAGAGAGAAAATCTAAACAGTTACATCAAATTACAAACTACACGAAAGTTGCCCCTTTTTCATGGGACCATCACAGAGATGCACAGAGGTTCTGAAAGAACTTCATATATACCTTTAAAACTCAATCCAGAAACAAGATCGGACGTTATTCCGGTTCGTCTCCATTTTCGTGAAACTATTAGTCAAGCAAGGCAGCCGATAAGTCATCGAAGGCTTTGTGTGAATAATGAGATTGTAAGCATGACTCATTTTAAAGTGTCCCACGGTGATCTAATATCTTTTCAAGAAAATGACGCGAGGCGCGAGTTCACGAGCGGGAGCGAAGAAATAAGGAGATCTTTCTATATCGACATATCAGTTGACAAAATCATTACTTCATACCTGGGTTGCCCGGTAAGAATGTGGAGAAGAACCAAAACTGAATGGTTCCGCCTACTCAAAACTAAAAGGGGGTGCCGCCTACTACTAAAATCCCGGTTTTTGCAAGAGTTGCGTTCTTCTATGCAAGAAGAAGACTTAGAAAGAACAAAGAAGTTTGGATCCGAAAAAGTATGCTTAGGCAGTTCCTTCGCTGAGCACAACAGAATGAAGAGGAATTTGTATCATTTCAAATACTTATTCTTATCTTTGAGAAGGAACGAGAAAAACCTAAATCTTCCTACTCGTGCTCCGTCAGTCATATCTGAATCCTCCATATTCACCGCTTCCGCGCCTTTTGTTTACAAGTCTGATTTATATAGTAATTCGACCTATTGCTCTAGGTCCCCCCATCAGTTTACTAGGAAGAGAAGAATCAAAAGGATCGAACTACCTACTCATTATTCGGAGGTGAATCATAGAACAAAAAAAGCTGTTGTATCTTATGGACCTAACATAGGTCACATCCCTCATGACATAAGATTGAAAGATCCAAACCTTCCTCTTCGGAGCTCCAAGGGACGTGGCCAAAACATATAAGAAAAGATCGGCATAGTCGCTCATAGGGACATATCTATCCGGATAGAGGATAGTCTAGATCGATTTATTTATAGAGAAGCCGTGGATAGAGATAAAGATAGGGATTCATTGGCACAGACCGAGACGACACAATGATTATTGAGGTTCTGACGTAAGGTATTTTACCGCAGGTAACCTTCGGAACCTTTTTTACTGATTGCTTTCTGATTCGGATTATCTTCTGATTAAAAAAAGAATAACTTCTGATTTATCAGAAATAAATAAGAACCTCAGAACCTATTGCTATTAATGGAATCAAAGCTACTGGACGTAGTTGGGCGAGCGATATATATACTCTGACGATTGTTTATGCTTCATTCCCGTCTTTCATTCTTCTCAACCAGCTCCGCGCTCTATCTCCGTATATCTTTCCTTTCAAGCGAATGAGTGAACCTATAGAGAAGAACGTAGTAGAAGTGAGCAATATAGAAGTCAACACAATATTGAAGAAGATAGTTGGTTCAGATGACAAAAATTGGGAATCAAAACTACCTGATGACCTAATGGCCCTTTGAACAACATTCAAGACTCCCATCTATATGTCATCTGTTTAGGCTCATCTATGGCGAGCCTTGTGACCTTCCTGTTTAACTTTAACATAAGACTTATTTGGTTATCAAAAAGGTCAATTTCTCTTTAGAAAAATATAGGAAAAAATAGACCTCCACGTTCAAGAGCTCCAAGAGTTGCAGAATGAGGTGTATCACAGCGCCAAGATTTATAAAGCCAAAAACAAATACTTTCATGATAAGCATATTAGTTGAATTTTTTTAATGTAAATGATATCAGATGGTTGGTGTATCATTTGAGAATGGAAAGGGTATTAATATCAGATATTAAGACTATAAGCTCGTTCAGGGTCAATGCTCATTGACTGAAACGATATATTGATGAGGAGACACCCCCAGCAGAATACATCGTGAGATTGCAACTTCTAGAGAATTCAGCCCATTCATAGTCATGGTCATGATGATTTATGTCCACCTAAAGATGTTAACTTTAGCACCTGTTGGGAGGCAATCCCACATATATCTTTGCTTTTGTGTTTTTTTATTTTTTTATTTGGTTTTTTCTTCATAGGATAAGTGAAGAAAAAAAATCATTCAAAAAAAAACCAAAATGAAGAAGGATTGAATGCAACAAAGAATTAATACTCAATATGTTTTTCTACACCTACTTTACCAACAATTTGTATATTATTTTACATGTTTTCCATTATAATGATTCCCATTTTTTCAGGAGCACAATAATTATATTGAGGAAAATAAAAAATTTTAGTTGGGGGGGCAGGCTTTCAAAAAACTCTCTTTTCAAAGATTTGATTTTTGCGTTTTGTGAAACATTTCAAATAATTTTCAATTTTTAAAAAAATCTAGATTATTCTATTTATTATACTCTATTAATGATATAGTCATGATTACATGTGAGTATTAAAATATAAGTATTTTAAAAGCACATGTTCTTCACAACATAGAGTATATGATATAACCTTCAAATGCATTAAAAGAATTCATGGGAAGAGCAACCTTGGGTGCATGTAAGAAAGTTTTAGGGTCAATGGAACTATGGATCAAAGCATTTTTTAGGGAGCCATAGAGTATATTTAGGAGTTTCCTTAAGCTCTTATTATAACATTTTAAAACTTTCTACACTTCTCATCCACTCATTCATCTATCTGGAACATGGGTTGATCACTCCTTGCACAAAAATCCATCCATTTCCATAGCAAGTTGTAGCACCTATCATCCTTTGGGGCACTTAATATGTATTGACGGAGTAAAGCCCTCTGAGACAGAGTGATACAAAAACTCTTTGGGGGAATAAGCTACCTATCTACTAAGGATAACACATGCGTAAAATGGGCAACATTTTGGGTGAGTGTGTAAGTTTGTTTGTTTATAAGTTTCACAAGAGCCTTAAATTATGCAACTCTACATCTTCTAATCTCCATTTTCTCTACATCATCTAATCCCCGTTCTCATAAGGAAATCATCAAGTAGAAGTTTTGTGAACATTTTTCAAAATTTTAAAAAAGTGACAAAAAATTAAAATAAAATTCATAATTATTATAGAAAGCTACCTCCTATGTATTTGACCAATTGTACTAATAGTCATTCCATACAGAAAGGATGGTAGTTGTTTCTATTTGTCATGATATTTTCATCCATTCTCAATAGTGGAGGGGGAATTCAACACTTGATTTAGATATGGTAAAGTGTTTTCTTAATTATATTTATATGGCATTCCGACTCGTAGAGTAAGAGGAACTATTGGTTTTAGTAGTGGAGTTCACCAAAGGAAAGTCTCGGCTTAAAATTTTAAGTAATCTACTTCCTCCTTAACACCACTTGAAGTATAAATTTTATTTTGAATTCCTCCGATGCTTAAACCATTGATTTCCAACGTCACTTGTTGGTTATATTATTCATTCAAGTATTTCTATTAGTAAAGGACTATCAATATTCAGATTGAGTGAAGGGGGCATGATAGAGTGCATCTTGTTCACTCATTTATGCCATCCTTCACTACATTTAATGCCTAATTCCCATGATTATGATGCATGTTATCATCATTTAATGATATTTTCATCATCACCATGCCATTCCACTGCATTTTTATTTTAATGTCATTAAATTTTAATTATATAATTATTCATGTTTGACCTTTATCAAGGACAAACCATTTGAAATTAACCAAATTTATTGATTTTAGTTTTTTTAGGTCTAGAGTGGGTGAAAAATGGAACAAAGAGACAAAGGAAAATATTAGAAGATCAAAGTCCACTTTCAATGTTTTACTAATTTGACTTTTAAAGTCAAACTTGTGATTCATGTAAACTGATCTTATTTATGTATAATCATTTGTTTTAGGTAGCATGGGTTTAAATTTATGAACCGTTGGAAAAAAATTCATTTAAAATACCTTATAAATGAAAATATATAAACATTCCAAGTCCTATTATTTATTTCATATTTTTTTAAAAAAGTGTCCTAAAAATGAAAAAAATATATAGGTGTGGGTGCATGGCAATAGCCAACATGGGTGTGGCTATGCAGAGTGTTCCAACCAGCAAGTGTAGCTACATGGAGCCAGCGCCTCACCTACAAGGCATAGGGTGGCCCATAGGTGGCCAAGAGGAGTTATTTTATAACAATCTATACTTGTTCAAAGAGGCAACCACTATGGTTCCCATGATATGCAGGATGTGGCCTCTTTGGTGATACCAAGTGGCATCATCTCAATCATCCAATTTTATTAGCAAAATGGATGTTCGAGATCTCTCACACTCATATGAATCTATTGAAGTTATTTCTCTCTTCAGCATAGAGATACTTCAGAAATCCTTGATCAATCCAGCATATAAAAGTGTCTCTTTGGTCAATGATAAGGCGATTTGGATTGCTGACTGACACTCATCTTGGCACAAACATCACATTGATCCATCAAAAGAAGCGGGTGAATCATCGGCCACACCCTTAAATACTCCAAAATCAAAGAATGAGGTGATTAATGAGCATTAAACTTGGTTTCAGGCCTAATTATTGGGGTTTCTGGGTTTGAAAGATGTACTCTTTGTTTATTTTGATTTAGAATGAACAAAATATAAATTTGGATTTGAAAAATATAGGGATTTCAATATGATCATACTCTTTCCCACCAATTTTCCATGATTTTTTTTCATTAAATTCAGCGATGATTTAACATAATCGATACTGAGTAGTGTTCAAACTCTCCCATGGAACCTTTACCATCATAGGTTACCATACAATCCATCATCCACATAAGACTCTCAAAGTCATTCAAGGATTCATTGGCTCGTAAGTCGTTTGAGAGTCTCATGTAGATGATGGATTATACGGTAACCAATGAAGGTAAAGGTTCCATGGGAGAGTTTGAACACTACACGGTACCTTCTAGACACGAGGTGGAAACTTAACCTATCAATTCGGTTAAGTTGATCCTTAGTAAATTAATCTATATGTTGATACAATTAATTACTAAGGTTGGCCAACAACTATTATTGGGACACTAAAGTTATTCACTAAAATGATACATAGGCAAGGAAAACTCATTTCAAGCACCCAGGCCTGCGAGAATTGAGAGCCCCCCTTTCTTCGCTATGCTCTCTTCTCTACTCAACCAAGGAGAGAGTCTTCATGGTGAGAAGATCTTCAAGATTTTCAAGAAGAGTTGGAGAAGAAGTGGAGATCCAAGAGCAACATGACCGCGTAGATACTTCGAGAGACCAGCCACATGTATGGCTTTAGAATGATCTCAGAGTGAGCACGTGAAGTGTGGAACAAGTTCCCCATAAGATACATGTTATGTATGATTTTAATGATCCATTTAAAATCGATAACCAATTTCGCACCCATGGAAACCAGGTTTTTCATTATTGAACCAAGGCACAAACCTAACACAAACTGAGTATAAACATGATCTTAATCCTAATTCATGAGCATTAATACAATAATCCATCCTAATTAAAAATTACTTATTTTAGGAATTTTTCTAATTAATAAAAAATATAAACATACATTTAGGAAAAATAAAATTGTCGTTAATTATATTATTACCTAACTATTTCATAGCCCTATTAAGTAATTTTTAAAATATTAAAGAGAGAAATTGCCACCGCCTCTAGTGGATTCTCCCATTACTGCACCCTTTACTTAGTATAGAGTAGATATTAAAGGAAAGTTATACATTGTATTGGATAAGGCAGAACCACCGAAACAACATTATAAATAAATGTAGTTTTTGGACTTACATCTTTCATCTTGCCATAATAACATAGCTTCATTTCACACTTGAGGTATTTGTAAGTAGTTCTGCAGGTCATCTTACGCTAAAGCATTGATGCATTAATGATGTGGCAACAATCATGCAAGCTATGTCATGATGGAAGGTGTGAAGCTTTCACCAAGCCCACTATTCTTGAACGGGTTTTTGTAACCTTCTTCACCTCCTAAATTTTCATCATCCCTCAAATCCTAAGCTTCCTCCTCACCGACAACATTCTGAAGTATTTGAACATATGCCACCTAGGCTTCAAGATCTTCAGGTGTGATCGAGTTTAATTAAATTTTTGGATCTACAAATGAACTAAATGAAAATGCATTATTTCCTCATATGTGAGCATCATAACTGGAAATTTCCACTCTCATGGCTCGACATATAACAAGATGGCTGCTCATTGATCCAACACAATTGGGAGAATACATTATTTGTCAATGGCATCAATATCATCAAAAAGGTGTTTATCAAGAACCTTGATTAATGAGATCCAGCTGCCATTGAATTTCACAGATCACACATTTCTTTCTGATGTGGGGTCCAACTCATAAAGGGCCATTGTGTAAAATAATTTCTTATTTTGATATGCTACCTGCAGTATTTTATGTCTAGAGTTCCATCTAGTTTTCACATCCACCACCAAATGTTCTGATGTTAGTTATCTTTAGTTGTGCACACAATTGGATATAGCACTGCCTCCTTTCATATAATGAATGAATTTATGCAACAATTTGATCCATGAGTGTAACCAAATCTCCCATTGACCTTGGCTTCTTTAGTCATCTTGTATGTGCATCTTCAGACTCCTTATTTATTAGCTATGTTGTCTCAAATGGGGTAAGCCGTGGTGGAATTCGCATTTCCTTTAGGCCATCTTGAATGACAAGTTCAATGATGTGTGCAATACAAGGCCAGTGGTGAGTTATATCAAATCTAGGGTATAATTTTCTTCTAGTACCCATCAATGTTGTGATGATAGACCTGTTGTTGCTCGCATTGTCTATCTTAATAGTGATTTTTTTGCCCGACCAGAAGTCCACAAGACCTTTGTTAATAGTTTCGCAAGAGACTGCCAACTATGCAATTCTGTCAACTTTCTTTATTGTAAAACATGTTCTTCAAGTCTTGTCAGTAACCCAATGCATGGTGATTCCCAACCGGGGAATCATTTTCTTCCTTGTCCATGTGTCAATTGTTGGCCATATACTTTTAACATTCGAGAGAAACTCTATCAACCTTGCTTCTCTTTGATGAAGATGGCATTCACATTGGCACAATTTTTCCTCAAAAATGAGATTCTTATCTTGAGCTGTGCATAATAAAGTAATACTTCTATGAAACTATTATCATCAACGACATTCTATGCTTGGTCGGTAAGATAAATTTTGTAACCATCTCCTTGGTACTCTCAAAGTGTTTGTCCCTTTTGATAAAACTAACATGTCACTAATAGATCGTTGGCTGCCATAACTTTGTTCTTTCTCAGTCTTTTGGACCCATCTCCTTTGACATGGTCATGAAGCTCCTTATGGCTCTTTTGTACGTGCCCCCAAAACATAGTTCTCATCCCATCTTGTTTCCTCTAAAAAGTAGTAGTGATTGGAGGGCTGTTCTCCTTGCACACCATACATTCATAGTGGTTAGTTTTGAAAATTTTAAAATAAAGCATTGTCTTTGATTCCCACCTTAACCCTTTCTTTGCGAGGCTCCATGAGTGTTCGTGGCTGTGTAGGTATCCCTTCTACATTTATATCCCCATCACAAGTCTCATACCCTTCCCTCAATTTCATTTGTTTTCTACATTCTGCCTGAATTGTTGTCATTTTCGCCTTCTTTAGTGGTCATTGCATTGAACTAGTTTATTGATGGATCGAAAGCAATACGGATCCAAGATGATCATGATTGATCATGATCATAATGTTTAAGAGATTCATTCATTTGGAATTACTTAAGAGTAAAAGTCATGTTTCATGTTGATGTTATTCAAATCATACCAGTATAACGCAGAATTATAATATTTTATCATATTAAGTTAGAGAATGTCTCAAACCAAGACAATCATAATTAATTTCCCAACCACTCTATGTACAGACCCTACTTCATGGTTATCCATAAAAGAGGAGGAAGGGAGGGAGGGAGTTAGGGAGGGGCGAGAGGTGATGAAGCATAAATTAGAGCTAAATATGCCATTTAAGGCTTCTGGTTTATACATCAATATTTATAATTTCCTTATGAGAATAGAGTAAGGGTCAAATCCACAAAGAGAAATAATTGAATTGGTGAATTTTTATATTTGACTTCTATTTTTTATAATTTTGATATTGGTTTGAGGAAACAAATCAAATTTAACGAAAGCAAACTAATCAAAAGTAATTTCAAATAATTTATAATATTAATCCAATTTAATCTAATTTATTCAGATTTTATAGAATAATTTTGACAATTTTAATAATTTTAAGATGACTTTATAGTAGAAAAATACTAATCAATTCTAATTTTCAAATACCTTAGCCAACACTTTGGGAACGTCGGGTGATAGTAGAAGGAGATGGACGTGAGTGTAGTGGAGCGGCTGAAAGAGATACCTTGTTGATTTCAATGGAGATGATAAGGATACGAGCCAGCGAGTGGCAGAGTTGAAGGTGGTGTGTGTGAGAGTAGAAACCAAGCCTATCGGCAATGATAACCTAGGAAAAAGGACCAAGATGTTGTAAGTCAGAAAAAGACAAAGATCACAGTAATATTGTCGTCACGTGCCCAACCACCAAGTGGTGTTTTTTCTTCATTTTCTTGATCTCAATGTTTCCCCTCCAATCCTTTTCTCTTTGGAGTACAAGTACAGACCCCAACTAGATTTTGAATGAGCAAATCACTCTGCTAATTGTAATTAGGAACAAAATCCAAGGGCATCTTATTTACAATGATGGGGGACTAAATTTAAATATCCAAGATGGTAGATGTATAGAGGAGAGACATGTGGAACTACTGTCAAAATTTCAGCCATAAACTCTTTCTGGATCATTATATATCATCATTTCAATTTCAAGAAATCTGAGCCATTACACTTTCTCTCTCTTCCAAATTGTATGGTGTACTACCAGTCTGGCACAAACTTCTATTAGTGGAAATTTCCTATAAATTCAATGAAAATATTTTTGAAATAATTCATTAAAATAAATGAAATTTTATATTTTTTGAATTATAAAAAATTATTTATAAATTTAACTTCAGAAAATTCCATTAAAAATACTAGAAAATCTATAAAAATATAATAAACCCCTTTTAATATTTAAATTTATCTAAATGGATATTTTATGACTTGCAAAATTATATTATATTCATGTAATTGATGTCTGAAATTATGTTAAAATACCATAAAATAAATTAAAATTTGAAAATTCATTACAAAAGTGACATAAATCATTTTAAACTCTAATATCATGGATTTAAGATAATTTCAAGGAGAATACACATAAAAGTGCATGAAATTACTGTGAAAATTAGCATGTTATTTGTGATGATCAGGAAGGAAAGAAGGAGGGAGTGAGAAAGGGAAGGGAAGGGAAGGGAAGGCAAGGAGAGAATGAGAGAGGGAGGGAACAATCATATGCCATGAGATCCTTGTGAAATTATAAATGCATAGTATTTTATTTTTAGGGAAAAATGATTTATTCCACTTCTATGTGGGTGTTAGACTATCCCACATAGGCACTTTAAAGTTGTTCCATCACATTATAGTGTAACTCCTTCATAGAAGTGGAATAAGTATTTTTTCCCTAAAAATCAAAGACTAATCAAAGAAGTGGATAGTCTAACATTCATCATGCAAAATATTTATCAGGATTTTCGCATCAATTTAACAAGTGGGAAACGCCCCTTAATGACAACTAATAGACTGTTTTCATCCACATAGTGATTTTTAAGTAATTTAATATGGTATGCAAGTCCAATTTGCCTTTCCCCCCAAGATTTTTTTGAAAAACTAGAATAATATGATGTAAGAAGGGATCAAAAAGGATAATAACATTTATAGGCCCATAGGACCATTATGAAGATTATTTCCAACTGGGTGGACTAATGCGTAACAAGGATCATAGGAGAACACCTCCAAAATCCCTACTACCTGACCATGGATTTAACTCATCTTCTCATTGATTACATTCGTTTATTTGTTACAATGTTTGAGCTAAGATATGTTTAAATTTGATAACACCCTAAATTCTGTATTCAATTTAAGTAATCAGCACGTGGTAGAGCAGAGAAGATGGTTAGGATAATGAACTTGAGACATAGAGCCCGAGCGGCCGTCGAGCGTGTGGTTAGTGGCAAATAACGCCCTAGTTGATGGCATTCCTCTCTGCCGCTGGCACTCGAGGAACCATGGGGCACTCCATACAGAGAAAGAAAGTCTTAGGGATGAGACACCCACAAAAGGATCTCAATTCTCATCAGGAGGTTCCGCAAGAAACGACATATGAAAGTCAAGGCAACCCCGTCCCCTTGGCAATGCGTACAGTGTCTGGAGGGAGGAGTTTAGAGGCTTTATAGTAGCAGGGACCTCCTTTTGTATGCATTTAAAGAGTTTGAATAGGGTTAATATCATATATTTACATGTAATTAATGTTTCTAAGTAATTCTTATTTTTCCCTAATTTTTTGTTGATTTATGAATTTTAATGGAATTTATTTAAGCTTGGATTAATTATATTTAAATGGAAATGGAAGGTTAAAATTTTAATTTTAATGTTAATTAATATGGGGACAAATTACTAAATTTTCTACAATTTTCTAGAATTTTATTGGATTTCATGGAAATTTATTTGAGGAAGAAATAAATATTTAATTAGACAAAAAGATATATTTATAAGGAAAATAGGATTTTTAGAGAAATTTATAAATTTGGAAGGTTTTTTCTTAAACTTTTGTTGCAATTATGCCCTTGAAACAACTCTCGGTCACCCATTGCAGGCGTAAAGATTCAATTAAAGTAGTAGTAGGGTTTTTTGGAGAATATGGAGGAGATAGAAAATGACGGGGCATATCCATAAATATTTTTTGGGCGGCGTCAGTTTGTGCGCACGAATATTTTCAGGGACTTGAGCGCAAAAACTCCAAGAGATAGATCTCGGGTGGTCACGTGGCCAAATCTCAGCCGTCGGATGAAAATCCGTAGGCGTAAATGCGAAGACTCGAATTATCTCTCTGGGCGTTAAGTTCACCGCCCATGCGAATTCACCCCTTATGAGAATTACTCGAATTATCTCCCCATCTCTTCTACCCTCCTTTCTAAATTCTTCATCTAATTAGGGTAATTTAATTTTCATTGAAGATTAAAATAACCCTGATTACGGTCAAATTATTCAAGGAGATAACTGATTGAATTCCTTACTAGCTTCCCACGGACGATACCTATACTTATTACTATACATCTTATGTTAGGTTTTATAAATTTTATTGTTTAAGCTAAAATTAACAACGACAAGGGATTATAAAATTGCAGAATTCACCCCTTATTTTTGCCTTATCGGAATTGCATCCATATTAGTCAAAACATGAAGCAACCTCATTGACACTTGGGTATAATACCATTAAAGGATTCATATGGATCACTTCAGAATACTCTTTCTCTAAAGAGCACACACAGTTTGTCCTTAGCATTATTATATTCAGATTGTACCTTTCTATATCGATAGTAATATTCTTCCGGATAACTCGATGTCCATCTTGAGTATCCAACAAACAGGAATATTTTGAATATGCACTTGAGGAGTATTGATTGCTCTATTATGATCCTATCAAAATTCAGTAAAGTCATTGCATGCATTGCACACGAGAATAATAATGAATTAATAATTCATTGCACACGAGAATAATAATGAATTAATATTTATTTCAATGAATATAAATAAATAATGGAATTGTGATTGGCTTGAAAATCACATAATATCCATCAAAACATATGTTTTAAAAAAACAATAGAATTTGAAGGACACTCGATAAGGGCATCAAAACATCCAAATAGAATAGCACTATAAAATCACACACATATGATGAGTATGGCCTATCTCATAGCCATTAGTGTGGAGAGATAAAAGACAAGCAGTGATTGCTCTTTGGGGAACGAATGGTTGAGCTTTGACAATGACTTACAGGTCCCCAATAATAGGATTCCGAACATTCCCAGCTCAGATGAAACAAGAAGTCTGTGAAGGTGATTGGTGGTAAACATGGATTTTTTAAGTCTCAAAATGAGACAAGACAGCTCAAGGAAGATGATCTGATGAAGTCCTTGGCCAAGGTAGTGGATTTTCTGAGAAGAGTTTTTCGATGATTTCTCAATGCATCAGTACTGATGGTGAAAATGATTCAGGTTTGATGGTTAACCATCCCAAAGACATCCTAGGAGCATCAATAAGATGAGTGATTTTACCTACACAACAAGTGATGATAGTAAGGTTCCATGATAGAGTTATTATAATCATTTGTATCATCTACACAATGATAGAAGTGTAGCTTAGCACCCCATTGTAGGATTTTCTTATTAGTATGATGTCTATATTGAGATGAAAGCATAACCAGGTATCAAAAGGATTAAATCTGATATCTACCATTAATTACCTTAGAATATCAGTTTGAAATATTTGATATTGATTAATACTGTACTGATATTTGATATCAATATATGTCCCGATATTGGCACCCACCTTTTTATGGGCTTTTGTACGCATCTACCTTTTTATGGGCTGAAATTGGATACTGGTCTCAGGAATCAGTTTTTCCAATATCTGACTTGGTATTTAATAAATTTCATATAATTATATAAAATCAAAATACATGATGAAATAAATGAATAAAGATAACATTTTCATATTAGTATAGTGAATAAAATATTAAATAAAATAATTATAATATATTATTAAATAAGTGTTTTTGTTTAGAATAATAGAAACACCAAATCGATCCTAAAATTAATATCATCTAAGGCTGAATACTTTATGTTCAAAATATTAATAATTATTAACATAATTAATTTTATACATAATGATTTCCAGTTATCTAATTAGGTAATTTCCCATTTTGTAGTTATCAAATGACAGGTTGAGTGATTGAGTGAGCAGCATGCAGGTACAACAAGCGAGGGAGCATCATGTGAAGCATGGGCAATCAACAAGCGTGCAAGAAGCCGGTGGCCTTGGTTTTATGGGTGAGATTTTTACCTCAAGATGTTGTTTTTATCCTTCCCATCACCTTACTTCTGAGTTAAAAATTGACGCCGATCGTAGTCAACTCTGATCAATAATCAAATCTGCTTAAAGTTGATTTTTCATATAATTACAATAAATGAGTGTAATATTCATAACTCATTAAGCAATAAAAATATGATAATAATACTAAAAAAGAGTGTACACATGGTTTGAACTTTAAAGGAGGATATGGTATCACGTGTAGAGTAATCTTATATGGTAGCTAGGAGAGCACATTCAAACTACAAGATATATTTTAATTAAGCTCATATATACACCCAAAGGTCATTGACACTTTCACCAGGAAAAAAAATAAAGAGATGCTTTAAAGGATAAGGCAAGTGTTCAAGTGAAACAGATATTTCTGACATTAAAAGGATACTAAATCACAAGGATTCATTTTCCAAAACTGTTTTCTTCAGATTTGCATTCAATATTTATACACTTCATACAATGATCACATTAAATCAAGGGAGAGATGATCCCTTAATGTTTTTTATCATTTGATAAATTTATTATGACAGATATTCATCATCTTATGATAAATTATTTATGTTGATCATAAAATTTATCAATTATCATCATTAACATAAATATTTGAAATATCATTATTTTAATATCTTTTTGGAGCAACCATATGGATCTTATCTTATTTAAAACTTTATTTTTGTTGTGATTATATTTCTTCCATCATACTAATGGCATCCAAGCATAATATATTTATTAATATTTGTATTTTAAGGGACAATAAGATGTGGTCCAACAAGGTCAGACAATCCAATCAAATCTGATGTATACTTAGATTAAACAGCAAGTGGAAATATTATAAAAACATTATACGTGAGTGTTGAATTGTAGGTTAATATGGATTGTATCTTCTTGTTGAATATTATCATGAGGCAAATTTCATTATGATCTCCTATCATGTGTCAAATTTAATGTAGACCAGGTTTAGTATCACATATTTCAATTAAAAAAATATATAGCATTAAAATTGAGTACCTTTATGGAATTATACTTCCAAGTTATTGCGATAAAAAATAATTGATCATCAAATTCACCTCACCATGAAGATTATTTATCTGATCTTTAGTGGTGGATGAACCGTGGAATCCAGAATAACATTCTGAATTTTTTTTGGTGAAGTGGTAAGATATGGAAATGATTTATACCATCTCAGCTCTCTCTATGGAGTGATTTGACCCTCACAGCCTCTTATCAAGGATTAAAATATGACAGTATAATTATTCTCTCATACAGTTAAAAAATAGATCACAAAGGAAATCACACTCTGCTTCAGTTATTTAGAGTCAAAGTTATTAGAAAAAAATGTAATAAGCATATAACTGGGTACATTTTGGCCGTTGTTGACCTTCGAGGTAGATCTGAACTGTTATGACTCTGAATTTGGGTCTACACATATCCCCAAAATATCTCCAAAATATGTCTGATGAAAAGATATGGACAATCATTTCATGGAATCCATGGGGAATTTAAGGTGGTTATGGGAGGTGAGATTATGTGTCCCTTCACCATAGGATTTACTCTGGATGGAATTTTGGTCTGAAATTTATACCATTTATTAAGCAGGCACATCCATGTTCAATAGAAGATAAATTTTTATCTCCTCAGCCCGGCCACACCATTGCATATATTTTATAAGATATTAAAGTTTATCTGGCATTGGCCTATTTTCTGTTGGTAGCCATTTCTTATTTTTTAAGTATATTTTTTGGAAGACATATTTATTAGATTTTAATAAAACAAAGAATCATGTATTGACATTCATAACAATGCGGTATTTTAGGTTTTGTGGTATTCTCCTGGATGTTATTTAACATTTTAGACAAAATAAAAAGATTTATAGTCAAGTTATAAATAATTTAATTGATACATTCATCAGGGTAAATGTAAAAACTATTATACTTCAAAGTTAAATCAAGGATTTTGATAATTTTCTCCATGTCACATATTTAGAAGCAATAATAAATTATTAAAGTGAATTGTAAATTTCAAACCTTAATTGACTAGTGTATTCTAGTAAACTTAAAGGCACAAAGAGAATCTTGACACATAAATAATGCAACCCAAAAACTTTATGACAGGGAACAATATTAGCTTTTTGTTTAAAAAAATAAAAAATTAAATTGATGAGAAATCTCTAAAATTGTTTCCAATTATCTATTTCAAAAAACCAAGAGAAATAAAAAAACAATATAACATATTTTTTATCTAATATAAAATTGAATAGGATTTGTTATTGCACAGATATAAGTAGTAATCTTAAAAAAATTTATGAAATATATGAATAAATACAATATAGATTATATAGTACGGTAACCACCGTATTGATAGAGTGATGACATTTGTAAGAGGAAGTCAATAGATGTGGCAGAAATAAAAGATATCTTTGGTTATATCTTTTATGATAAAGATAGAGCCATTTATTTTAGGCTGTTTAACTCCTAATGATGTATTAAAACAAATATATCTAATAACTCAAATGAGAAGATCTACATTCTATGCCAATGCAAAGACTAACCTAGGCCTCCATGATTTTCCAGATTATATTGTTTTAACCTTAAATTTGGTTTAAAATATTCAAATTAGTGATCCCATTAAGAAATTTGGTTTGGAAATAATGCTGCTATTTCAATATAATTTTTTGGAATCAAAACTTATTTTAACTCTATTAGTTCCATGGAGAATTTCAGATAATAATATTTTTAAAACTTCTCTAGGAACTTCCCAGCAGATTTTGGTACATATTCTCAATATGCCTCATGCCATATGCACGACAGGGCTTGCAGACAATCACAAATGCTTCTAATATGGTATGCATTTGACGAGGATTCTTTGTATGATCTCCTCTACAGCATAGAGTCAAATGACAGTCATCTAGATCCTCTTGAATGGTGCCTCCCTATGCACCAATTTCACTTGAAAAATTGAGCTCAACCTACTCCTGACCAATGTACCATGTATCATGCTCTTCAGTGACCTAATAGTCAATGGTTTTATTAATTGAAGTTTTTCCTTGTCCACTATGTAAAACTATTATAGGGCATTCCAAAATCATACCTACATAGATGAGGTTATTCAACAATATAATATGAACTATAAGTAGAGGGAAGAGGATATAAGTGGAGAGAAAATAAGAGATTATAAGAGATAGAATGAGATAAATCTCTCTGGATGAATTGAATGAGGATGAGAAATTCGTTACATGATATTTATTTCATAGGAGAGAACCATAGATTTTTTTTCTGAAAGAGAGAGGGGAAGTTCACCCGAGCTCGGTGATCCACATGATATGATAGGAGAGAACTGCTGTTATAAACCATCCAAGGTGGTGAAAAGAGTCAAGACGCAGCAACATGGGATAGGACTAATCTTGGGTCTATGTTTCATAGAGACCACACATTTTGATACTTCAAGTGGTTCTTTCTGGTTGCAGTAACAAAAACTTCATTTATCAATCCCTATCAAATAGATGTGTATCTTCAAATCTGCTTCACTCGGCTAGGCATTGTTGGATCAATACAAAGATGAGAGGGCGACAGACAGAGAGAGAGAGAGAGAGAGAGAGAGAGAGAGAAATTTTAAATGGAAGTTGGGGTTATCTCCCAGAAATATCCATCCTTTGTCTGTTTCTTCTTTATGTGGAAGTTGGGTACATTTCCAAGACAAACCAGTGATCACCCCACAAGATTTCTCAAGTTTTTATAACTCCATGTGAGCCAGCTTTCTCAGCTATTATATGGGCAATATCTGTTAGGTTTAGGAATGGTTTGTGTGGTCAGGATGAGCTACGTCCCTTCTGTACAACTTAGTTACTGAATTAAGCTATATGCCAGAACTAGTTCAAATTACAGACTTACATTGGCATCAAAAGCTCCATATGGTGCTCTCCTTGGCCCATCAAACTTCATGGCCCATTGCCTTCTCACCTAAAAGAATCTATCTAAATCCTGCGCAATGGACTCTCAAGCTGACAGAACAATCCCTAATACATAACTAATTTTCCAACTCCCCAGACTTCCAACTCTCAAATGGAAAAGCAGGTTAGTGAGTTTCGTCACTCCCTGCTTCAGAATTAATAATATATACAGTGGGAAGAACCCAACATGAACCCTAATTTCAGAGATGTTCTTGTACTCAAACTTAAATCATGCCTTATATCTTTAGAGCTCTACATTTATATTTCTCTAGATGTAGATGGCCCCATTAGAATCTGTAATCGCCTATACATTGGACCCTTCAGCTCTTCCAGTGACACAACTTCGAATTTTTATTTTTCACTGCACAATCAAGAAAATTTACAGAAAAGAAGATGATTCAGAAGCAACATGAGAAAGACCAAACCAGGTACCGAAGACATAAAAAAACTATAGTTTCCCTTAATCTGATGCAAAGTTTTATTGATTAAGGAAGGTCTTGATAGTCGGTGGGACCGTAAGGAAGAAGCCACTCGGAAAAAAACCCATTTTTTCTCTTCGGGTTGACGCCCATGTCCTTGCAGAGTAGATCATTGTACCAAATGTGGAAAACGCCAGTGCAGGAGCTCTTCTTCAAGTATGTTTGCCAATTTTTGGCATCTTTCTCCATTGATTTAATGCTTGGGAGCCGGAAGCCACCATCGAGGAAGTGAGCCAGCCACTTGGCTCTGAGCTCGGATGTGTAGATATTTGAAAGGCTTTCTGAATAACCGAGAATCGCCAGTTGAGGAATCCGTGGGTGAATACACTCCCTGTTCATATAAAATCAAATTCCAGCAAATACAGATATTAATTTATTTCATTTTTACAGTTTTTCCAGCTCAAAGACATTAATACTGAATACGACTGAATAAGAGGTTTTGCCAATATTATATACTGCACATTTATTTTTTTGAAAGATATTTCTGAATTAACAGAATTTTGGGGGCTTTTATTTCATAAATGTCTCATTTAATTTGAATAGCTGGGTAGCTGGGTTAATGCATTATCTGTTCAAGAGAAATAAAATTACAGCAGTTACAAGTACCTTTCTTTTCATTTTTATATTTCTTCCAATACAGAAGTAGTCGTATAGAATAGGTTAATGTTGTTGACATTCAATGAAATTAGGAGTTCTCCAAATGTTATACTCTTCAGAAACACTTGTTTTCAGAGGCAGAATTCTGAATTCAAATAATTTTGGGGTTTCGGATGGCATGGCTGTTTTACTAAATTCTGAAGTGAACAAAAATTCTAGGAATCATGATTTCGGGGGCTACATAAAAGTTAGTCCTGAGGAGAACAGCTGGGTGGATGCACTACCAGTCCAAAGGAGATCAAAGTCCAGGAATTACACATTTCTCACTTTTTTCATTTCTATACTTATTCCAACACAGAACAGGTTTCGACATTCATTTCTTTGAACTGTTAAATTCTGGAAAGTATTAGATTTCTGAATTCACATATTTTTGGGAGTTTCGATCACAGACCTGTTTCGTGGAAAATCGACTAAAAAAAATCCCAAGAATCACGATTTCTGTGCCAAGATAAAAATAAGGCTGGCGGGGTACCTGTAGAGGCTAACAGTGGAGGGCGAATTCATGAATTTGGCGCCAAACTCCTCAGTGATGAAGATATTCTTGAGTTTGAGGTCACCTCTGTAACCAGTGGCGAAGATCACAACATCACTCTTGATGGGTTCCACTTCATCGTCTATGATGACACCATTCTCATGAAAGTTGAATCTCTGAGATCTCCTCACTACAATGCTCCCTTCTTCCACTCTCTCATAAAATTTCTCTGGAAGTAATCCAATCGAACAAGCCGCAACTTCTTGGGAAAAGGCATGATCCGGCACAATGCCACGCATTTTTAGAGGCAGCTTCCACTTGTAGTAACTCGAAACGAAATTGGATATAAGCCATCTCTGAGGTGCAATACGATTTCCCAATTAGGAATATAAAAATACATATGTTAATAGGAATCCATGTTCCAAGATAGAAAAATAATCAAATTGTTTTCCAACAATTACCCTTCAAGTTTTTGTGCGCTGTCAGGCGCTACGATCACCAACAGCTATCAGAGGTATTTTGTGCTCTCCCTACCTACCTATCAATACATATATACAGATGCAGGCATCTCTCTAACTTTATCTCTAAATCTGGAGATATATATAGCCATATCTCTCTCCCTCTCTCTCATCTGTCTATACATAGAGATATAAATAGCCATATCTCTTTCTAAAAGCTGGCAAAAATAACGAGGTTAGCTCATTTTTTTCTTTGATATGCACATCATTTGGGAGGAAAAAGGATAGTATTAAAGTCCAATCACGAATTTAAATGGGTAAACTAAGGTGGAAAGCAAAATACCAGAGGAAAGAGAAGTGTCGCCAAGATACTGAGTATCAGCCCCTCTCCAGGTTTATGAATCAGAAGCTCTGAGAAGCGGTTCATGTAGAAGAAGGCAATTGGGATGCCCCACGGAGAGTAGTGAGGTAGAAGCCACCGGCTTGTCCTCCCCACTATCGTGCAGGGATACTTGCTTCCTTCAGTATGACAAAAGAGAAGGGTGTCAAGAGATTTCTCATTTAATTTAAAGAAGCAAGACAGTAAAGATAATTGACCAGTAGAAACTTAAAGTTTCGAGGAGAACATTATTCAAGAGAAAATCCCATTGGAGAACAAAAGATAAGATAATATTTTTCTATAACTATAGTGAAATCAATAGGCATTAGGATCCCTATATAATCCCCTTAGGATAATATCGGATTTGCAAAGATTTCAATTGGAATCGAAAATTCAATATCAAGAAAAGTCTGCTTACCGATTTGTAATACTCGAGAATCAAGGGAAAGAGTTGATCCGCATACAACTAGCTTCAATTCAAGAAGAGATAGAGAGGGAGATCGAGAATGGTTAGAAGAGAAAGAGAGAAGGTAGTGGTAGACGAGGCGAATCACTCCCGTCTCCCTCTGAGTAGGAGGATCTCCTGCTCAGCCCGGTGCTGCGCCAACAACTTCAAGAATGCCCAAAATGACTTATTTTCTTTTTATTTATAGGCGGGTCCTCCACCTATCAGTTGCCTTATACATTGTCCGATATGGAAGCAGTAATCCTCCTTTTCTTCTTCCTCTTTTCCAGGTAAGTCTGAGGAAGACCCGTATCAGATCCCCTGGTGTTGATGTTCGGCATCGACAATGACATTGATGGATGGAAGATGAATAGCTAATGATATCATCAACAACGATGTCATTGTCACCACCGACCATTCATACTTTGAGAAAATTATGTGAAAGATACCATCACTGGCCACTTGGCCATTTGACACTGACAATGCTGCCATTGACGTCAACCAGAATTTTACAGAGTTGACAGCCAACATTGATTGACAGAATCAATGAGTTTTTGCCAATGATTGAGTAAAATTGTTATTGTCTTTTGATAATGTACGCTGCCTGAGTGATAATGATACTTGTTTTCACAGCTGATGGCAATGACGATGATTAGACATTGTTCCTCTCCATCTGAGTGAGGTTTAGAGAGAGAGAGTGACAAGAGGCAATGACAAGATGAGCAACGATGACAATCATGAAATCGTCATCGCCATCCTGGTGAGGACGAATGAATGGGATGATGATGACTCGTATTTGGCCTCTCATATCTTCATTGGGAAACTTTGAAATACAAGCCTTGGTATCCCATCATTAACAACGTCTCCCGCCAACTACCCTAATATCCCTCAACGTCAATGACGTGTCAACATGGATCAATGATGTTAATGTTGGCTTGTGCCCTACCTCGTCCAATGGGAATCGTTCAACAATCCCTGGTGAAATTTGAAATTATGGGAAGGGCAATGAAAGGAGATGCTCACCGTTCAAGCTAGCACACTCTGCGGCGAGATCCAAAGCAGACTTTTGGCACCCCACAATAGTCACCAGTTTCATCCTCACCAGGTCGGCAGCAGCAGCGCCCATGTTGGCATAGTCCATGGAGTGGAGGACTTTGCCCTTGAAGACTTCAGGGCCGCACCCTGGCAAGAAGCTCGGCACGTTGGGGACATCGCTGAATCGTCCGATGCATAGAATCAGGAAATCCACCGTGTGCACCTGTTAGATCTCAAAAAATCACTTACCACATGTTCAATAAGAAGATTCCTTGTAAATCACTTATCTCCCTTGCCCAGGTATGAACTAGATTTTCTTTATTAAATGCGTTAATTTGTGTTTGTGCGATATGCGTCATTCTCTATTTTCCCGATTCAGAATGAATATAAGATGATGGTGAACAGCAAAGATTATAAACCTGAAGTGAGAAATTAAAAACCAATGCCACGAAACAGATTTCTTCATGGTCCATCATGTCTATCATGTCTACTTGTGTTGCTCTCTTCTCGGAAAAGTTCTCTTCCCAAAATAGGTTAAGCGCTGTTTGAAATATCATTCCAATTCAGAATGCATCCAAGCTGATTTAGATGATAGAAAACATCCAACATTGCAAAAATCTGGTGGGGGGATCTCCGGAGGGAGGAACCATTTAAGGTTAAACTCCAAACTGAATCAAGTTCCTTAGTATGGGTTTTTGATACGATCCCAGTTTGGGATCGCGATCGTTCTGCACTATTACTCGATGTCCAAAAAAGAAATGATATTTCAAAGACGTCGAAGCGTTCACAGGGGAGAAGAGAGGGAAAGAGAGAGAGAGAGAGATTTCCCGAGGGAACAGGGATCATATCAGAATGCATCTAAGCCGATCAAGATGGCAGAAAACAACAAACATTCTAAAAACCGTCAGGTGGAAGAATTAAAGGTTAAACAGAAGGCTAAATAAGGCTACCTCGGTCATGGGTTCCCTCCCTAAATGGGTTAGCTGTCGTTTGTTCCAAGTGGTTATGTGTTCAATCTGCTCAACTCAGAATGGGTCCAAGCTAATTAAGAGAAAATTGAACAGGTAAGTTTGCAAAAATCGGCAGGGGGGATCTTTGGTGGGAGGAAGAATCAAAGGTTAACTTTCAGACTAAATCAAGTTACCTCGGTGATGGGTTGCTTCCTTAAATGGATTAAAGCTGCTTGATTGATGTGTTTCGGTTCTCAATTCGCCAAATTCAGAATGCATCCAAGCGGATTAGGATGATAGTGAACAACTAAGATACTAAAAATGTCAGGCGCAAGAATTCAACCTTAAATTGCAGATTTAATCAACTTACCTCAGTGATGCGTTCCGTTTTCAACAGATTAATCGATGTTTACTCTCAATTTACCTAAGTCCGAATGCATTCGAGCGGATAAAGACGAAAGAGAACAACTTACATTCTTAAGAAGTAAAGCTTAAACTGAAGAAAAAAACAAGTTACCCCGGTGATGGGTTCCTTTCCTAAATGTGTTATTTTGTTGTTCGTTTGATGCTTCTCCGATCAAGATCACAGTAAAAAAACAAAACATTCAAAAATTGACAGGATTGAAGAATTCAAGCTTAATCTGCAGACTAAATCAAGTTACCTCGGCGATGGGTTCACCGGCGGCAGAGCGTTGCACAGTTATCTGCCATTTCCCACCGCCGAAAGCATCCCCAGCGCCAGCCCACAGATCCCATTTACCCATCTCCTCCCCAGAAACGCCGACATAGTCGATCCCAAGAACCTTGGAATTGAACCTAACATGGCGAATTAGATCAAATTTCTCGGCGTAGGCTTGCAAATACTCAACGACTTGATAATGGGTCGGGAATTCTTCCTTCACGCTGTCCGGCCAAGGGAAATCGCTGAATCGATACCCAATTTGAGGAGTTTGTAGCTTGGTAGAGGCGATGGTGCGCGTCCAGACTCCGCCTAAACCTTCGTTGGCCTCGAAAACGATGGGCCAGAAGCCCTTCTGCTTGACGCTCTTGCAAGCCACCAAGCCACTCACTCCTGCTCCGATTATACCCACCCTTTTCTCCATAGCTTGAATCTCAGACTAGCTGATCGATTCGGAGAGGGAGAGAAGGAATGGGTTGATGAAGCCATCCCTGTCTCCATCTTGACTTTCGAAGACAAGATTGAGATCAAATCTTTATCTGATCAAAACAGTGATGATGACAGTTTTTTATAATCACGGTAAATAGCACGGTACATCCCAAACCATGTCCAAAATCTGTGAGTTAACCACACTACACCTTATGATCTGGATTCCTGGTCATAACGGGGATATGTCGACCTGCCTAGGGTTTTCTGATAAGAGAGAGAGATATTCTAGAGAGAGAGAGAGGGAGAGAGAGAGGTGTGCTAGAGAGATAGAAGGAGAGAGAGAGGTTCTAGAGAGAGAAAGAGAGGTGTTCTAGAGAGACCCCCCTCTCACTCTCTTCTTTCTCTCCAATATCTACTACGATCGCAGATAACCTTCCCCTAACTCTCCCGCGCCTCTCTCTCCCTTTCTCTCTCTATAGAATGCCTCTCTCTCTAGAACACCTCTCTTTCTTTCTCTAGAACCTCTCTCTCATTCTCTCTCTCTAGAAGGCCTCTATTTCTCTCTCTAAAACCTCTCTCTAGAACCTCTCTCTCCTTCTCTCTCTCTAGCACGCCTCTCTCTCTCTCCTTCTCTCTCTCTAGAATTCCTCTCTCTCTTATCGAAAAACCCTTGGCAGGTCGACATATCCCCGTTATGACGTGGAATCCAGCGTGGCTGCCAGGTGGGTTCCGCTAGGTCAAAATCTGGCCGGAGATCCACCTGGCAGCCACGATGGATTCCACGTCATCACCAGGATATGTCGACGTCGACTTAGCGAGTTTGGGATATACTGTGCCAAAAAAAAAGTTTAGGTTAACTTGCAGATTTTCGACAGATTTGAGCTGTACCGTGCTATTTACCCTTATAATTATAGTGCAGGGATGCGGACGGGACGATTTTTGCGTCCCCAAACGAAAAAATCGTCTCATCCAAGGGTTTGGATGATGTTTGGCACGAAAATTCGTCTGGAGGTCTCGGACGATGGACGGACGAATCTGGACGAAAAATCGTCAGATTCTCATCCGGCGGTTGAGATGTAGCCACGTGGCCTCGCTATGATAATTTGCATGAAAGTCCCTGTAGTTTAACGCGCGTGCAAACTGACGCCGCTCAGAAAATAATTGTAAATATGTTCCTTTGCATTCTCTCTCCTTTGTATTTCTTTAAAAAACTTATAAAAATCTATATTAATATATTAAAAATATAAATCGGGTTTTGTTCGTGTGGGACGAGGGACGGGACGGTTTTTCCCCCGGACTGGACGAAAATTCATCCCGAGAGGACTGGACGGGACGGTTTTCGTAGCGTCGGACAAAAAATTCGTTCCATCCTTCGTCCCTGTACTGGTACGGACGTCAGACGGGACAAAATTTGTCCTGTTCCGTCCATCGTCCATGTCTGGGACGATCCGAAACTATATTTATAATGTAGAGGACAAGATAGAGAGATAGGTTCATAAAAGTAGATAGATAAATAGGATATGAGAAAATTGTGGTTTTAATTTGGGTTTTTAGAGTGTAGAACATATGGGTTTATAAATGTATATGGATAAGTGGTTAGGATGCGAGAAAAATGGTGTTTTTCATTTGGGTGTTTATACTGTAGGATATGAGAAAAGTATGTGTATTAATGAATAGGATATGAGAATATTGTGGTTTTTATTTGGGTGTTTATGATGTAGGATGTGGAAAAAGTATATGGATTAGTGAATGGGATTTGAGGTAATTGTGGATTTTATTTGGGTGCTTATAATATAGGATATGAGAAAAGTATATGGATTAGTGCATAGGATATGAGAAAATTGTGGTTTTAGTTTGGGTGTTTAAAATGTAGAACATATGGGTTTATAAATGTAATGTTAAGTGGATGGGATATGAGAAAAATGGTGGTTTTTAGTAGGGTGTTTATAATATAGGATATGAGCAAAGTATATGGATTAGTGCATAGGAAATGAGAAAATTGTGGTTTTTATTTGGTTGTTTATAATGTAGAACATATGGGTTTATAAATGTAATGGCAAGTGGATAAGACATGAAAAAAATGGTGTTTTTTATTTGGGTGTTTATAATATAGGATATGAGAAAAGTATATGGATTAGTGAATATGAAAGTATATGGATTAGTGAAAATTGTGGTTTTTATTTGGGTATTTATAATGTAGAACATACAGATTTATAAATGTATATTGATAAGAGGATGGGATATGAGAATATTGTGGTTTATAAATGATAATGTAGAACATACAGGTTTATAAATGTATATTGATAAGTGGTTGGGAGATGAGAAAATTTTGGTTTATAAATTGATAAGTGGATGATATTTGGGTGTTTATAAATGTACATGCATATGAATTTATAAATGTGTATGGTAAGTGGATAGGATATGAGAAAAATGATGGTTTTTATCTGGGTACTTATAATGTAGAACTTATAGGTTTATAAATGTGTATGAATAAGTGGATAGGATATGAGAAAAATGATGGTTTATATGGGTGCCTTAATGTAGAACTTATAGGTTTATAAATGTGCATGGATAAGTGGATAGGATATGAGAAAAATGATGGTTTTATCTGGGTGCCTTAATGTAGAACTTATAGGTTTATAAATGTGTATGGATAAGTGGATGGAATATGAGAAAAATGCTCGTTTTTATTTGGGTGCTTATAATGTAGAACATATATGTTTATAAATGTAAATGGATAAGTGATGGGATATGAGAAAAATGCTTGTTTTTATTTGGGTGCTTCTAATGCAGAACTTATAGGTTTATAAATCTATAGGAGTAAGTGAATAGGATATGAGAAAAATGATGGTTTCTATTTGGTTGTTTATAGGGTAGAACATATAGGTTTACAAAGTTATATGGATTAGTGAACAGGATATGAGAAAACTGTGCCTTTTATTTGGGTATTTATAATATAGAACACGTAGGTTTATAAAAGTCTATGGATTAGTGAATATGATGTGAGAGAATGGTGAATTTTTTGGAGTGTTGATAATTATTTAATGGTACTTTATGGATATATTCGATCAAAACAGTGATGGCAAAATTTCAAAGTACATAAGACAAGAGAGAGAATGTAATAGATCATAGGTTCTAAAAGTATATAGTTAAGTGAATATGATACCTAGGAAAAATATACTACTCCAAGATCACGGCTGATGAAATGGGCGACCTCAAAAGCAATCATAGAATCTTAGGCACAGTCCTAAATTGGCCGCTATGAAAAGATCCTTTGCATGACATTTTGAGGGATGGAGTTTAAAAAGGGATATGACAAAATGGTGGTTTTGTTTGGGTGTTTTAAAATATCTTGGGGCACTTTATAGAGACGGGTATCTGATAAAAGCAGTGATGATAGCGGATTTTAAAGTATAGGAAACAACAAGAGAATATATATTATACACATATTTGTTTATATTTAGTACATAGACAAATGAATATGATATGAGAATATGATATTGATATGTTTGAGTGTATATAATTAGACTATGGTAGTTTATAGAGATAGATTGAGAAGATAGTTTAACACAATTGCAACCCTCAGACAATCCTCTTCCCATCCTTGGCTACCAAATATTCAACGAACTGACGTCACATTCATCCTTCTACTCCGTGCACCCATGCCTTCTCAAATATCAATCTCTGTTAAAAAGGTTAACACGAAGAACAACAATTTATAATGGTGATCTTCAAATTGTATCAATATCTATTTTGATCCATTTCTTGATTCCTCAATTAAGATCTCAGTAATGTCAAGTAAATATCTAATTTTGATCTCTAAAACTAGTCTCAACACAAAACGAAATTCTCAATCTTCAATTCAATCATGATCAAATAAAAATCCTGCCATGTCAAGTTATAGTACAAATCTAATCTAATATCAATCCAGTACTAATTCTCTTTTACTTCGCCCTCTGATAAGCCAATATCTTTATTTCAACCCAATTAAATAATACATAAAAATATAACCCGTTAGCTCTCTTTTTATTTTATATTTCATTTATTCAGTCCAACTCATTAACCATCCAGGATGCTTTAAATTTTGAAATCCCTCGGCTAAATGAAAAGTAGGGTCAAATTATTTGAACCCAATATTTTCACTAAAAGAATGCTTTATTCACCTCCCAATAACTAGTCCTCTAACCATAATATCAGAAGACACTAATATATAATCCGTCATATTTTAATTCCCAAGTCCAGGGTCCCCAACTGATGCCGTACGTCGTCAAGACGTTGTCTGGTCGTCACCGAGGGTAGAGGCTCGGTATCGAATCTGAATATCTATCAGTCAACGATTAGGGGGTGTCGTCCGATAATGCAGATGAACAGAGAGTAAGTATGACGGAACTATGAAAGTCCTAGATGTAGTATGTGCAAGAGCCGAATGTGCGGTTATGCCATTCCAGGGATTGACGGGGTCGCTTAAGGTAAGGTCAAACGGACCTCACGAACCTCGCCTGAGAGGGTCGAGGGCGAGTACGTCACCGAATGGGAATATCCCGCTAGTATGCTCACACACGTCGAGGGAACCCGACTCGTACCGGATAGGTAAGACTCTCGTGTAAATTATCATCGTCTTCTCAACCTCTCTCTCTCACCTACGTCTAACCCGAGCGCGGAGGAGGCAATACGAAAGTGTACTAAAGTAGATAAAAGACGTAAAGAGCAGTAAGAGGGTACCTTCATCGCGACCTGCGACGGAAATTTTGTAACACTAGGGGCCGGCGGGCAACGTCGATGGGGCGCGGGCAGAGCTGTTGGGTGTGTGTGTGGCGGTGGCGCGGTCAACCGGATGACGTGGGCAGAGGCGTGGCGCGGGTAAGTGCCAAATCTCGGTGCGTGATGTGGTAGGGGCACAACAGGGCGCCGTGCCGGGCGTAGGGCGACGATCGGGCGCAGCGTAGGGTGCAGCAGGGCGCGGGGCTAGGCGCGAGCCGGAGCGCAGGGCGCGGGCACGTCGCAGAGGTCGGGCGCGGCGCTGGCGCGGGGCATAGTGCGGGGCCGGGTGCGAGCGCAGCGTGGGGCATGGGGCGGAGCGGTGGTCGGCGCGACGCAGGCGAAGCACGGCCATGACGCGGGGCGCGACAGCGACAGCGGCAGGCAGCGGCAGACTACTCTTCCCAGCGGCGGCGACAGGAGCAGACGGTGGACGGCGGAGAGGCGGCGAAGCTGACGACGTGCGGCGGCGAGGAAGGCGGCGGCGGCGCGTAAAGCGACGGGCGGCAGCGAGTAAAGTGGTTGCGGCAGCGCGTGAAGAGGCAGGCGGCGGTGAGTAAAGTGGCAGTGGCGGCGTGTGAAGCGGTGGGCGGCAGCGTTCTGGCGGGTGGCGACGGGGACGACGGCCTTCTCTTCCCTTCTCTTCTCTCCGTCCCCCTCTTCTTCTCCTTCCTCTTCCTTCTTCTTCTTACTTCTTCTTCTTCCTTCTTCTTCTTCCTTCTTCTTCTTCTTTCTTCTTCTTCTTTCTTCTTCTTCTTTTTCTTCTTCCTCTCCTCAACGAGAGTGACTCTAGGACTTCTCATGTTATAACTTTAAGAAAAATATCAAGAGTGAGTAGGGAGGGCGCCCACCCCTTCCTTTTAGAGGGAAATAGGTGGATGGGCCCTTTGAAAGAAAAACAAAACAAAATAAGGGAAATGACTAAGGGCTAGGGCCCATTAGCGGGAGGGGAAGATATCCTCATACGGAAACTTCCCCTCGCTGCAACGCAGGTACGAAGAACAGAAAGCTATGAAAGCGGGAAATAAAAGCGGGAAATGAAAGGGGTCGCTTGGTCGAAGATGGCGTGCCGTCACGCAGAATATTTGAACCCGGGTGTGCGCGACATCGCTTTGGCTTGTCGCATAGGCTGGACGCACGTCAGCGACGGGCTCAATGACGATGCAGACTCCTTGAGCGACGGTCCTGCGGTGTCGGACGGTGCCGCGCCATCACCAACTAAACAATACATTAGGATAATTATGTAAATTTTCTGCCTTTAATATATCTCTCAATATTTTATTGTTTTTTATTTTATTTATTCATTTATCTTAACCTGATTTCGGTTTTGGCCTTTCAGATTTTAGAGATCAGGTTACACTTTGAAATTCAATCTTGTTGAAGTCAGATAATTTCAATGATTTCAGGACATATAAGATAGGATGGAAACACCAAGTATTTTGATATAATAAACTCAAAGAATCAAGATCATTAAAAAAAATTCCACGATTATTTTATCCATAATTCTGTGGGACTTCCAAAGAAAAAAAATCAGATTCTAAAAATTAATACTGAGGTTGATTTATTTGTTTCTTTTTTATCTAAAACTAAAAAAATGTTTGTTATTATGTATATAGGTAACTACTGGCGTCACTTTTTTGTAAAGCGAGGTACTACTAGAAAATGTTGACTCTACAGAGAGATAGAGATAAAGATATAATTTAGGTCAGTTATTGGTTTAAAACCATTGTCCATTGGTTTTTTCAACAACATCAACTGCCACATTAGCTTAACAGCAACATTTGATAGTTTATAGTTTCTTTCCAGAGAAAGAGATATCTCTAGGTCTTCAGATCATTTTTTATTTTTATTAATTTTTATTTTTAACATTCACTGAAACTCTAATTTTACATTCTCAATTGAGTGTTTCTACTTTCAATATTCAATTATGTACATATGCATGTATAAACAACCATCATTTAATATATTTTTCCACGTTTGAATTTTTATAAATGAATATACGTAATGCGTTTTTCTAGTAAATAAAATCCATTCAGAAGTTGAAAACAAAGATAATACATTTATTCAAAAAAATAGTTTAAAATATATTATAATTAAATTTCATATCAAAATCACTTTGCATTGACATATTTTAAAAGCATGTAAAGTAATCGATTAGTGAATATTTTATTTTTAATTCCAAAATTATGTTATCATTTTAACTAAATAGTACAATTGTTTATCATGATCTCATAAGAGAATGATCATTGCAGAGTTCAACATGGGGCTAGATCTGTGATAAACTTGGAAGGTGTTCTGAACCTAATTAAACCCAAGGAACTCAACAAAAAATTCCCTCTAATTTATTTATTTACTAAATTGGCCTATCTGTTTTTTTTATAAACTCCCTTAATATTTACCATTTCCATTAGCTCCAGATCTTGAAATATTTTTTATTAGAGCCAAATATCAAACTATTTATTGTTCGAGTCATCAATGTACAACTACAATTTTTTTTATTTTAGCCACTTCAGTTTGTTTTTTAAAGTAATAGGTTGATGGACTGTGTCGACACAGTCCCACGCGAATGTTAACATACTTTTTTAATTTTAGAGAATAAGTTACAGAGTAAGGTAAATTAAAGACTTTGAGTCAAAATATTCTAAAATTAGGGTGAATGAGCCAATTTTACTTGAAGACAAATGGAACATCTCTTTGAAAAATTGACTCAAATAAGTGAATCATATTGCACATCTTCGTGAAAAATTTTATTAAGAATAATGAATCATAATTTTAAAACCTTAGTTCATCTTGATCCCACGTACTTAGGGAGAAAATTTTATCACATGATCAAGACTTATAAGAAATCAGCCTTAAGTATAAATTTATTCACGTGGGATAGAATATCTCATTTTAATTTTTGTGAAAATTCTGAATGGAATATATAAATCCATCAATATTCTGGAACGCCTAGCATACATCATCCCTTTGTCATTAATATTTATGGTGTTTCTCATTCAAAGAACCATCGTGTTCTCTTTGGTATACTTTGTTATACCTTAGCGAAAAAGCAACTGGAGATGAGATTTCAACTGAGATGAGCTTAAAAGACAGACTTTGCAACCCCTTACATTTATCTTACATGCAATGTGTTGGGTTCGGTGCCTTGGTTCGTCCATGGAAAACACGTTCCATGGATGCGGAAGTGTGTCGATCGATTCACAATCGATCTTTAAAACAAAATATTAAATGTACCTTTTGGGGAACTTATTCCACCCTTGACATGGTCATTTTGAGATTGTTCTGAAGCCGTTCACGCATCCGGCCTCTAGAAGTATCCACACGATCACTCGGTGCTTGGATCTCCACCTCTTCCTCTTCAACTCTTCTTGGAGACCCTCTCCTTGATTGATGTAGAGAATGAAGAAAGGTAGGGGGCTCAAATCAGACTTACATGGATGCTTAAAATGAGACCCCTTTCCTCCTTACATTTCTCTTAAGGTTTTCTTAAAAACCCTCCAAAGTAAAATATATCCACCAATGCCCTTATGACCTTGTGTGCGTGACCTTCTAGGCCCATGTATCATTCTAGTTAATAACTTTAATGGCCCAATAATATTTATTGACCAAACTTATTAATTAACTATACCAACATATTGATTAATTAAATAAGGATCGATTTAACCCAATCGATAGGTTAAGTTTCCAGCCCGTGGGGTGCCAAGCTACACCTCGTGCTCTAGAAGATATCGAGTAGTCTCGAATGACTTAGGGTATGGTTTATCTTCAAACCCTAATACATCAGTCCATTAGTACTGATGTTTAACGAGGATCATTGGAGAATGCCTTCTCCAATATCCTCACTCCACTGGCCAGGGATTTTTCTTCGTAGTCTTCCTTGAATCAATCTCCTCTTATATCGGGGGTAGATGATCCCATCTTGACCACTCAATCATCTCAGTAAGCTAGCTTCTTACTACATCCGATCTATAACTTATTTGAATCCCATGATTAGAGGCTCGTAAGTCGTAGTCAAAACGTAGTCGTCCGCTCACGAGATATCCTTGGTGTCTCAGGTTAATGGATCTTATACAAACGTGACTTGAATCAACCGGATTGACGTTTAGCTATAATACCATTCATGGATTCGTACGGATCAATTCAGTGAACTTTTTCTCCAAAGAGCACCCACTACTTGTCCTTAGTGCTGCCACATCAATAGCCACAGGATCAGCTATACTTATCATATAAGTAGGGTCAGCTAGTGCTATTCTATCAAGATAATTTGATGTTCGTGGCGCCAATTGATAAGCCGAAAATAGGGGTGAAAATTACGTAATTTTTTTAGCCCTTGTCGTTGTGAATTTTTGGCTTATGCAATAAAATTTATAAAACTCTACTTAATATGTATAGTGATAAGTATGAGTGTCGTCCAAGGGAGGCAAGTAGGAATTTCAATTTGATTTTCTTTTTGGTGTTTTAGATCCTAATTAGAGTGAATTTGATCTTCAATGAGGATCAAGTCACCCTAATTAGGTGAGAATTTAGAGAGGGGGATAGAAGAGATGAGAAGACTAGAAGAATTAAGGGCTCTAAATTTCCTTCTTTGATCCTAATTAAAGGATCCAAGAAGTCATTTAGAGAGGTTGAAAGAGGATTCTTAAAATGAGTTGGGTTGATTTTTGCAGATTGATAATTCAGAACTAAAATGGGGAAATTGAGAATTCTAAGAATTAAAACTAAATTTTTTAGAATTTTATTTTGTAATGCAATTGAATGCCCAGGTAAAATTTCTCAATTTCTCCTCTCAATCCTAATCAGGGCTTGTACATGCCGCTCAAGCCAAGTGATTTAGAAGTTCAAACTAGAATGGAGATGAAGAAACAAACAACTTAACCTATTTCATTCAAAATGCACAAAAGTTTGAATACAATGAAAGAAAAAAATACCAAAACTGTTGATCCAGGCTGGGACTCCTATGTGTCTTGCAGCTGTGATGAAGCACCCTCCAGAATGAGCCCCTCCTCTCGAAATTCAGCTTTTATACCTAGGTTACATGGTGAAAATCACCATTTTATCCCCGTTTAGTAATTAATTTTTATTTATCAATGTAGGCTAGATCTGAATGATCCAACCGTACAGATAGAAAGAGGGGATCAAGACGCGCAAATCCTTAAAAAATCATCTCAATCGGACTTCAAGATCAAAAGTTATTAATAAATCAATTTTAACCAATTTTAACCATTGGATTAAAATTGATTTATTTCTTAATTCACGCTATTGGTTGCCGCATTTCAAATTTCTTTGGCGGGCTCTCTCTCATCGCGCCACGTATCGCACCTGCGAAAAAAAGAAAAACAAAAGAAAATCGAAAAGCGGGATTTGCATATGCATCGCTACGCACGTACCGGTGCGTTTCTTTATACCTTATCCATTAAACTGTCGCCACGTCACCACCCGTGCACACGCATTGTATGCGCTGCACGGGCGGTGTACTTACCTCCTACGTGTAGCGCACATCTCATATCCGTTGGATTTTAATCCAACGGCTATGATTTCGCCACGTCGACGCGGCGGAAGGCACCGGCGCGCTTTTTCAACAAAGCCCTTCATAAAACAGATTATTGATATCTGACGCCGCCAAGAGGTATTTGTATATATGTCCTTTCGGCACTCTCTCTCCTCCGATTTTCTCTAAAATTAATAATGCAATTGCAAATAAACCCTGAATGATTTTAAATTGGATCTTTACGCCTGCCATGGCGCATCGAGAGTTTTCAGGGTCTTTTAGCACCGAAACGTTGCAAAAAGGCCCCGGAAAGTCTAGAAATTGCATAAATACATTTTTTTCTCTTATAAATATGCCCTTTTTAATAGAATAAATGCATTTCTTCTTGAAAAAAATCCCAGAAAATTCCTAAAAATTCGTAAAAAATTATAGAAAATTCTAGAAAATTCCCTGATTCATTCCCATGTTGATATATGTCGAAATAAAAATTTTAATGTGCCATTTTCATCAAAAAATAATTATTTCTAGCTTCAATAAATCCTTACAAATTCATATAATTAACAGAAAATTAGGGAAAAATCAGAAATTACTTGAAAGCATTATTTTCGTGTAAATATATGATAACAACCCAATTTTAAGCCTTTTAAATGCATAAATCATGCTAATAACATGAAATAAAGACCGAAATTAGGGTGTTATCAACTACCATCGAATAGGAATATTTAGAATACATGTTTGAAGACTAGTGATCACTATATTACGATCTCATCATAATTCACTAAGTCATTGCACGTATTCATGGACTTCATTATAAACATCACACGGAATAATAATGAACACAAATATTTTATTCAATGAACTTAATTAAACATGGTACTGTGATTGGCTTGACGCCCTCATAATATCCATCATAATGCATAGGTTATATATGTGATTGGGTCATGTATGCGACTGATTGTGTGCACTAGGGAAAATTCATAATTTAATTAGGACTATAAGAAAAGACTTTTGAAAACTCTGACTATATTGAAGCTAATACGTATTAACACACTAATTATTACTTTTACCTCATGACTTTAACTGGTTTATTCACATTAAAAATGATTACATACATGTGTTAACAAGTTTAACAAATTTCTTTTTTTTGGTCTAAAATATTCTTCAGGGATTTATTTAAATGGTCTTGTGATTTAACATATGACTGAGCATTATTGTGTCCCAATCGTCAATTTAGGCCAATTCATGCTACACAAATTGACTATCCCGCTCAATATAAAAAGTGCTATTTATGTTGCAATAATCATTTTTGTGATGCAATAATCAGATAATTGTATAATTTTTTTTCATATTGTTAATCCACAGGGACATGTGGCGTTAGGGTAAAATATGTAGTTTTAATTTACATTAAACGTGATAGAATGTAATTAAAAGTTTTGAAATTGCTCGGATATGTCAGACATTACTTTTTGACGAGTCACCCAAACTATGAATTTGTTTTGAAAAATTCGACAGAAAACAAAAAGAAATAAATTTACCTTTACTTGCACCTTTACAAATGATCCGTATGTTGACCAATGGTCTACAAGCAACAAATGATCATTTAGCTTGTATTACTTGGTGGCATTTCATTTGGGTGGGTCTAACATCCTTTGATTGACCCATCATATTTATATATTTCTTATAAATACATGTTTAATTTATGATGACACACAATATATCTATCACAACATCTCAATAGATTACCAAACTGGTATAATTAAAAATATTTTATTATTTTGAGAATTTTCTTGTGACCCTTGTCCCTTCCAATCAGAGTGCTTAATGCAAAAAAATTAGAGCAAATCCCACTTGGATCAAATAATGAAAAAGCCAATCCTATAAACTTGTCTCCAAGCTCCTTTTGCCATAGTAAATATATGTGAATTCCAAGCCCTACACTTGAATGATATTCTCCTTAAGGTTGCATCGATTTATTTATGAAGAATCAACAACTCAAGGCCCATTCTATCAAGACATCACAGATAGCTTGCACAAACTTGATTTTGCATTAATTTTTAGGGCATATTTTTCCGAGGTTTAAGTATTGAGGCTCAAATGATTGAATCTCACATTGAGAATGATAGATACTCCATACAATTTAGAGTTAACTTGGCCATCACCTAGGTGAACTTGGTATTCAATTTAGTGTTAAAATTACCACAGAGTCAGTAAACTTGATTTGGTATTCGATATTGATGTTTTTTTTATTTTTTATTGCATAAAAGATAAAAAACCAAAATATTGCTATTATACGTAATTTGGAGTTTTTGTAATGCACTTATCTTCAGATTATGCTTCCACAAATAATAAATAATAACGATATCATATCACATATAACATACGCGAGAATCTGATAGCGCGTGGTACGAGTTAAATCCCAGAGATCTCCGCTGCCCTCAGATTAAAAGCAATCAACGGCTCAGATTAAACTAATCTCCGGCACGGGGATCGGTAACGTGCGCCGTCGATAAGAGTCTCATCCAACGGCTCCAGATTTCCCCTGGTGCTTCTTCGAAAATTTCGTAACTACCGGATATCCGACCTCTATAAATACCCAGTCATTCTGCCCAATTCAAAACATACATTTCCCGCCTTCCCACTCCAGATCTACGATTCAAACGCTTCGTCCTGCTCAAAATTCTCCGGCGAAGATGTCTGGCCGCGGCAAGGGAGGAAAGGGGCTCGGCAAGGGCGGAGCGAAGAGGCACAGGAAGGTGCTTCGCGACAACATCCAGGGCATCACCAAGCCAGCGATCCGGCGGTTGGCGAGGAGAGGCGGAGTCAAGCGCATCAGCGGTCTGATCTACGAGGAGACCAGAGGCGTGCTCAAGATCTTCCTCGAGAACGTCATTCGCGATGCCGTGACTTACACGGAGCACGCTCGCAGGAAGACGGTCACCGCCATGGACGTCGTCTATGCGCTTAAGAGGCAGGGGCGTACTCTTTACGGATTTGGTGGTTAGATCTGGAATGTGTATGTTATCGTCAGCGTTTGGCTGGCTTGTCCAGGTTATTTAGCCAGTTTCTGCTTGCTTTTATGAAACTTTGTCAACGGTGTTGGCGATTCCTCTCTTAACCATGTTTATCTGATTAAACGTTCTGTTGTAAAAGGTCGTAGGTCAGCACCAGCAATCACTAAATTTAGGTCAATACCTCTTTTATAAAAGAGATGACAAAATTGACTGTCATGATTTAAGCAACAATCAACGTTGTTGTATCATAGCGTCGCAATTCTATACTCCTTTCAACATTTTAATATTATGATCGCACAACGAATTAATAGATAACATTATGCATAGATATACGACATTTAGCGAAAACTCAGACAATGTGCAATGGATAGGGATTATTGCAGGCTCAAGTTTTGGCGTATTTTGAACGTATGTTGAATCTCGCTATAGACGCCTGCGACAATTATGTACATTTAAGTTTGGACAGTTAATAATAGGTAGGGATGTCTGAATGTTGACGCTTGACATGTTGCAATACTTATTCTTGCCAATCCGTTGCAGAGCATTATCAAAACAATTGTAATCGTTATACACACGTTATAATGATGATTTGAATCTACATCGACGGACTATAATGATGATTTGAATATTGCTGCCGCATCGACCAAATAGCGCACTAACTTCTAAAATTCTCAATTACGACACTTACCTTAAAAGTAATACATGATTAAGTTGGCAGTCGCCATCCGAGTAACACGATTTTTTCTACAGTGTCAACAGGGCAGGAGAGATTCAGACGGCTCTAATATTATAATTAATTTTCATACATCAATCTGTTCGATTCATCTCCTCTGGTCTCAACTCCGCCGCCGTGGGAGCGACAGCTGGCCAACAAACATCGCTCCCGGGCCCACCATAATCCGACGTGGCGACATGTGGCGGGAGAAACGTGGCGAACTGTGAGCGGTCACCGGGTAGTCGTGCACGGGCCCACGAACTCGAGAGTGATTCCACGCTGGAGGCGGAGAAGCTGCCACGTCAGCTCGCGCAATCCTCAGCGTCGGATGCCAGCCTCTAGATGCGGTGACGTGGCAGGGGAGGTCGTCCTCTTCTGGAACATTCCAGGGTTGAAAGAAGCGCGGGCGATATTTTTCTGTTTGGGAAGGACAAAGGAGGAAGGTCGCGTGGAGGGAATCGGTGGCGAGGAGGAAGAATGGGAGCGGAAGAGGAGTTCGGAGAGGAGCAGGCCGGCGGGGAGGTCCGGTGGGAGAAGTTCTTGCCTCAGGTGTATGTGCGAGTGTTGTTGGTAGAATCGGACGATTCCACTCGCCAGATCATCGCCGCGTTGCTCCGCAAATGCAGTTACAGAGGTTTGTGATCATTTTTTTTTCCCCTGGATGTCGATCTGATCTACTGTGTTTTGCTTTTTATCTGCTGTTGAATAGCGTTTCTTTTGTTCTTTTGAAATTTTAATTTGTCTGATGAACTAGTTGCAGAATTACGTTCGAAACACGTCTAAAGTCGTCGTTTTTGTAATCCTATGGTACCAACGTATTTTGCCTATTGTTCCTTGAAATTTTAAGTTATGCACGAGCCAGTACGTTGGGTATTGAGAAAGATACTTGCAAGTTTTCGTAATTTGGATTTCGCAGAACTAGCGCATTTTTCTCGCTGAGAGGGGGGAGGTCCCTTAAGATTTGATGCGTTTTTCCTCTGTTCTTTGAAAATTTTATTGATCCAACGTGTCGGTGCGTTGAGCGTCAAGGTCTTGTTGCAGAGTAATGTTCAAAATACGGTAAAGTCTAAGTTATTGTGATCGCAGGGAACCGACGTATTTTTCTCTCTGGGACGGTGAAACCTTCCAGTTTTGATGCGTTTTCCTTCTGTTCTCTCGAAACTTTATTCATCCTATGATCCGTCGCGTTGAGCTTTAATAACCATTCGCAGAGAGAATCAATGTTTTAACAATACTATCAGGTCTCGTAATTTATTGACATTCCAGGCAACTAACAGATTTTTCTCTCTGATGGGGGGCAAATCTTCTAAATTTGATGAGTTTTCTTCGTTCTTCTTTAAATTTGGATCATCCAATGAGCCAGTGCGTTGAGCTTCAAGAACAAGTAGCAAAATAATGTTCAAAATAGTTGCAAGTAATCGCTATTGAGATTCCGCGGAACTATTGCATTTTTCCCTCTGAGGGGGCCGAAATCTCCTAAATTTGACGTGTTCTTCTGTAACTGTGATTTTATTCGACGGATGAACTCATCTGAGGGGGAAAAATCTCCCAGTTATGCAGCTCCGTTTTGTTGATCCTGATGAACTATTAGAAATCCTTCTCCTCCTGCCCTTTCAAATTTTTATTCATCAAATTAACCAGTTTGTTGAGTTTCAAGAACAAGTTTCAGATTATGTTTAAAATACTAAGAAAGTCCACATTATCGATTCTTCGTCGATTTTCTTTAAACTAGAGAGATAATTCACAATGTTTATCCTTGAGGCAGGATAAATTCACAAGTTTTTGAAACATTTGACAGGTATTTAATCTCTTTTTTCCTGTGTCTAGTGGCTGCGGCGGCCGATGGATTAAAGGCATGGGAGACATTAAAAGAAAAACCTCAGAATGTGGACCTTGTTCTAACTGAGGTTGAGCTTCCATCAATGTCCGGGTATGCCCTTCTCACTATGATAATGGAGCACGAGAGCTGCAAAAATATTCCAGTGATTTGTAAGTTTAATCATATCAAACGCATCCGGATACATAATATGATCCGAACTTAGTCTCAAGCCAATGAATGCAGTGATGTCGTCGAAGGATTCTGTCGAATTGGCTTTTAAGTGCCTGTTAAAGGGAGCAGCGGATTTTCTTTTCAAGCCAATCCGCAAAAATGAACTCCAAAACTTATGGCAACATGTCTGGAGAAGGCAATCGGTAATATTTTCACTCATGTTTAAGTTTTTTAGTTTCTCTTATTGGTGACTTGACATTTCTTCTGTTTTCGTTGTCAGTCTGGTGGCACTACAAGAGAAAACAAAGAAAAAAAATCAGAAAAATGCCCGGATCAGAAAATAGAACCAGCAGAGGGGTACAGAAGTGTTTCTCATCAAGATAAAAGCGCAGCATGTGAACCGATGATTCATGAAATTAAGGTATGATTAATCTCCGCAATGATGTAATTTTCTATTATTTATTTCCAAGCGTCGGGTTTGAGGACTCACGGGGAGGATCTAGTTTTTCTCTAATTCTTCATCGGTACCAAACCTCGGTAATTAGCCTCTTCAATAGTTCAATTTTGTTATAATTATTCCCAACAATCTGATTTGGGTATTTTTAGGGAAGAAAAATTCAAAATATAAATAGTGCTTAAAATTTCGTCTTTAGTGTTTTTGCCGAGGCCTAGGAGAAAATCTACTAATTTTGTCCGTGTCCATTTTTTTTACGGATTTATTCCAGTTATATATGTTCTTTGCTACAGAACCTTGATAATAAAGCTCCTCAATTATGAAATTTCTATCACTCCGCAATTATAAAAATATATTAATCTTTCTAATATAATCAGAGCATCAAATTTATTGTTGGTCACAGAACGCGTGCGCAAGAACAGAGATTAAAACTGAGAGCACGTGCTCGGAAAATGGCCAGAACGATACCCAGCAGGACTGCGTCAGCTCCTCCGCCGCCCTTGACGGGAGAATTCACAGAGAAGATCTTCGAGGTCAGTTTTGCATCAAATTTTCCACATTTTAAAATTCCTTTTCCGGGTTCATGGAATTATAAATAATTTATTTTGCGCAGATAAATCCACGGAGAGGGTTCTCGATGCGGCTTGCTCCAGCCAAGCCTCCATGGCCGTCGATTTCCAGAAACCGTTCACTGGGCTCGATCTGATCGGCGCGATGGATTGCCACGTGCCCAGCCCCGGCCGCGTGGACGATCCCGATGACGGGGATTGGAAATTCCTCGAACTCTCTCTCGACAGCCACGCTCCTCCGTCGGCCACCCGGTTGTTGAACCATTCGAGCTCCTCGGCCTTCTCAAGGTAATAAATACTGTGTGATGGATGATTGACCGTAATGCCATCACGTCCCGTTCCGTTCGGGGTCGGACGGAACGGATGATGGCAGTAGTAGGGACGTGACATCCCAGACGTGATGGGACGAATGAAGATCCGTGACGGACTGTGACGCGATGAAAGTTTCAGCACGTCACCGTTCCCTCACACTTCCAAGGATTTTGAAAAAAATGCATCATGTTGGCGTCACCGTCATGGTTCGTGGCGTCCCCGTCACTTCCCCATCGCCGGACGTTGTCACCGTGCGGAAGAGAGAGAACTGAAGGGGCATATCTCCAATTATCTTTGGACGGCATCCTTTTGCGCGCACAAATTAATGCAGGGACTTTTCTGTAAAATGCAAAGAAATCTAGTTAGCGACACCACCTCAGCCGTGGAAAGCTTAAATCTAACAATTTTAAAGTTTTTTTGGTCATTTTTAAAAATCCGTCATGGCCGTCATCCGTGACGGCCGTCCTGTCACGTCACTCATCTGAGGCCCCCCGTCACCAATGCGTCACCGTCACTGTCATGGCCCCCTAATTTCGTCACCATCACCGTCACGTCATCCGTCACGTTGCTGTCACCGTGATGTGTGGCGTGACGGATGACGGCTGCTGTTCCCTAGGTAGTAAAGCTTATGTAAGTACAGTGCACGGATTTGGACGGGACGGTCGTTTGGACAGCCTACGGACGGGAACGTTTGGACAAACCTCTAAAAACATGTAAGTCTCCGTCTCGTCCTGCGTCCCTGTCCGGACGATTGTGCACTATACTAGTACATCTCTCTTGCGAAAAAGGAAGGTCAGAACGGGCAACGGACCATCATCCGTCCACAAGTCTTGTCTCAATTATAGTGCACGGTCGCGGAGGGGATGGTCATTTCGTCCGTCCAGGTGTTTGGATTAATGACGGGATGCTGTGCCACGTGTCAAATTCTTAGTGGCCTAATGTCTTTGGATGGGATGAGAATGTCTTGGACCTGATGGTTTTAGGATGGGACAGGACGTGGACGAAAATATTTGGGACGGGACGAACTCTGGACAGGACAACTCAGACAAATCTCTAAAAATTGGGACGAAGAGCGAGACAATCTTTGTCCCCTCCCGTCCTTTGTCCCAGTCCTGGACGATCATGCACTATAATCTCAAATTATGTATCTGACTTATTAGAAACTTCATTGTCAGGTACAGTACGAGGACCCGGAAAGACCCTGTAAGACCCGAGACGGGAGATAACGGATCCGGCTCCCGCGGTCATTCCCAGAGTAGCACCTCCGTTGACCTGTCAACCGGCAGCCCACAAAGTCAACGCGGTGTATTAACTCAGATCGAAGAGACACTTCGGTCAGCGCACCGAGAGGAGGCCCTGAAGAAGTACCGCCTGAAGCGCAAGGACCGCTGCTTCGAGAAGAAGGTGGGGGGTCATTAAAGAAATTAAGGAAAATGAAAAGTTGTTGGTTAATTGATTTTTGGGTTTAGTTTAATGGGTTTAGTTTGTTCCGCAGGTGCAATATCATGGGCGGAAGGCTATGGCAGAGAAGCGGCCCCGGCTTAAAGGCCACTTTGTCCGCCTGCGCCAGACCCATCATCCTCAACCTCTGGATACTGAGACCTGACAAGTGTGAGGTGATATGTTATCCCATTATTATATCATATTATGTGCCCATGTCACTAACCCCATCGCTGATGCAAATGCAACGTTGTTAGATGCATAGTTTGAAAGTTCTAAAGGTCAAATTTTAGGGTAATGTTTTTGTCCACTTTCAGTTGAGAGGAAGAAGTATAGTTTCTTGCCTTCTGTTTTCATCAATTCAGTAAACATTGTTTGCCATTAAAAAGAATAGAGAAGTAAATGAACTTCGTATCATAAATATAAAAAAAACGGGCGCTCCCATGTTCAGGGAGAGAGAGAGAGAGGACACACTAGTCAGTATTTTATTCTTCATGCACCCTGCTCTCCATAGATTAATTTTTTTGTGGATTGGATTTTATTTTTCTGTGGCTCTTTTACATGTGCTAGGGGTAGAAATTTTATGTATGTGTATTTCCGGGTGAAAGAGACTTGGCTTTATAATGGTTGCAATAAGGGGGAGAATTGTTCCCCTTGGCCTTCTTGAAAATCTGGGAGTTGTTGGAGGATAGCTGATTAGATTTAAGGGGCTTCAAAATCTTGAATACCCTTATTATGAGAGGATTAGGACTTTCAACCTAATGTGAATTGCATAACCACTGTATTCTGTGTCCACATGCTAGGGCTGGGTTAAGAATGATTTAGTGTACAGCATTTTCTAGGGCCATACTAACTGAAGTCCTCACTTTTCAAGTTATATTAGTCCAATAAATATGGAGCTTCATATAGTTATTGGCTCTCTCTATGTAAGTCTTGAGAAAATCTAGTTTCTAGTAATGAACTTTTCGAGGTCATGTAGTGGGGTTCAGGGGTGATCTAGTAGGTAGTACAATGGGGAGGTTGTGATCGAGAATGACTTTGAAAGGCCATATATTGATGCTTGAGTGGGGATAGGGTGTTGAGTTTTAGCCTTGATTGATGAACCGTAATATTCCGCACGATAAAAATTTAAACACCATACATAGAGTTACATTTGCTATTGATCGATTCTTTGATTGAGTCTTTTCAGGCCACAATTTTTTGGCCTCTTTATGTATCTTCGTGGTCCATGTTACACCGTATATCCTTGTCTTCTTCTCAGACATCTTTGCTATAAATCTGAGAAGACCTTCTCACCATTCTAATCATAGAGACATAGAGAAAGGGGGGGAGGTCAAGAGAAGATCGAGAGCACACCATTTTAATTGTACTCGGGAATATTTTGAAAAAGGAGATTTAGTCCTTTATAATGTATATCCTCTAAGGAATATATAAAAAAACTCCTATATAAAGTATATCCTCTAACACCCATAAATCTTATGCATGTGACCTTCTAGGTTTATATACCAATCTACTTTTTTTAGCTCCATAGTCCCAACAACTCTTTATTGGCATGTCTAATCAATTATCTAGATATAAGTATATTTATTAATTATTCAAATTTCTATTTAAATCAACTGATAGCTTGAGTCTCCAAAATGAGAATTGATAAACTACACCACATATATATTAGAAGATACAAATGAAATTAATAACTCTTTTGTTGACCCTTTTTGTCATCAATAACCATGCATACTCCATTTGTAAGATACTACTTGGATGCTTGAGGGCACGGTGAACTGTCAAACCCTACTTGGTCACCTTAATTATGACTAAAATATTAGAAAATAATCAGATAAATCTTTCTCCAATATTATCTCTTCCTCGGTAAAGGATTTTATCTCATCATCTTCTTGGAGTCAATCTTATTTGATATTAAGATTAGAAAATGCCATCTTTGTCACATTTTCATTTTCATACATTTGCTGCTTCATCTGAGCTAAAAGACTGTTTAGAAGCTCGTATTTTGGAATTATTTCAAAATACACCCTAAAGTATGTCTTTGGTATCTCAGGTTTAAGACTACTAACACAACACAAACTTAAATTAACTTTGTTGAGAGTGGTGTTATTATTTAAATATCAGGATGCCATTCTTGAGTATCCTTTGAATAGGAATATGTAAAAAATATTTTTAAATACTATAAATTGTTATATTGTGATATTATCACAATTCACTAAATCACTGGACATATTCAAGGAATTCCTTGAACATGTAATGAATGTACCACATCTTGAAGCCATTAGTGTAGAAACATGGATGATAGATAATTGATTGTTGTAAGTCCATAAACGCAACTATACCCAATTATCAATCAGGTAAATTTACATCACATTTGTGTAAATGATCCCTAGACCCAAGACATCAAATATACATGGTGGATGGATGGATGGTTTTATTTTGAATAAAACATATGAGTTCTTAATCATGAGGTTTCAAACAACCTTAAATTAAATGTACCAACCAGTCCAAATATATTCTTAATATAAGAGAAAACTGACTTAAGGAAGAGAATGCAATAATATCCCTGGCCATGTTAGTCGAAATATCAAAGGTATTTTCTAATGATTTATCCAGCTCATTAGTAACAACTGGAATGACTGATTAGGATTTAAGAATTACAAATACTTTGAGCCATTACTTGAGCCTTGTGGATGAAGGATTATATGTTCATGATAACTAACGATGGTAAAATTCCATCAAAGAGTTGGCATATTCCTTAGTACACTCTAGAGCTTGAAGTTTAGTTGAACACCCCATGCATTGACAACTTGACCTCTCAAGTGGCTAAATAATTTCATTAATCTATGAGTTTGATATAAATAATTAATTACTGTTGATCCATACATGTTGTTCAATTATTATTGTTATTAACTTGACTAGGAAGTGGAATAAGGCCCCAAAGTGTGCGGTATTCCCACATAGAGGTTTGCGTGCTAACTGCGGGGACATGTCCTTAACTCACGATTGGAGACTGAGTCCTTAAGTGCAGCATGAAAAAACACCCTACTGGTGGTGACACCAGACCCTGATCTTTTAGGCCAACGGCCTTATGGTGCTCATGCCTATCAGAGCTCAAGCACGACGGATCAGCGAAGGCCCGCCCATGCTGGGCGCGTGGGCCACAGAGAGCGCGTGTACGTGGGCGCCAAGCGCCGGGCGCGCGTGTGGGACATGGAGGCTTGGCGGCAGGGATCTAGGCATTGCGCGCAGGGATATGTGGGCGTGTGCGTGGGCCGCACAGCCACGTGCACACGTCACATGCCCTGCGTGGGCGGGGCACGGGACGCGGGCCGAAAGGCATTTTGCCAGGAGACTAAGGCATTGGCACACAGAGAGCGCGGAGACGACTGCGGGCGAGTGGCGCCCCCGTGGGTAGCCGAGCACAGTGACGCCCATGGGTATCCAAGAGCACAGCCTCGTGGGTGCGCAACGCCCAGCTTGAGACGCCGAGCACAACGACGTCCGAGCGGACAAGACGCGATAGGTGTTTGCGGGGGTGCTGGTGGCGCACGGAGAGCTAAGGCTGGGATGGGACGGCAATTGGCTGAGCGCCATGCCCATGGGCGTGCAGCGCCCAGCCCAGGGTACACGTGTAGCAGCAAGGCTGGTGGGTGCGCAGCGGAGCGGCGGGCCCTAAGGCATATGAGCAGCACTACTAGGGCGTGCGGCGTCACATCTTGTTACTTCAGTATCTTCCCCCGCCTTCCACCATGTAATGTAATGGCTACGGCTATAATGTAACCTCTTTGATATATAATGCAATGACCCTATTCCTATATAGGGCTGCGTCCCCACCTTCTCTCCTAACCCCTTATAAGCATTCTTAAGCTATTTTGAAGACTTCCGCTGCAACAAAGCACGACTGCTCAGTGTTCTGCTCCAAACACTAAGGCCGACACACGTCAGATTCGAGCATTGTTTCTAGCTTGGGATTTGACCGCGTGACAAGTGGGCTCAGAGGGTCACATGCACAATATTTGTTGAACACTAATGAATGTTTATAATATGTAGGAATTTTAATGAAAATGCCATATTAAACATAAAATGATGAAGTATGCAGAGATACCCATACAAATCTCACTTTGTTTCCCCCTCTTCTCTATTCAACAGTAATATCCCTTCTTTCTTATGAGAGTCATATGGTGTGATATTAACTCACATCTCTTGAAGCGAAGTGAATCTTCTTTAGGGGACCGTATGATCAATTACCAACAAAAATATTTCTGATAGTTTGAGATTGATACTAGGAAACTCTGGGAGAAAGTTTAATGTATTTTCCAACACGTATTTAGAAGTTTACTATTCTAACATTTTCTTCCTGTTGGATTTAGTAAAATTAGCCTTTTTTTAGGATTAAATGAGAATGATAGATTTAACAAAGGAATTATGAAACATTCTTAGAGGCAAGTGTCGAAGGTGGAAAATGAACTCTAGAGGACACATGTGGGAGAAAGTTTAACATACCAGTAACCACGTGGATATGCCTAGAGGCTAGAAATCTAAAAAAATCAAAGAGACTCATTTGAGTAACTCATAGATTGTAGATTCCACTCCACAAAAGTGATAAGATCACTAAATACATTTTCTTGGTCAAAAAAGTTAATAGTTGCCTTATATGATTTCCACCATGTATATTTTAAAGGTTACCTTCATTGTAGGCCACATAATTCCATCCATAAGTGCTATATATGATTTCCACCTAGTGCAGTTAATCATTCTTGTTACTTGGTTGAACACTAAAAAAATGAAGATATGTTCTGGGGCTACAGTTCATAAGCAGATTTATGAGTTAAACTAGCCCCCTTAGGTTGTAAGTTCTTTGTATAATGTTCTCATGAACACGTTATGTATATGCAATCCAAGGAATTGTTAAAAATGCCTTTTAAGTCTCCTCATCATAAAATCTACTTCTAAATTACTAGCTTATGGCGGACACTTAACTCCAATAAAGTGGCTGTACTCACTTTGTCATTCCAATACACTCAAATCCTTCATAAATGGGTAGACCAGATTAAATCCCATGAAGATGTCATCTTGTGTTGTGTGAAGGAGTTGCTGAAGATAAGTCATTATCATATTTATCATATATTAAGGTATGAATTGATGTATTTTTTTGATAGACCAGAGAACTCGAAGGGAAATTTAAAGTTACTTTTAAATTCAGTTGAATTTAATAATAACACTTTCTATAATATATTACTTATTATTCTATACTTGTTAAGTGGAAATTGAGGTTCATCCCATTGGAAATCAATAAAAATTTAGTATTATAATTTCAGTGGAGAGGAGAAAAAGATTAGAAGAAAATATTGAGGTCGATGAAAGGGAATGAAATTTATGAAATGTAAAATATTATGTATGAAAGGGAAGGTTTTACACCCATTTTTTTGAAAAAAAGGTGAGGGAATTCGATAAAGCTCAATGATTAAATATCAAATACATTAGGTTTTTGTGTATCAAAGGACGTGTTTGTAATGGGAAAGGGTTCTTCTAAAATAAGGGAACATAATTATTAAATAAATTATGTCTTCAAAATTTAAAGTATTTTGAATTATGTCTTCAAAATTCAAAATATTTTCAATTATGTCTTCAAAATTACACTTTCTATCTCACATTAATTTGGGGACATCCAAGGATGCAATAGAGAAGGAACGACTTATTTTTATGTATGGGAGTTTTTCACTAAATTTCCCTTTTTGTTATTGTAAATATTATCCATGTCATTACTCTATTTTTGAAGTTGGTCGCACACAACCTCTTTTATGGGTAACATCTGATGAATAAGTGATTTAGTTAAATAGTGTGTCATCCAGCTGCGGCATAATGATTCGTGTTAAGGTAACTCCTTTTGGGAAAGCTTATACTTTATTTAAGGTAACTAAATAATTATTTATCTGAGACACTTCAAAGAATCTCTTCCTCAGGTTGGAATCATAACAAACATTTAAAATCAATGATCAAATCGCATTTGCGCACATCGGAGATGTGGATATCAGATATGTGTCTAACCTTTATAAGTATCCACGCGATCATCAACATGTCGAATCTCCTGCATTGATTAGCCCAGTTATCAATGCACCATTGTCATTTTGCCATTCTTATTTCATCGGGAGTGGAGGAACCCAAGGAAATAAGGGAGAAAAATGACGCAAAACCATATAAATATTTTTTTGGTGAATTTTATGTAAGGGGTTTCCCATTTATTCTTAAAGGGAACTTTTCATAAAACCCCGAAACTGTAAGTGTATTTTGTAATGTCTAAAATACCATTTATGTGTGACCAAGCCCATGAATCATTCTAGTAAACAAATTAATGACCCAGTAAATTTTTTAAAACTAATTAATTATATATATAAATTAATTAGTTATGGACTAATTAATAAGTTGACTAATTAATAACCCAATTGATAAGTTGATTTTTCAGCTCTTGGGGTGCTACACTACACTTTTTGCCCTGGAATAAACAAATGAGTATAATGACTCTCTCATGGAACTTTTTTCCATCTGTTACTGTGTAAATTTCCCTTATCTTCTTGACGGTCCTAGGATGACTTAGGGTAAGGTCAAATGTCAAATCCTAACGAGTGAAGAAATCTAAGTTAGTTCTAATGCGCTGACAAGTCATTTTGAAACTATTGTATGATATTCCTATACCATGGCTGATGACTTCATCGCATCACCTTCCTTAAAATTTCTTCGCTCATATTGAGGGGGAATGATCCTATCTTGACCACCCGTACTAAAAAAAATCATCGTGGGCTTCCATGACCAAGGACTTGTGGGTCATAGTCAAAAAATAAAAATCCATGTATATGATGTCTTTGGTCACTCAAGTCTTTGGACTACCTGTAGATCCGTAACATGAATCAATATAATAGTGAGTTGGGATAGTATGATTTAGGGACTCATTCTAATTTATTCATTGAACTCTTTCTCTAAAGAGCACCCACCATATTTATTTAGTGTCTTTACATGAATTGTCCTAGGATCAATAATACTTACCATATCAACAATATTTGATAGTGTTATTCTATCTGTTTATTTTTTATTTCTATCTTGAGTATCCTTCAATAATAATATTTAGAATATTGATATTTTATTAAATATCATTCAAATAGAAATATCAAGTTTCTATTTGAATGTTACTAAAGCGCTGAGTCCAAAGTGGAATACATGAAGATTGACAAATGTTAATAAAGTTTTATTGATATTTTTAGATGGATAATTTTTTGGATGAGAGAGGGAGGAAATTGAACTAAAAAAATGGAATAAATAATTTTAAATACTCCAAAGTGAGGATGCTCTCGAATTTTATTCTTCACCTTAATAAATATTTAAATTATTCAATATTTATTATTAATAATCAATGAATTTTATGAGAAAGCAATACTCTCAAATACATTTTTAAAATTTTTATTTGTTGAATGATATATAAGAAAAAACATTCCATAAAAACCACAAGATTAGAACAACTTCTTAGGTTGCATGAAATGATAAAGAATACAGTGAAGATACATTTAAAACATATTTGTATTGGAATCCACAAAGAAACAGTACAATTGGTCAAAACAAATTATAAATATACTTTAAATAGTATGTTGGAGTTATGAATATGTTTTGATCTTAAAAATATTATTTTGTTTTGAGTAAACAAATATCACCCTTAATTCTTGGATTCAGAAATTCTGATATAACTTAAGTGACACAATAAAATATTTTTTGAATATAAATTTAAAAATTAGTGCATTGATATGATGTATACAAAATTTCATATCAGGAAGTTTAGGAAAGATACATTTATATTATAAACTAAATAATTTAATTATATATATTTATCCTATGATGTTTAAGTGAGTTTTATAATTTTTTGACTGTCTAGATATAAAAGGTTATGTAAGGAAATTAAAGTTTAACTTGAACCTTTTTTCATTGAAAAAACCACAAAATACTAATAATGTATTTAGTTTAAGTATAATTCACTTGATGAGTAGAGCTTATAATGACCGTTTCTTTATTCCATTTGAACGAATGGGTAAAATTAGCTACATATGAAAAAAATCTTATTCAAGATTCTTTATCTTACAGAAATTTTATTCTAGGTGCAAAAATGTTTTGTATTTATTTTACCCAAATGATGCTTGAATAAAGCTACACTAAATTCATTATAAATATATTTCTTGACTTCCATCAATGCAATTGGGCTTACCGATGGATCAGTAAAGCTCTCCGCTTACACATAAAATATTGCTAATATAATGAAAAGGCATCATAATGATATAATGCCACATCTAATTTCCCACAAATGCGTAAAGTAATTTCATAATAATTTCAAAAGGATGATTTTTTTCTAAATTAAAATTTGCATAAGAAGGCATCACATTACTGTAATGCTTTAGTGTTAATTTCATAACAAAATTAGAATTGATGGATAGAAAGCATGTCAAATCAATGCCATTTTCGTTAAACTTATAATGTTATGCATGTCCTATTTGGATGTTGGTCTAGGTGTACCCAAGGTTTCCAACTCAGTCTGTCTCACTCAAGATGCTTGCTCATTCCTCCAAATTTCACAAAGATTTTGATTAAAATGATGTTAGACTTTTACTTCAAATTGTAGCCATTTTTTGACTGAGTTATGATTTTTTTCATGATTTAGAAACTAGAAACTTATTACAATGGAGGAAACTCAAAAAAGTTAATATGAACCTTATTACAATGTGTATTTGAAGAACACAATAATAATCAGGGTTTAAAGAACAAAGTATGGAGCTTGACCCTTATATAAGAGATGGACAGGCCAGATATTTTGAAACTGGATTTGGGCCAAGTTTATCGCTTAATTAATTTTCCAGTTTAGTCACTTGTTGAAGAAAAACTATCAAGAACTTTTATTTTTCCATAACAAAGAGTTTAATAGATCACAATGAATAAAAAATAACATATTATAATTACTTGAATACTTTCTCTTCCTATGTTTCTTTATATTATTCCTTTTGGTCCCAGGAAATTTTTCTGGTGATTCCAATTTCAAATCTAGAGCTCAATTTGAAATTCATTATACAACAAAGACATTTTCACTACACATAAGAATATATGAAAGGTTTATTCATTGGGTTTTAACATTTTTTGTGCATTTTTACACCCACTTTATATTCTGATGCGTCTATGTTCATCAAAATGTTTTGAAGACATTACATTTGCCTATTCCTTTAAAAAACCAAAGTAGTTTTCATCCTCAAAAGTTATGACAGATTAACATTTTTCTAAAGTGCTTTTAATTACTTTGTTTTATGAGATAGTTAGATGGCTTTTTTTAGGAGTATAAATTTGAGCTGGAATTCCTTGGAATGTGTAGTTGATCACTTTATTTTATGTCAAAAGCTCCCATTAAAAATTTATTTCACAAGTATTTTTTCAGGATTTTGAATGATTTCATTTCTCATTACCAATTTCCACACTAATTATTTAAGTTGGGTATAAAGCTACAAGCCAAAAACTCCCATCAAAATCATCATACCAATATCACATTTTTATTGGAAGGGTGATAACATGCATCTTTAGTGCCTTATATTATTATATTTATGCGTATTTATGCATTAAATTACTCATATTTGGATGTTATCAAGCTTAAAATGATTAAATCTATTTTTAGAACAAATTTCTGAAATTTTTCTATATTTTAGGATTTTTCTAATAGTATATTCTAAAAGAATATAATTTTTGAGAAAGAATATGATTTTTATGGAATTTTTGGATATTAAATTTGAAAAGATATGATTTTTCTGATTCAAAAAATATATTTATACGTATTTTTTGGGCTTTTATTTGATTTAATATGAAATTTTAAGTATTTTGGTTTTTTTTATGGCATAGTGTGACGTGGCGTGCGGATGCGCCGCCACATCAGCATTGAGAAAGAGATTTTTTCTTTGTTTTTTGTCCTTTTGACATGTACATGTGGCACGGAATATGAAAAGTCGCGGAATACGAAAAGCCACGGAATACGAAAAGCCATGGAATATGAAAAGCCACGGAATACAAAAAGGCATGGAATATGAAAAGCCACGGAATACGAAAAGCCACAGAATACCAAGTGCTTTGACTTCTTAACAGGCACAAACTGATGACATTGATGAAGAGAGAGAAGAAATTAAAGGCTAGGATTGCTTCAACTTCCAATGGCCATAACTTTTCATCTTCCCCTCCTCTTTCTCTCCATACCCTCTAATCTATAAATAGAGGCCTGGATCATTGTAAAAACCATCTTGAACTTGCTTCCCACTTTTTTGGGCTAATTGAAAGAGAGTGAGTTTTGAGATCCATCAAGAGTGTTCTTGGTGTCTTGGGTGTGTGGAAGAGACAAAAGAGAAGAGGGGGAGCTTACCGGCACTCGCAAATCGCCGTGATCCTGGCGGAACGTAAGGATCTAAGGTAAGTGTCTTCGCCTTACGTTGTTTCTCTCCCAACATCATCGTTATCATAGTTACAGTTTTTTTTTTATCAACGTTTCATTTATCACTTCACTCACTTACGTCCCCACTCTCTCATCTCTCCATCCTTGCCATCGTACCATTCCATATCCAACCACTATCCTCGTTCATACCATAGTTCATTATCGTGTCCGTCACAATCACTTACTCTTTTATTTAAGTTAAATTAACATATAAGTTAAGTACTTCTTAATCGATATCACTCGCTCATATCCTTGAATTGTGTTTTTGTCGATTGCTCATTGATCATCACTAGTTTAAGAAAGTAATTCCTTAATCATCGTTCCCTGTGGAGACGATCCGTACTCATCACTAACTACGTATTTTCAAGTACGGTCAAATATATTTTATTGAATAATCTCAATCACCAACGATGAATTTTAACCCTAAAATTGAGATTATCAAAGGGCCACACATTAAATTAGAAGCATCCATTGAGCTTTTCTTATTTTTTCCAGAATAAGGAAAAATACTACGTAAATCAACTCTCATTAAAAGATTCATACATTTGTGACACATTATTAATTTAAATGAGATTATTTGAGATTTTTGGGCAACCCTGAAGTTTTATCCCACAATTAATTTGATCTCTATCCATCAATGACCAATGTAATGATCCCCACCTTCCAAGCTTCAAAACATGCATTAGAAGCTAATGTTCCCTTCTTCTGATATTTGTGACATAGTATTAATTTAAATGACATTCTATGAGATTTATAGGCAACCCTTATCTGTTCTCCCTCTATTGATTTGATATGATCTCTATCCATCAACCTTTTAGGTGATGATCTCCACCTCCCAAGCTTGGAAACCCAGATCAGAAACTAAGGTTCCCTTCTTCTGCTATTTGTGACATAATATTAATTTAAATGACATTCAGTGTGAATTGTAGGCAACCAGGAAATGTTCTCCCAGTATTGATTATATATGTTCTCTATCTATCAAACTTTTAGGTGGTGATCTCCTTCATCAAAGCTTGCAACCCAGATCAGAAACTAAGATTCCCTTCTAATATTTTTGACATAGGATTAATTTAAATGACATTGAATGGGATTTATACTTAACCCTGAACATTTATCCCACTATTGATTTGATCACTATCCATCAACCTCCTTTGAGATGATCACCTCCTATGAATCTTGCAAACCCAGATCAGAATCTAAGCTTCCCTTCTTCTAATATACTCAAGCTGCATACTCAGCCATTAATTCCATAATTTAAGTTACTGTATAATAATTATTTATTTATTTATTTGTAAGGGTACTAGCATACCTTTATTGATGGAGTTCATCAGAGGAAGAAATTTTACTCCCATTCTCTTTTCTCTCCTGATGTAGCATCTTCCAAAAATTTCTTCCCGAGGGAGAGAGCACGCGGAGATTGGAAGGGAAGGTGGGTTTTTAGATGGGCTACTTCCACCGTCTGTCCCTTGTCTTGAATCGGCATTTCTTGCTTTCTTTGTCCCTAATGGCATCGGCGTGGAAAGGGCAGTTCGTACTCGCTGATTCCCTTCAGACACCAATTTCCCGCGATCTTTACCGTTCAAGGTCAGATTTTTTTCTGTCTTGTGTGTGGCATTTGATTTATCGAAGTTGTAGCTGGCGTGGATCTTCATCTTGCCGCTTCAATTTGCGCTAAATCTTCGTCAAAGCATATTATTTCTGATCAAGCTATTTCTTTTTTGAATTGGGTTATTTCAAACTTGATTTGGTGATCTTCCCGCGTCCCGAATGCTTCTTTCATTTTGTGTGTAATATTTTTGGGTACTCTCCTCCTGCTTACTGTAATAAGTTTGCCGGATTGCTCTCTAATCTTGCTTACCCTTTTCAATTCTACTCGATCGTGGCTTATTACTTCTCAATTCAGCTCAACTGAATTCAATGGAACTAAATCAACTCGTATGTCTGATAAAATGGTATATATGTTCTTGATTTTCACCTTATGAATTGCCTTTTCGTTGCAAATATTTGGTGTAGAATGCATACCTCATTAAAGTTTTATGTTTTGCAGTGATGCTTTGTTGCATGATGCCAAGGACCTTGTAAATCGTCATCCTGATTTATTGATGGTAATTTTTTTTATCATGTCATATTCATTTTCTTGTTTCTGGATTACTCAGTTATCACATTCTAATACCATTATCTCATGCAGATGGAAACGCTGAAAGCTGGTGACTCAGTTTATTCTGCAGAGGTAGCAGTTATTACTTACAATCGTACATTGGAAGGCCCTAAAAATTCAAAATTTCGACTGCTTCTCGTAAGTCTGTTTGGTTTTTCCATTTAAACATTTTTAAAATCAAAGATTGATATCTCACTGATCGTTTCACGATTTCAGAAGTTAGTTATCTATGTTCCTGACAGCCCATCATATCGTTCAGAGCTTTGGACAGCATGGGAGGGAGCTCATCACCTCTGAAGTTGCATTAAAGTTGCTATATGCCATATGTGGAGAGATTGATGTGCCTGGATATGATATGGTTTCCTTGAGTCGGGTGCTTGAAGATCTAACTATAAAGGTATCACATTAATATTAGTCAAGATTATTTATATTCTTTACTTCTAAGTTTTTTATCAAAGTTTTTGGGTTTCTGTTTTTCAACATTCAATTCTTATATTAGTCCCATATAGGAGCTGCTATAATGTTAGAGACTGTCACGTCTTGAGCTCGCCTAGTTGCTTCTGCTGCCAATGAGGTTTGGCTTAAAAAAGCCCAAAAGGCTACTATTGATTCTCGGCCTGCCTGTTTTAAAACAGGCTCTCTCACAAGCACATAATTGAACCTGTATTTAAGTGGATCTACTTAGGGAGATACTTGCAAATAGTAAGTAGGGGGGATTTAAAGAACCATAATAAAGGGAAAGAAGGACACGAGTAAAACAGACTCTCCATCTACAGAAATACTCGTAGTGCAATGGGTCATCTGGCTCGGCTGTAAAGATGTTGCTTTCAAGGGGACAACAATGTCGACATATGCTGTCATTCAAGAAGCATAGAATTTTGTTTCATGCTGGTATAGAAGGCCATAATGTGATGTGGGGGGGAGGACTAGTTTGATCCTCTTTGTAACTTGTGTGTTTATTTATACGGTATCAGGTTGATGACTGATTTTGGATGATATTCCTTTTTTCTTTCAAAAAATATGTTATATATTGGGTTTGAACTCGCGGCCTTGCAAAGCATATCTTACTTGGTCACCCACCCGCATGAAACTTTTGACATTGCACCATTTGATGCATTATAGAAATTCAGCCAGACGCGAGACTTTGTCCTGGCCCAGACTCTGCACAGTGGGGGGGGGGTGAATGCTCAGTGAGCTGGGCAAAGAGCGGTTCAAAAAGTTGAACCGAACTGCCCAACTTCCCAGCAAACGTGGCTGGGACCATGACCGTGGGGATGTGACTGGGTGCTCGCAATGCCGGATATGGTGGTGGTGGTGGTGGGAAAATGATAGGTTTACGGTGCCTCGTTGAGGGCATTCTCGTCATGTCCTCCTTTTATGTTCCTTTAAATAGCTCAGCCTCCCTCTAAGGGGGGCAGACTTGAATGTTGGACCTTAAGTGATTAGTGACTTCTCTTCCCTCTCGTCTTGTTAGTGAGATAGGTCTTATATGGCTAATGGGCCTTGTTCTATTAGCCCATTAGCCACTTATTCTCATTCTCTCTCCTAGGGTATAAATACCCTTCTCTTGTAACCTATCTGGTATGAGATTATTCTTCTTCTTCTACCTCATCGTCTCCTCTCCTCCTCCTAGCCCAACCTAGATTGGGATTTCACATGGTATCAGAGCTCTGCTCTTGATCCACTGCTATGCCCTAGTCCCTGGCCCCTCTGCTGCCACTGTCTGCTAGCCAGACTCACCAGCTTAGCCAGTGGACCTCAAGCAGCCGGCCCTCAGCCAGCCAGGCCAGCCACAGCCGCACTCGGCCAGCCGCAACAAGCCGAGCCAGTCGCAGCCAGCCAAGCCGGCTGCAGCCCGCCCTCGGCCAGCTGCAGCCAGCCAAGCCATCCGCAGCCGCCCTCGGCCAGCCGCAGCAAGCCGAGCCGGCCGCAGCCCACCCAGCCAGCCGCAGCCCGCCCTCGGCCAGCCGCAGCCAGCCAAGCCGGCCGCAGCCCGCCCTCGGCCAGCCGCAGCCAGCCAAGCCGGCCGCAGCCCGCCCTCGGCCAGCCGCAGCAAGCCGAGCCAGCCGCAGCCAGCCAAGCCGGCCTCCTTTGGCCCTCGGCCAGCCGCAGCCGCCCTCGGCCAGCCGCAGCCAGCCACGTCAGCCGCAGCCAGCCACGTCAGCCGCAGCCAGCCACGTCAGCCGCAGATAGCCCTAGGCTCGCCGCAGCCAGCCAAGCCAGCTGCAGCCTGCCCAGCCTTCGTCTCCTACTATGACGACCGATTCTACCCTCCACTCCGGGTCTCTCCCCCCTGAAACCACCCCGGCGCTGTCTCCCGTCTTCACGGCCGCCAACTTTGGGAGAGATCTACCATCTCCTAAGATTGGTCTACCTCGACCGCCTGCCCCAGACTGCTGTCGGTTGAATGCTCCGCAACTCCTTGCCTGGATCAAGTTTGTCGAGTCTACGCTGAAGGGCCGTCTCCTCCACAAACACTTGATCTATCCGCCCCTGCCGTTGACTGATCCGCACTATGTTGCCTTTGACGCCGAACAGAATTTTGTACATTCCTGGCTGCTGAACCACATGCTCTCTCCTTCGGTCTATGACAAGTTTCTCCACTTGACTACTCCGAAGGACATTTGGGATCATGCCCACAAGTACTGTGGTCATGATGCCGACCATTGGATCTTCTCTCTAGTGGAGCGCGCTGGGGCCCTCCGCCAAGGAACCATGTCCATCATGGACTATAGTTTGGCCCACACTGCACTATGGCGGGAAGTTGACTACTATATGCCCGTTGGCGATTCGAACGGCGTTGATCGTTGTCACACCCTTCGCCTTCGTTTTCTGTCATTTCTTGACCGCCTCAATCCCGAGTATGCCGAGGTTCGGCGAAGAACACTGCGCACCAAGGGCACTCTCCCGGATTTCGAAGCGGTGGTCAAAGACTTGATAGAGCTGGAGAGCAGTCTCCGTCGTGACCGCTCTGAGGTGGAGACCCCTGCTGAATCGACTGCCTTGCTCTCCCGCCCTGGTGACTCTTCTGGTCTGCTGCCCCGTCCGCCTGAGCAACCCAAACCCCTTGCCCCGGACCCGGCCTTGGACCCGCGGGACAAGCTGCTTTGCACCTACTGTGGCAAGTGCCGTCATACGGCGAAGCGCTGCCGGAAGAAGCAGCTTGACCTTCAGGCCGTCAAAGATGCTAAAGCCCATGTCGCCGCAGCCCAGGCCGCGTCCCCTTCTCCGTCCAGCAGTTCTGTGGTGACCATGGAACAGTTGCATACCGACCTTGCCGTTTGACTGCGCAGTTGACCGCCCTGCAGACCCAGCCTATGGCCCCCTTCGGGACGTTTGGTGCGTTACTTGCCTCTTCTCCAGATCAGTGGTACTGTGGACATACGGCTCTCACAGCCCCTCTCGTGTCGGATACCACTTGGGTGCTTGATACGGGGGCCACGGAACACATGACCCCGTTCAATCAGGGCACGTTGGGACTCGTGCTGTCCTCACCGCCGGAGGTGGACGCCTTCGAGTGGCAGGCATTGGGACCATCCACGTGGATGGTCTCGGTCTCATTCGAAATGTCCTCCATGTTCCGTCTCTCCGTGCCCTGCTTATGTCTCCGCAGCGACTTGTCGATGCGGTTCAGTGTTCCTTCCACATTCAACCTGTCGGGATCTTCTTGTCTACCAAGGTGCGGAAGACTACACTGATTAGGCGGGACCGGGGGCTGCTGCTGTTCGATGATGGGGGCAGATCGTGCTTCATGGTGCAGCGAAGTCTTCGACCAGCAGCTGATCCTCGCCAAGACCGCCTCCAGCTTGCTCATCAGCGCCTCGGGCATCCACCGTTCTCGACTTTACAACATCTGTTTCCGTCTTTATGTATGGGCTTGGACCTCAAGACAGTTGTTTGTGAGGCGTGCCAGTTAGCCAAACATCGACGCTCGTCTTTTCCCCCATCTGTTTCCCATACGACAGTGCCGCTGTATCGTATTCACAGTGATGTCTGGGGCCCGGCTCCGCAGCCCAGTCTGAAGGGGCATCGCTGGTTTCTGATCTTCGTCGACGAGGCCACCCGCTACACGTGGACTTACTTGCTTCCACCTAAGTCGGCTGTAGCGGCCACTGTTCGGCAGTTTTGTGCGATGGTTCAGACTCAGTTTGGCCATCCCATTCAGCGTTTCCGCTCGGACAACGCTCGCGACTATGTCAACCAGGAGTTGGCGTCCTACTTTGCCGAGCAGGGCGTTCTCCATGAGACGTCGTGCGTTGCCACCCCGGAGCAAAATGGCATGGCAGAACGTCGCATTGGCTATGTGACGTCTACTGCCCACACACTGCTGCTGAATTATTGTGTCCCCTGGACGTATTGGGGTGAGGCCGTCTTGATGGCTTCTCATCTCATCAACCGTCTGCCCTCTCAGCCTCTTCAGTTCAGCAGTCCGATTGATCGGATGTCTACTGCCTTTCCTGCCGTGACGTTGCGTACCAACCTTCTTCCTCGTGTCTTCGGTTGCACTGCGCACGTTCATGACACGGCACCTACCTTGACGAAGCTCGATGCCCAGGCCCTCAAGTGCATCTTCGTCGGCTACTCGTCACTCCAAAAAGGGTACAAATGCTATCACCCGTCCACTAGACGATTCTTTGTTTCTGCGAATGTCACCTTCGCCGAATTTCAACCCTTCTTTGGCCTTTCCTCCTCGTCCGGTCTCCCGCCGGGTGAGGCTTCTTCGGCTCCCCCCTTGGAGCCCTTCCCTGTCATCGAGCCCGCTGCTCCTTCTCCTCCCACGGATGTCGCTCTTGCTCCTCCACTCAATCCTCATGACTCCTCTCCTGCGGTGGCCTCCGAACCACATCCTCCGATGGTGTCTCCCCTTGAGTTTTCCTCTACTCCTCCTGAGCTCACCCCTCCTGTTTCTTTGTCTCCGCCCTCACCTCCGTCCGAGTCCTCTGCCCCTGCTGCGACATCCTCTCCCTCCACCGCTTCCGCTCCTTCTCCGTCTGGCCATCCATCTTCTTTGACTTCCCCTGGGGCTGATGATGCCTCGCTTGGCTGGCCAATTGCTCTTCGTAAAGGGGTCCGTCAGTGCACTCGCACACCTCTTTACCCACTTTCTCACTACCTTTCCTACGACAGACTGAGTCCTCCCTACCGTCTGTTTTTGACCCGCATTGCTTCGGTTTCTGTCCCACGCCGCCTTGCCGATGCTCTCTCCTGTCCTCATTGGAAAGCGGCGATGGACGAAGAAATGCATGCCTTGATCAAAAACCACACGTGGGATGTGGTTCCTCTTCCGCCTGGTAAGAAGGCCATGGGGTGCAAGTGGGTTCATACCCCGAAGCACCGTGCTGATGGGTCCCTTGAGCGTCGCAAGTCTCGCCTTGTCGCTCGGGGCTTTACGCAGTCCTACGGTGTCGATTATTTCGAGACCTTCTCTCCCGTGGCGAAGATGGAGTCTGTCCGCCTACTCTTGGCTCTCGCTGCTCATCATGGGTGGTTGATTCGGCAATTTGACGTCAAGAATGTCTTTCTCCACGGCGATCTTGAAGAAGAGGTCTACGTGAGTCACCCTCCCGGGTACCCTCTTGGTCCTCCGGGAACCGTCTGTCGATTGCGGAAGTCCTTGTACGGACTGAAGCAGTCTCCGCGGATGTGGTTCGGTCGCTTCTCTTCCGTCATGCGTGTTGAAGGCTACACCCAGAGCAACGGCGACGCTACCATCTTCTTCCGTCATGGCCCGACCGGGGTCGCTATCCTGGTGGTCTATGTCGACGATATCCTGATTACCGGTTCGGATACTGTTGAAGCGTCTCGTCTTGGACTCGCTCTTGCTCGGGAATTTGAGATTAAGGCACTCGGTCCCCTTCGTTATTTTTTGGGCCTTGAGGTCGCCTACTCGTCTCGCGGCATCTTCGTCTCCCAGCAGAAGTACACCGTCGACCTGCTGACACTGACTGGTATGACCGATTGCTCCCCACTTCGGACGCCTATTGATCCCAACGTGAAGTTGGGTGAAGGGGGCAACTCTCCGCCGGTCAACCACTATCAGTATCAGCAGCTCGTGGGGAAGCTCCTGTATTTGACCCACACTCGCCCCGACATCAGCTTCCCCGTCAACCTTCTCAGCCAGTTCATGCATTCTCTGCATGAGATCCATCGCCAGGCAGTCAATCGGGTCCTTGCATACCTGAAAGGCTGCCCTGGGAAGGGCCTCCTCTTCCCACGGAGCTCAGACACGACTGTGAAGGTATATACGGATGCTGACTTTGCCGGGTCCATCGTCGACTATCGTTCCACCACCGGGTACTGCGCCTTCGTGTTCGGTGGCCTTTTCAGCTGGAAAAGCAGTAAGCAGGACAAAGTGTCCCGCTCCAGCCGAGGCGGAATTCCGGGCCTTCGCTGATGGGGCTTCTAAAGGCCAGTGGATCTACGGGATTTTGCACGAACTTCGCGTCCAGTATTCTGGCCCGATCCACTTCTACTGCGACAACAAGTCGGCTATAGCCCTGGCCAAAAATCCTGGCCAGACTGGCCGGATCAAGCACATGGAGCGATACCGCTACTTCTTCAAGGAGCGGATGGACGAGGGCATCTTCGACCTCCATTTTGTGTCTTCCTCCGACCAGGCCGCCGATGTCCTGACCAAGGGCCTGTTGAATCCCCTCCTGGTGCGTGCTGTTTCCAAGCTCAGCATGGACGACATCCATACCTCACTTGCGGGGGGCTGTTAGTGAGATAGGTCTTATATGGCTAATGGGCCTTGTTCTATTAGCCCATTAGCCACTTATTCTCTCTCCTGGGGTATAAATACCCTTCTCTTGTAACCTATCTGGTATGAGATTATTCTTCTTCGTCTACCTCATCGTCTCCTCTCCTCCTCCTAACCCCAACCTAGATTGGGATTTCACACGTCTCTCCTACATCTATGCTCCGTCTCCCTCCACGATCCCCGTCCCTGCGATCGTCTCTGCATCACCGCGTCTTCAGGCGGCTCGTCCCTCGGCCGATTCCCTACCTCCCCTGCTCGGCCTCCTCTCTCTTACCCTTCCCGTTTCACGTCTCTACCCCGGGAATTCCTTATCTTGCCTCGTCCTCTTCCCCTTCCGATCCGAACCTAGCTCAAGGTTCGTATCGGAAAACCAACAACTGGTCTCACACATCCTGGAATTATTTTTGGAAGGCAGACGACCCAGTACTTGAGGTATAATAAACCTTCATTCATGTATATGGACCTGATAGGTTCTTTACTATGATGTAGCCAAGGAAGAAAATATGGGAGCATTTCTGGCATAAGCGAGATCGTGCTGAGGGCCTATAAATACAAGCCTATGACGGGAGCTCATTTCAAGATTTGAAATCATGTTTTTTCCTGACTGCGAGGGCCGTGCTAGGCTTTGTCTGGGACGGTGGAGTTATTCTGCATACCAGAAGGAGAAGAACTCCACCAGTCTCTTTCAGGCTACTGTTCTTTGCATTTTCTTTTTACTCTAGGCTCTCGTTCCGGCTCCTCATTCTTGAACTTTGATCAGCCATCACATTACAGTTTTTTCCATCATGCTTTTTTCATTCTTCAGACTTGCTTTTATATCTGATATAGATCGGTGTCAGCATCTTTGTATATGCTTAACCTTTTTGATTCATTCGTTTCTTGTCGTTTAAATTGAGTTTTGTGATTTTTTCAGTTTAAATTGAAAAAAATATGTTTTTACGATGATTTTTTTTTTGTGATTCAAAATCATACTTTTGAATCACAGATTACCAACGACCGTATTTCTGGATTTACGATTCTCCAAATCACAGATAAAAAAATCTAAGTTTAAGTTCAATGTGCATTGATAGGTTGTGCCTATGGAAAATATCAACGGGCGCAAGCTTGTAGAGTCGGGAGAGCTTTGTGAGAGAAGGAATGGTGGGCTCATCTGGTTCTACCTCTGAAAAATCACAGAATTTAAGACTCTTAAAAATAATTTCTTTTCTACAGGGAGAGGAGTTGATCTGAATCGTAATTGGGACGTTGACTGGGGGAAGAAGGAGAAGGTTTGGTTTATGAATCTCACTCGTTACATCTTTGTTTCGAATACTAATATGTTTCTTACGCGAAAAATATGAATAATTTTTCGTCCCAGGACTATGATCCCTATGAAGAAAACCCGGGAACCGGTCCTTTTAGCGAGCCCGAGGCCCAGATCATGCAGAAACTTGCAGAATCGTTTCGCCCTCACGTTTGGGTGAATGTGCACTCTGGAATGGAGGTAGGTATCTATCTTGCCCTTGATCTTGGCCGTTCACCTTTAATCTTGAAATTCAGCAAATCAAAAATATCAATTTCATGGGTTATTTGTTCCTCATAGAGTGAATTCGTCCTGTATTTCTATTCGTTAGAGAATAGAAAGGCCGTGGGATTCGTTGTACAATTTTTATGACCAATACCAAAATATTTTTTGTTTAAACGTCCTTTTTTTAATTTTAAAATGCGGTCCCGTGGAAAATTTTGGCCAGGATTTACGCCTAACGGCAGTACTTTTTTTGTTTTGAAAGTTTTTTTTTGAACTTTTAATAGTGCATGTGCAGACTTATGATACAGTAGTATCTAGAAAATGTATCAATGAAAAATAGAGCGCAACTCTACTAGCTTGGTGGAGATTCAACGCTGAGCTGGATCAAGTTTTAAAGCGATCCTGATGACTTGGCCTCTGATGTAGATCCGAGATCTGGAGCTTAGTCACCCTTCTCGTAGCTTTTTTGCTTTTAATTATTTTTTTAAATAGCGCAAGACTTCTGTGGAATTAATGGGACACTATTTATGTCTTTAATAACAGAATAATTGTACTTTAAATGATTTTTTATCAGCGTTAAACTTCTGTGGAATCAATTGGGGAGCATTCATTTCTACTTCCAAAGAATGCATGAAATGGGGCAATTACCCAATTTATTGCTTCATGTGAGCTGGTCTCGCCTATTTTATCATCATTAAGATTAGAATTCTGAGACTCTTCTTTGACCAGGGCCTGTTCATGCCCTACGACCACAAGAACTCAACACCCGGTGGATCCCAGCTTTTGGTGATGAAATCAATCCTGGATGAAATCAACTACCGCCACTGCCACCACAAATGCCTTATTGGATCCGGCGGAGGATCTGTTGGGTCGGCATTCATGGCCTTATTATTATATTTTTTTAAAATAAAAATAACTCTCTACTTTCCTTTAAAAAACACTCTAATTTTCTCTCATTTCTGGGTTTTTCTTGCAGATATCTCGCTCATGGGACTGCCACGGACTACATGTACGACGTCCTGAGAATACCCATCTCCTTCACCTTCGAGGTTTGACCCTGCCAATTAATAGTCAACGTCGGTCAACCTCTGGTCAACGGCAGTATTCTTCTCTCTTCAGATTTACGGGGACTTGGATGCTCCGTCCAAGGATTGCTTTCGGATGTTCAACCCGGTCGACGCCGCCACCTTCGTAGTAAGCTTTTTCTTAATTACAATTTTTTTTTACTGTATTAAAAATAAGTCTCGGGTACGGGCGGGGCAGAACGTCACTGCATTTTGGTCAGTCATCCGTCATGGAGACTGCAATTTTGTTCTGCACTGAAGGGGTGGTACACGAGTAAATCATCAGAATGGAAAGCATGAGTGCTCTTGTTCCGTTTCCATTCTAAGGTCAGGATGGATGACTGATGACAGTAAGGGACGGAATGGATGATGGTTCGTCATCTGGCCACGTGCCTTATTAAAGATTTGACTTTGACGTTAGTTGTTGACTTTCAGAGAGTGGTCAACGACTGGCCTGGGGCGTTTTTTTTTTCTGTCCTTGATACTGCCCGTCGCCGCCTTCCACTTCCATCTGGACGGAAGGGATGGCAGACGAAATGGAACAGAAGGCGTAAGTGCTTTCGTTCTGTTTCCATTCTGAGGTCAGGACGGATGACTGATGACAGAAAAGAACGGAATGGATGACGGCTTGTCATCCTTCCACGAGCCTCATTAAATATTTGAATTTGACGCCAGTTGTTGACTTTCAGAGAGTGGTCAATGACTGGACGGACGGGACGGTAGACGGTTGAAAACCTAGTTTTCGTTGAATGAGGGAACAGGACGTAAAGAAATGGAACGGAAGGCGTAAGTGCTTTCGTTCCGTTTCCATTCTGAGGTCAGGACGGATGACTGATGACAGAAAAAGACGGAATGGATGACGACTCGTCATCCTTCCGCGAGCCTAATAAAAGATTTGACTTTGACGCCAGTTGTTGACTTTCAGAGAGTGGTCAACGACTGGGCTGGGGCGTTTCTTTCTGTCTTTGAGATTGCCCGCCGCCGTCTGATGGAAGCGGAAGGCGGCAGCGTGGTGACGGAGATTAGCGGGACGGAGGCGATTGAGATGGGATTACGGGAGCTGAAGATTTATTTCCGGCTGTTCATGCTGTCTACGCTTCTTCTCATGTTCATGTTCTGCGCCAGGATCTTGAGAAAGAAGAGGCCTAGACTGATGATTTTTTCTTCCCCGGTATGAAAAATATTATTGTTTTTATTATTATTTCTCGCCATATTTTCTTCTCCAGAAGAGAAAATATGGTCCCTTGTCTGAGTGAGAGCTTGAGAGAGATAGATAGATGGTGAAAGAGAAGATGGTGTAGAGATAGAGATAGAGATAGAGATGGAGCGATGTTGAGAGAGAGAGGGACACAAACAGAGGGAGGGTAGAGAGATAGAGAGGTGTGGAGAGCTGGATAGAGATAGAGATAGAGATAGAGATAGAGAGAGTTATGGTTCAGAGAGAGAGGAAAAGGAGCGAGGCGGCGAAGAGGATGGAGAGCAGGGGGCGGAGATCGCTGGCGGATGAGGACGACGGCGCACCTGCTGAATTCAACAGCGGAGATGAGAAGTAGAAAGAGAAAGAGAAAGAAAAGGAGATAGAGAAGGAGATAGAGAGAGAAAGAGATAGAGAGAGACGGATAGAGAGAGCGAAAGAGAAAAGATGGAGAAAGAGAAGAGAGAAAGGGAAAGAGAAAGAGATAGGAAAAGATAGAGATAGAGAGAGAAAGAGAAAGATAAAAGAGAGATAGAGAGAGAAAGGGAGAGAGAAAGAGATTGAGAGAGAAGAGAAAAAGATGTAAACAGAGAGAGAGAGAAATAGAGTGAGAAAGAGAGAGAGAAAGAGAGATAGAGAGCCAGATCGAGAGAAAGAGAGAGAAGAGAGAAAGAGATAAAAAGAGACCAAAAGAGACAGCATGAGATAGGAAGAGAGATAGTGAGATAGAGAGAGAAGAGAGAAAGATATAAAAAGAGAGATAGAGAGAAAAAGGGAGAGAGAGATAGCGAGAGAGATAGAGAGAGAAAGGGAGAGAGATAGAGGATAGAGAGAGAAGAGAGAAAGATATAAAAGACAGAGATAGATAGAGAAAAGGAGAGAAAGAGAGATATATAGAGAGGAAAATAGATAGAGATAGAGAGAGATATAGAGAGAAAGAGAAAGAGAGAACTTCTTACTGCAGGTAGACTGATTGGTGACGGCGACGGCGGTGATGTTGAGGCCAGAGGATTTGTAGTAGCCGGCGTAGTGGCAGCGGGTGGAGTTACACCCCACCGTCACCTGCTCTCCGAGCTGCAGCGGCCTGGAGGCCATGCCCACGTCGCACGTCGGCGCTCGACAAGCTGAGGAGTTGGTTGAGCTCAGGTTGCTCATCTTGCAGGCCAGTCTGCTCCGTCCCATGGTAGAGAGATGATGTAGCCATCAAGGAAGACGAAGTGAGAGAAACAACCAGATGAAGAGGCAGAGGGGGGGGGGAGAGAGAGATGAAGATGAAGAGGGAGAGATATATGAAGATGGAGAGAGATATGGAGATGGAAGAGATGAAGATGAAGAGGGAGAGATATGTGAAGATGAAGAGAGAGATATGGAGATGGGAGAGATGAAGATGAAGAGGGAGAGATATGTGAAGATGAAGAGAGAGATATGGAGATGGGAGAGATGAAGATGAAGAGAGAGATATGGAGATGGGAGAGATATGTGAAGATGAAGAGAGAGATATGGATATGGGAGAGATGAAGATGAAGAGGGAGAGATATATGAAGATGGAGAGAGACAGATATGAAGATGGGAGATGAAAATGAAGAGGGAGAGATGTATGAGATGGAGAGAGAGAGAGATATGGGGATGGGAGAGATGATGATGAGGAGAGAGATATAAACAGGAAGAGAGATATGAAGATGAAGAGAGATAAATGAAGATGAAGAGAGAGATAAATGAATATGAAGAGAGAGATAAATGCTATGGTGAGAGATATATGAAGGTGAAATGAGAGGTGAGGATAAAGAGAAAGATATATGAAGATGGAGAGAGATAAAGATGAAGAGAGAGAGAGATTAATAGGAAGAGAAAGATATGAGGATGAAGAGAGAGATTAATGAAGATGGAGAGAGATATACTAAGAGAGAGATTAATGAAGATGGAGAGAGATATACTAAGAGAGAGATGAAGATGGAGAGACAATTAGGAAGATATATATATATATATACATATATATATATATATATGTATATATATATATATATATGTATATATATAAGGAAAAGAGATATGAAGAGGAAGAGAAAGATATGAAGGGAAAGAGAAAGATATGAAGATGAAGAGAGGTACATAAAGAGGAAGAGAGAGATTAAGAGGAGAAGAAAGACATGAAGATGAAGAGCGAAAAATGAATATGGAGAGAGAGAGAGATATGAAGGTGAAGCGAGAGATATATAGATGATTGAGAGATATGAAGATGAAGGGAGAGATATATAAATATGGAGAGAGATATAGAGAGGAACAGAGAAAGATTAACAGGAAGAGAGATATATGAAGAGGAAGAGAAAGATATGAAGATGAAGAGAGAGATATATGAAGATGGAGAGAGAGATAGAGAGGAACAGAGAAAGATTAACAGGAAGAGAAAGATATGAAGAGGAAGAGAAAGATGTAAATAGGAAGAGAGAGATATTAGGAGGAAGAGAAAGATATAAAGAGGAAGAGAGAGATATAAAGAGGGAGAAAGAGAGAGATTAAGAGGAAGAGAAAGATATAAAGAGGAAAAGGGGGATATAAAGAGGGAGAGAGAGAGATTAAGAGGAAGAGAGAGATATAAACAGGAACAGAGAAAGAGAGAGCTTGAGAGAGAAAAAGAGAGAGAGAGGGAGAGAGAGAGAGATCGACAAGACGATTAAATTAAAGATAACGCGAGAGAGAGCGACAAGAAGATGAAGATAAAGAACAAGATAAAGGGAGAGAGAGGGCGAAAAGAGGATGAAGATAACGAGAATAAGAGAGGGTGAAAGAGAGAGAGATGAAGATAAAGAGAACGAGAGGGGGAGAGAGAGAAAGCGACAAGAAGACGAAGATAAAGAGAACAAGAGATAGAGAGAGCGACAAGAGGCAGAAAGGATAAATAGGAAGAGAAAGGGAAAAATTAAAAAAAAAAAACTTACTGCCACGAAGAGGCGCTGCAGCCGCACTCAACACAATCACTGGCCGTGAAAGCGTAGCTCCCATTAGCAACGCGAAGCGACCCATCTTCCGCGTTTCCGCGAATCGACGAGTCACAAGCTGCAACATTTTCCCCGGACAAGGGCCGATCAAAACTCCAATCTTTCCAAACCTCTCGCCCAGAAAAACCCACCAAAAAAAAAATAATAAAAAAAGAAACTCCCCGAGCAAGCGCCGAGATCTCACCTCTAAGCGGCACATCAAGAACTTGATAAGCCTGCAAGCTCTTCGGATCAGACATGTTATTCACTCTAAGCAAATCCTTCTCCGTCGCGCCAAACTCCGCCGCTATCGCCGCCACGACGCTCCCTGGCGCCGCCACATGAGCTAAATGCACCGCCGGAACCGTCTCCTTCGCCGGGTCGCAGCTGCAAGGAATCGGAATCCACAGCTTCTGCCCGATCTCGATCAGATCCGCGTTCTTTATCCCATTAACGGTCTGGATCTGCTCGTAAGTCGTCAGATGGCCGAACTTGACGGTGGCGATGAGAAAGAGCGTGTCGTTCTCGGCAACAGTGTAGACGGGTCGCCGGTCGGAGACTCCGACGCCGCCCTTGCAAGCGCAGGGGAACGGAACGCGAACGGCGGCGCCCCCGCGGAGCTTGGCGGAGGGAAGCGTGGTTGGGGGAAGCCCGTTGGCGCCATACAAAGCGAGAATTGAGTCTAGTTGGAAGAGTTCCTTCACGGCCTTGTAGGTGGTCTCGTTGCTCGGCACGTACCCCGCCATGGCCTGGCAAGCACCGGCTCCGCCGCAGGCGAAGGCCGTGGCCTTGGCTACGCCTCCGGCGAGCACAAGAAAGAAGAGTGTTAAGCCGTTGCAAGTCGCCATGGCCGGTTTCTTCTTCTTCTTCTTCTTTGCCGATATCTTTCTTCAGGTCGAGGTAGGGAAGGGAATTGGTGGGTTGTCTTTGTATTTAATGTGGAGAAAACCGGTGTGAACTGTGAAGTGGAGTAGACGCGGAAAGACTGAGAAGAAGGGGAGTCGGTCAACGTGTCTTAGTCGTGACTTCGTATGTAGAATAGTTGAGGAATAGGTGTTAGGTTTGCTGTCACGCGTTGGAGTTTTCCTCCCTTGTAGGGAGAGAAAGTGCCTTCGATATCGTCGTCATCATCCTCTTTTCTCATCATCATCATCATCATCCTCTTTCCTCATCATCATCATCATCATCATCATCATTATCATCATCATCGTTCTTATCCGCATCTTCAACAGTATGGAGCCTCATAACAATAATGTAGCAATGAGTTGGACTGATTCATCATAATCAATTGCTTGCTTGCCATGGAGCCTCATAAGGATAATGTGGCAACGAGTTGGACTGATTCATGATCATCTTTTCTCATTATCATCATTCTTATTTGCATCTTCACTAGTTGGCTTGGCATAAAGCCTCATAGTGGTAATATAAAAATGAGTTGGACTGATTCATTGTCATCTTTTCTCATCATCATCATAGTTGTATCATTTTGGCATAAATGCATTATTTTAATATATTGTCTCAAAATTTAATTGGCATAATAAACAGATCAGGCAGATCTGTAGGCGATGTTTTGGTTGTCAAACTATCTGAAGTAATATTTGTCAGTTCTATGCTTTGAGTTTGAGTACCTCCAAATTGACTTCGAGTCTAACTGTCCTAAACACTAATTAAAAAGGGCTATGTAGATGTTTCAAGTGCACAGTTTCAAAGGAGGGAATCACAATAAATATAGAGGCGACATGTAGTTCTCTCAAAGATGAACGTTTGAGGAAAAACTCAAGTTGTTTGGACCTTTTTGGAATCAGATAAGTGTTGCCTTATATAAAAGTCAAAGACGAATACTTCCCAAAATAAAGATAAAAACATTAAGTGTAGAGACAAGCTTATTTGTGAATAAAAGTCAGCATAATAATTTTTCAGATACATTTTTGATGGGAGTTAAATTTGGTTGGACCTGTTCTCAATAAAGTCAACAAACAGAGATGAGGGTTTCCCCCATCAAGTAAAATATCTTTAAAATTGAATATGCTGCAATGAAGGAGAAGCCGACAGATTATCAACATCACTTGAAGTTGAAGCCTATGTTTCCTATTGAGACTACGTTGGACCCATGAAAGAACCTTGAGTTTATCCTTGACGATGAAACTTTTTATCATCCATACTAATATGCAATTGCTCAATAACGTGTCCACATCTTCAACTTTAATCTGTTGGATTCTACATGCCTACATCTGGATGAAGAAATAAAAAAAATCCACAATGGAAGTGATAATATGCAAAAAAGCATGATAATTAATGCTTATTACATGCATTTAGAGCATAATTTAGTTGATTTATGCATGTTATCATGAATTATTTGTATTTTTTTAAAAATAGAGAAATTCACTAAATACATAATTTCTACATGAAAGTGATGATATTTGAAGATGTTTATGATTTTAACCAAAAATATATTTAAAAATAATTAATTTTGGTGAAAATCTCATGTAAAACGGAGTTTTAGATCAAACAATATTTAATTTTGAATTTCAATGGAATTTATTGCATATTTTATAATTTTTTTTAAGCTCAAATTCGCAAAAAAAAGAGGCCCATTAACCACCTGCTGACGTGGCAGGGGCACCTATGTGGCATGCCATGAAAACGCAGAGGGAGCACAGGTGGAGCTGACACGGCACACATGTGTGCGTATTTGATGGAGCGCACCCAAGCGTCATCGACAACACGTCATCGGAGCTGTCTTCACCGCCATCAACATCACCGCTGGTCTGTGTCCAGCCCAACCGACATGCCAAAGCGTCCGTGAGGACACCCGGGTTTGAATACCCCCGGTAGAGCACATCTGCATCCGTATCAGCATGTTTTATTTATCTGTTTTCAGTCGTTTGATTTCATGTCTGTGTTTGTCATGATGAGTTCACCGTTCTCGTCATGATACATCCGTATCGTCACATTTTCATCCGTCGTTTTATTTCGAGTCGTTTTATTATTTCCCCATGTTTTTTTCATTTTAAGTGTTGTAAAGGGGTCCCTTAATGGGCCCCTATGTGTACTGTGTAATGGGTCCATCATGGCCCCTATATAAGGCCATGATGGACCATGTACATCTTAGATCTGGATTATTGTGGCAGTTATCTTGTGTTCAGATCTCACGCTTGAAGAAGAAAGAGGAGAGGAGAGGAGGAAGAAGAAGAAGAGAAAGGAGGAAGAAGAAGGAGAGGAGAGGAGAGGGAAAAGAGAAGGAAGGAGTAGAGATCGCACAGTCTGATCGCATAGCTGTAGGGGGACGCTAATGATCATCCCACACCACGTCTGGACATTCGTCGAGATGTTCTGCATCTCCGCCAGTGGAACTGGTCGCCGTGTGGTTTATGGGTGTTGAAATCACTTCACTCGGGAAGGCCACACGGACGTACTGATTGGAATATTCTCAGGTCCTTCCGTCTGGTAAATGACGCCGACGAGCTGGTGATCCCACACATTCAGTCAACCGCTGGTAGCTTGGAGCGGAACGGGGCGATGCCCACTACGACGTGAGTGATATCCCTTGGTCGTCTCTCCGGATTCTCGTCACGCGGATCCACTGAATTGTGGCTGCGATTCTGTTTGGGCTCTCTACAACGTTGACTGCCTTTGGGTTACTTCCTGACTGCCCAGCCGAGTACTAGTCAGCCGCATGATCATCGGGCACGACTCCATCATCGTTCGGCCCCCACAAGCATCTCCCGGGATACGACGACCCATCACTATATCACGATTGACGGGTCATTGTGGAATCGACCAGGTCACTACTTCCACGAGCACTGACGACGATAGTGTCTCTACAAGACGGCGACGTTGAATCGCGGGAGCTAGAAGGCTCCGTCCCAGCCTGAAGCTGCGCCGGATCCCAAATCTGGGACTGTTATCCAACTGCGCCCTTGCCGAAGAATTGCCCGCAGTGCCCTCGTTTGGGTTGTCAATGCATGTCTCCACTCTATTCCGACAACTAGTAGCACTCTAGTGTGACGCCCTTTAGCTCGCGCCCGCCAATTCACGGACGTCAGCTGCTCCCGCCAAATTCATGAGAGAGAATTACTTCGAGAAAACTACAGGTTGAGCATCTTCCTAGGTACGGGTCGAGCCCATCCGTTACGTGTGAGCCCCTATGGAATTAATTTTGTTTGGTGCCTTAGTCGCCGTCGTCGCTCTGACGAGGGTCAGAAGGTCACCGTCATCGTCATCGATCCCCACTCCGGAGCTCGTAACTTGGTGAATTCCCACTCATCGGCCCTGCACGTACATTCCACTTAGGTCATCCGCCTCCACGTAGTTACATTCACTTAGTCAATTACCCATCAGTATTAGAGGAGCAAAGGGTGCACGTGCGAAAATTTCAATAGCTTACTTAAGCCTGTCTTTTTGTAATTACAACTTGCTTAGAATTTTTCCATATGGGACTAACTCCATTTGCAGCAATGTGTGACGTGGCAGCATTACAGCCATTGGATCAAGATCTCAGAGTTAAGCTCACCTCCTCATTTTTGTCTTTTTCTACAGAACAAAGAGGCACACCAATCGGGTGGTCCATGATCAATCTGATCATAAGGGAAGTGATAAGCCAAAAATAGGGGTAAATTTTATGCAATTTTTAACCCTTATGGTTGTCAATTTTAGCTTATACAATAAAATTTATAAAAACTCTACTTAAGATGTGTAGTGATAAGTACGAGTGTCGTCCGAGGGAAGCTAGTAATGAATTCAATATGATGGTTTTCTTGGTAATTCAACCCTAATTAGAGTTAATTTGATCTTCAATGAAGATCAAATCACCCTAATTAGATGAGAAATTTAGAAAGGGGGGTAGAAGAGATGGGATGAATAGAAGAAATAGGGAGCTCTAAATTGGCTTCTTTGATCCAAAGAAAATGGTCTAGGGGGTCAATTAGAGAGGTTGGGAGGGAAATTTTGATTTGAGTTGGTTGGTTTTGTAGGTCTTATAATTCAGAAATAACTACACAATTAGATAATACAAAGGGAAATTTACTCTCCTAGGAATTGAAGTTTTTTATAGTTTTCTTTTATATGCACTTGGAATAGCTAGGAAATCTCTCAATTTCTCCTCTCAATCCTAGTAAGGGCTTGTACATTCTGCTCAAGCCAAGAGATTTAGAAGTTCAGACAGGGATCAAGAAGAATGATTAAGAAATGCAACTAACAACATCCAAAATACACCAAAAGTTCAAATACAAAGAAGAAAAAAATACCAAATAGGTTGATCCAAGCTGGAGCTCCTCTCTATCTTGCAGCTGTGATCGAGCACCATCAAGAATGAGCTCCCCCTCTCAAAATTTAGCTTTTATACTGAGGTTACATGGTCAAAATCACCATTTTACTCCTGTTTAGTAATTAATTTTTATCTACCAATGTAGGCTTGATCTAAATGATCCAATCATACAGATAGAAAGAGGGGATCAAGATGAGCAAATCCATAAAAAAATCATCTCAATCGGACTTCAGGATCAAAAGTTATTAAAAAATGAATTTTAAACCAATTTAAGCCATTGGATTTAAATTCATTTATTTATTCATTTCTTTTTTTAACACGCCATGACATTTCGTCCTCTCATTGGCGGGTGCATTTTGAATTCTCCTTTTTGCGGAAAAGTCCTTTAGAAATCTGGGAATTACTGCTAAACGCTGCCCAAAAATAATTGTGTATATGCCCCTTCGCATTCTCTCTCTGATTTATTATAAAAGCCATTAAAAAATAGTAAATAATTGCAATAATACCCTGTAACTGTTTAAATAACAGATTTACGCCTGCATACACGACCGAGAGCTGTTTTTGAGGGCATAATTGCAACTAAAATTTACGAAAAGCCCCTAGAAGAGTAGAAATTGCTTTAAAACTCATTTTCTCATTATAAATATATCCTTTTCCTCTTTAAAAATTCATTTCTCACTTAAATAAATCTAGAAAATCCAATTAAATCCTAAATAAATTCTAGAAAATTCCATAAAATTCTAGAAAATTTAGTATTTCATCCCCATAATAATTAAGCTCGAAATTTAATTTTAAACCTGCCATTTTCATTTAAAAATAATTATTTCAAGCTCAAATAAATCCCAGAAATTCATAAAATTAACAGAAAATTAAGGAAAAATCAGAAATGACTTGGAAACATTAAATTTATGTAAATATATGATAACAACCCCATTTTAAGCTCTTTAAATGAATAATATTGTGCTAATAGCATGAAATAAAGACCGAATTCAGGGTGTTATTAGGAAGCGAATCCGACGGCCAGAAAAGAACCCGCATTTGAAGAGAAGGATGACAGCTGAAATCAATTCTGATCTTGATGATCAGATGATCCAATGATCCGATGGCTGAGGATCTATCCGATCATCAAAAATCATGAAAATGGGTATAAAAATTCATAAACAATTCAAAAAATGTGATGAAAGGAAATGGAGGCATTTGAAAAAATTCACCTTCCTTCTCTTGATCTACCTTTGTATCTGCTGCAACAGGCCAAGGCACCACGTGCAACTTATGGGCTCATGAATGGAGATAAGGTGTTTGGGAGCATCACCACTAAAGGAGGTAAGCCCTAAAATATTTGATTAGAATTTCATTCCAAGCTATTTCATTTCATCCATCCATTCCACGTTCACCTATCTCTTTTATTTCTGTTACAAGTTATTTATCCATATGAGTAGGGATTAATAGCTTATAACACCCATTCCTAATTAGGGATTTCATTGGAAAACCCCTAATTAGGACCTTCACCATCACATTCATTCACTCTTCTGATCCTATCTTCATACCACAATCTAAATACCACCCTAATCTCTGTGTAAATTTATAATTATTATGAGTAATAATTAAGGATTTATATGTATAAGTAAACAATAAAATCAGATTTTATCTTTTCTTTAACACTTTTTACACCAATCACTTTATCAACTAGTAATTTGATTTAAAAATCAATCTCAATCACTAAGCCTTCTCTGTGGTTCGACCCCTTACTCACCAATTTACATCAGTAATAAGTGAATTAGGGTTAATTATAAATATTATTGAATAAGTCTCAAAATTACATAACAACTAGGTTAAACACCTAAATTTTGACCTATCAGGAAGACTTAAAACGGAATTATCACGACATCGATAAAACATTGAAACAAATTACCTCGGCAAGGATCACATCCATGTTTCTATTGATCCTTGAACGAGTCACTTGGAGCTGCTCATGTGCGCCATCTAAAAATATCCACACAGTCCTCAGCACGTTGGATCTCCTCCTTCTCATTGACGAGCCCCGTTCACGCTTTGTTGTCATCGTTACATTGTTCCAACCGCATCGGGAGTGGAGAGGAGGTGTGAGAGGAAGGGAGAAGAAGGGGAAGACCACTAAACAATTCTAGCAGGGGTAAATTTGTTTATATCCTTCCCCTATTTATATGAAGTGGGTATTTTTTATAAAACCCACCAAAACTTAAGTATATCTTTCGATGTCCAAAAGACCATTTGCGTGTGACCTTCTAGGCCCACGTATCAGTCTAGTTAATGACTCCAGTGACCCAATGACCTTTATTGGCCTTCCAAATTAATTAAATATATCACTATATATATTAATAAATGTCAGATCGATTTCACCCAATTGATAGGTCGAGTCTCTAACACGTGGGGTGCGAAGCTACACCTCGTGCTATAGAAGATACAAAGGAGTGTGTATCAACTCACTCTTGGAACCTGTTCGTCATTAGTTACCAAGTACGTATAGTCCCTCATCCTCTTGGTGCTCCTAGGAAGACTTAAGATATGGTCAACTATCAAACCCTAATCGATCACCTAAGTTAGTACTGATGTGTTTGGAAATCATCGGAGAACTCTTGTCCAATATTTCTCTCCCTTTGCCAAGGACTTCATCACATCATCTTCCTAGAGTGTCACCTCTTATATTGAGGGTGGATGATCCCATCTTCACCGCTCAAATCGTCTTCGTGAACTTCTTGATGCACCTGAACTATGACAATTTCGACTCCCATGATTAGGGACACGTAGGTCATAGTCAAAGTAAAACTGTCCATCCATAAGACGTCTTTGATGTTTCAAGTTTAAGGACCACTTACACAACCGTGATGTGAATCAACCTGATTGAAAGTTCGATGTAATACCATTCAGGGATTCATATGGATAAAATTAGTGAATTCTTTCCACTAAAGAACACCTACTATCTATCCTTATTGTCTCCACACAGACTACCGGACCGACCATACTCATCATATGAGTGAGGCTAGATAGTGCTATTCTATCCGGATACTTCAATAGCATTCTTGTGTATCTTTAAATAATAATATTTAGAATACATGCTTTGAAGATTAGTGATATCCGTATGACAATCTCATCATAATTCACCGAGTACCGATCATGTGTTCATGGAATTCATTATAAGCATCACACATGCACAATAATGAATATGTTTTATCTATGAACATGGAATGAAACATGGAATGTGTGATTGGCTTGCCGACCACATATATTTCCATCACAATCAACCACCAAAGTGCTTAAAATTAATGATTGCATTGATGGATCTAGATAAAAAAATCGCAAGTCTAGGTCAAAGCTATACTAGAGATGAATTAAATGAATAGTTGAAAGAAACTCGCTTTGTTCCTCATGACGACCCACTCAAATGGTGGTCTGAAGTGGGGTTTACAAAATTTCAACAACTTAAAAGGGTTGGAAAGGAGTTCCTCTCTATTTGCACTTTGAGTGCAACATCTAAGCATATTTTTTCAGCAGGAAGAGGATTATCATTCTCAAAAGAGGACTATCTGCAGAATCTATATCCCAACTGATGCCTTTAAAATCTTGGGCTTATAGAGCTGATGAGGAGTACAAAGAGGAAGATGTCAAAGTGGAGGAAATTGCAAAGGATGGCAATGAAGACTTCAAATTTTGTGATCATTTTATGATAGTACTGTTATTCAAAATTTAAAATTCCTTTTCCAATAATGATACTTAATTGTGATGCTTCTTTTAGTTTGTAGAAGAAAGGCTGCGGCACAACAATGCTATGTTGGATGTGCTGCGGTGATTGGACTGAAGCAGTCTAGGAAGAAACATTTTAAACGAATATATTAACTTTTAGTGAATTATTTCTTTACAAAAAGTTCTCGCCAAATTTTCATATTTGACTTATACTAGTTGAAATGACTGAGTTGAGACCACACTAGAACCGAATTGGGACAGGATAGGACCAGACCAGAACTGTACCAAATGTTTGATAAGGTCTAGGTCCCCCATAAAAACCAGGGCCATCAAAACCATCCCTTTCTTTTAATAAACATCTATATTATTTTTTGTCATCTTCTTAACTCACAATCATTTTTATGTTATTTCTTATATAAAAAGTATGCATTCACATCTCATTTAGAAGATCATTAATTCCATAGTCATCATTCTTTGAGGATAAGACCCCTGTTCATTTCCTATCTAATCATATTTGAAGAGTCGATGCCTTGTATAAAAATTGATTGATTAGCTCAATTATAAACAACCATTTAAACACCTAAAATTGATTTGGTCAACCAAAATCATTTGGCATACCAAATACATCTTGATTAATCCTTTATTCATGGAGTGAAATTGAATATATTTGGTCCGTCATCCATGAATTACTTTTTCTAGAAAAAATTGCATTAAAACTTTCCAAGCCTCAGTGGTTGACTTTAACTCACTCACATAAGAAAACACAAGTTTGGTTGAAGCATAATTTAAGAATATATATTATGGTTGGTTTTCCGCCATAATTTTTATTCACGATTGAAGATATATTTCCCTTTCTTTCTAGTGAATGGAATGGAGTAGGATCACCCCTAGTTAGACGTATCTGGATCGAATCACACAAATTTATGATATAGAGAATAATACTTGCAAGATTTTGAGAGACATGTAGTTATTACTTGTAACCTTTAGAAAAAAATCTATTTTAGATAGGATGAGAATCAAAACCAGATTTGAGGATGATGAGAATGATGGAAACATATGTGACCGACAAGCAAATTACACATTTTCATATCTTTTTCCATGTTCATTAATAAAACACATTCATTATATTGTACTTGTGATGTTTATAATGAAGTTCATGGATACATGATCAAACTTACTGAATTATAATGATATCCTAATACACATATCATAAGTCTTTAAGTATGTGTTCTAAACATTTCTACTCGAAGGATAATCGAGAAGGACATTGTACTATTTGGATATAATAGTACTATCTAGATGCACTAATTATGGGTATGGCTGGCCTTGTAGCCATTAGTGGAAATAAAGTGGGTACTCTTTAGCAGAAAGAGTTCATTGAATTGATACGTATAAATCCTTGAATGGTATATCAATCAAGTTGATTCACATCATGGTTATGTAAGAGTTCCTTAGACCTGATACACCAAAGAAGTCTTTTGGGCGGAGAATTTAGTTTGGTTATGATATATGAGTTCCTAATCTTGGATTTCTAAATAATCTTACTTCGGGTGCATCAAGAAGTTCTCGAAGACAATTGAGTGGTCAAGATGGGATCATCCACACTTAGTACATATATAGGAAGATGATGTGATGTAGTCCTTTGGCAAGAAAACAAAATATCAGAGACAAGATCTATGGTGATTTCCTTACGCAACAGTATAAACTCATATGACATACCCTAAGTCATCCTAAGAGTGTCAAGTGGACGAGGGTGACGTAGGATGACTACGGGGTAGGCGAGGAAGGGCGGGGCGACAGGATGTACGGGCTAAGGGTAGGATGGGTGTGTGAGGGATAAAAAAATCCACAGAAATTCACGGCCGGATTCGGATTTAAAACCGATGAAAATTTGGTGGTGCAGCTCCAACCCTTTCGAGGGCGGGAGTATTGTCTTCCCCCACCGCGATGATGCCTAAGCAACGAAATCAATACTCGAATTTGCATCGTGAGGAAACACTCGAGAAAGAGGGAGAAGAAGTAGAAAATTCAAACCAAATCTAATTCTGATGGCGGTGAAAACTTCTCGAGAAAACACTGAACCAAGAACACTTCGACACCAAAAAGTTCAGGCGTACCTCGACACCGTAGTGCGTGAAGAGTTTGCGGGAAATTCTGATCGTGACAGAGCTAGGCGAATCCGGGCGTTGAGCTGCCCACTGGACGAGGACGATGCTGGGCGTTCTGGGCATTGAATGGTCCTGGTTGAGAGCTGATGTCGTGGTCGCAGAGTCAAGCGTGGGCGAACACCCCCGCGCGCGAAGTGCGCAAAGGGTGTGCGGAGCTCACGGAGCGCGCGGGCGCTGAGCGCACGAAGCGCGCGGAGTGCGCGGAGTGCGACGAAGCGCACCCGGAGCACGTGGAGCGCGCGCGGCCTGAAACGTCGGACGGCGTCGATGACAACCGTCGGCCTGGGACGCTCTGGGCGATGGCTTAGGACGTGCGTTGGGCGGCCCTAGTAGGAACGGCCCTGGGCGGCCTTGGGCGGCCCTGGTAGGGGCGGCCCTGGGCGGTCCTGATCGGCCTGGCTGGGGCGGCCCCTGGGCGGCCTGTGAGGGCGGCCAAGGGGCGGCCTAGGGCGCCCTTGGGTGGCCTGAGAGGGCGGCCCTTGGGCGACCTGGGTGGGCGGCCTGGGAGTGCGACCAAGGGCGGCCAAGGAGGGTGGCCAAGGGGCGGTCACGGGGCGGCCTGGGGCGGCCCTGGCGGGGCGGTCCTGGGCAGGCCTGGCGGTCTGGCTGGGCCGGCCCCTGGGCGGCCTGTGAGAGCGGCCAAGGGGGCGGCCTAGGGCGCCCTTGGGTGGCCTGAGAGGGTGGCCCTTGGGCGACTTGGATGGGCGGCCCCTGGTCGGCCTGGGAGTGCGGCCAAGGGGTGGTCACAGGGGCGGCCTTGAGCGCCCAAGGACGGCGGCCTGGTAGGGCGACCACAGGGGAGGTCTGGGGCGACCCTTGAGGGCGAGAACGAGAGAGAGAGGGAAATGGAAGAGAGGGAAGAGGGAGAAAGAAATGGAAGAGAGGGAAGACGCGGTGACCGGCGACGCGATAGTGGCGGTGGCGGTGACGACGACAGAGGATAGGGTTTGAAGGTAGAGGATAAGGGAGGCTGGGCAATCCTCCAAGAAGAGTTAAACAAAAACTCGATTCTTGAATTATGATTGCCTAAGAGTTTCTTGAAAACAATGGCCTTTATATAGGCCTTGGAGAAAAGAGAAATTGACGAGAAAGTAAAGACGAGAAAATAAAGACGTGCGCCGTGTCATGCCAAAGGGCAGTTGTGGATCTGCCTTTGGTGTCGTGTCATGACGCGCGTAGAGGCGTGCGCGGGTGGAGACGTGCAAGTTGGCGGTTGTGGCGTGTCGGCTTTAGGGTTGACTCCGGTTGACCGTGGCGAGTTGACTTCAGTTGACTCCGGTCGACCGTGGTCCAAAGCATGCGTGTTGACTCTGGTTGATCGTGGTGACGCGTTCGTCGATGAGATGATGGCGTCCTCGCCATCAGAGGGACTATAAGTAAATGGTAACTGATGATGAACAAGTTCCATGTGTGAGTCAATGCACAACCTTTTGTTCTTCTAGAGCACGAGGTGTAGCTTGGCACCCCACGGTTGGAGACTCCACCTGTCGATTTGATTATATCAATCGGACATTAATTAATTTATATGATGATATAGTTAATCAATTTACAAAGATAATAAATTTTATTAGGCCGCTGGGGTCATTAACTAGACTGATACATGGGCCTAGAGGGTCACATCCTAATGGTCATTTGGACATTGGAAGATATACTTAAGTTTAAGGGTTTTAACAAAAAAATATCCACTTCATATAAATCGGGGAAGGCCCTGAATGAAATTCACCTAGGCTTGAATTTTTAGAGGGTCTTCCCCTTCTTATCCCTTCTCCTCACACCTCCACTCCACTCTGAATGAAATCAACATAGCATAAAGGCGACAATGAAGAAGGGTGAATGGATCCCGTCAAGGCAAACGAGGAGATTAAACGTGCCATGGACCATGTGGATGCATCTAGAGGCTGCATGCATGAGCAGATTGAGGATCCAAGATATCATATATGCGATTCGTGCACATGTGATCCATTTCAATGTTTTTTTGATGCCATTATGATTCTGTTTTAAGTCTTGCACTGTGGCCCTAGAATCCAATAGTGGGTGTATCAGTTGGCAGATTCACAATAAGCATCATCTCAACTGTATAAGCCTCTATCACCATGATACCATGAAGAAGATCGCGTGATAAGAGAGAAAGAAAGATAGGGAAGCATCACTGTAGTCCAAATCATTTCTTATTTAACAAAAAAACAAATTAACCGCTGCAAACTGATCTTGTGTGTAATGCTTAAACGTGTGTTAGCAATGATTTTCGTTATAGTTAGTTACATGTAATATCTAGTAAGTACTGTGTGGCTAAGTTGAGGCCATAAAATGTTTGCAATGTATGGAATAATTAATAATTGAAATTTAAATGTTCTAGTATATAATTACAAGGATACAGGTTGATGGCGACCACGACAATGCTCTAGTACTGGACGTGCCTCCAGCTTCTAATGATATGTCCTGTGTCACGATACGTCTTGTGTCACGATACATTGCCAACGCCAACTTCAGAACCGTCCGTTGGCGTGACACGTTGGCACGTCACCATCATCGTTTAATATTAAGTTTTTTTTTACATTTACGGTTATCTTATTTTCTCTTTCCTCCAAGGCCTATACATAGGCCAATGTTCTTTTGAAAAACTTGGTGAATTTCTTTGGAATTGAAGTTTCTTCTTCTAAAGGAAGTTTGCCCTAGCCGTCTTCCCTTTCGAGTTGCTGCCGCTGCCTCTTGCCGTCGTCGCCGCCTTGAGAGAAGGCCACTTTCCCTCCTTCGCCCGCACGTGCACAACCACCTGCCCGCGTCTGCCGTGTGTTCAACCACCAGTCTGCGCCCGCCATGCGCCCTTCCTCCCGTCTGCGCCCACCGCGCACACGGCCGCTCGCCCACACCCTCCGCGCACGGCCGCTCGCCCGTGCCCGTGGAGCGCGTAGCCGACCGCTCGCACCCTCCGCGCGCACGGCTGCCCATTCGCGGCCGCTGCGCGCACAGCTGCCCATTCGCATCCGCCGCGTGCACGGCTGCCTGTCTATGCACCAAGCGCCACTTCCTGCCCTCTCTGCCGCCACTTGCAACTTCTAGCACCGTTGCCCGCCGCTTGGCCATCGCGTGCAACTGCCTACCCCAAGTCGCCGACACAGTCACTTGTCGCTGCCAACGAACCCCGCAAGGGGGCTGCCCCGTACCCTGCAAGGGGGGGACTCCCCCCTTGACCCCCTGCCAACTAACCGCGCAGTTGGATCCGCGACACCCTATTGAAGCGCACGTCACTCGCCCTGCCAACGACGCATCGAGAATTACCCGCATCGCCATGACGCACTACTCTAGTGCCGAGGTAAATTCTATCCTCTTTGGTGTCAGTGTTCTTCATGCAGTGTTCCTCGATTGTTTTTCCATCGCCGTCGGATTAGCTGATTTGGATTTTGAATCTTCTAGCGATTAGTTGATTAGGCCTTTGAATCTTCTAGCGATCGGCCGTTCGATTTATCAAAATTGTTGCTTTGTTCTCACCACGGTGGTTGTAAGACAGTACTCCCACCCTCGATCGAGGAAAGGGACTGCACCATCAGTATTTTCACCGGACTTAAATCTTCGAATTCGATTGTGTGAATTTTTGGTTTGTTTTATCCATCCCTAGTTGAGTTAGTCTATCCTCCCCGTGTCAATCCTAGTCATCCTGCATCACAGGTCATTAAACTATTGTGTTTAGTTAAGTCCATTTTATTGGTTAATTTTATTAATTGAACCTATATTTGAATGATTGATACTCACCTTTAAGAAGTAGGATTCTTTCAAACTCAATACATTGGCGTTACAGTTAGACAGTGGGGCCTTGATCATTCACTTGATTTCTCCGATTGCTGATCAAATACCATTTTTGATATGATTGATCTGTAGTGGATATGGTCCATGATGGATTAAGTTATGTTTTATGTCTTGGCATTTAATTATTTAACCCATGGAATAATATTATAAATTGATTTCCATCAGGAAAATACATTTTTTCGATTAGTGATACGAGGTCATCTATAGGAAAAAAAATCAGGAAGCTCATAATGGCTAAGCTGCAAAGACTAATAAATTAATATAGTTACATATTATGTGTTCTGAATCCATATTATGATTCCAAAAGGACGGTAAATCAGTAAGACATCAAAAACTGTTCTGATAGCTTGATCCCAATTTTCTACCACTCATCTCTGCAAAAGTGACCTTTATTCAAGCTCAAATTTGTTTTCCTTGGAACATCAATTCACGATGTAGATTTCAGATTTCCACCAAATACAAATCACTATTAGTAGGCATGAATGTTTCTCAATGGCCAAACAAAGTGGGTTTATCACCAAGTAGTTGAAAAAGGGGACATGATACTCAAATAAGTACTAAACAATATATCATTTAATCAGAATCAGATGTCCCCGATAATACATGTTGTTCAATAATCCCAAATTCGGTTGTCCTTTTTCCATGTGTCAAATGCCCTCAATGCTGGAATACGGGCTGAGTCAACCCTGTCCGTTCTGCTCTCGCTTTGCTCTGTCTTCTCATGCTTTTGACCCACTCCTGCTGGGTCATTTAGTTAGCTCTGCAACCTGCTAATTCCCTCTGCAACCTATTAGTATGGCTGAACAAGCTCCCAATTGCTGAAGTAAATAGAAAATAGATTTTTAGATTATAGATGCCGACTTTAACAAATGATTTCTTTAAGAAGTAAAAGCAAAAATTATTAGACTTTTTAAAGTCTAGAAACCTCATAAGTTATCATGGAAAATTCCATAATCATTTTGGACTTAATTCCCATGCACAATATTTTCTATATAATTAGCTAATATCATCATAAATATATTAAAGCAACATGTTAATGCAAGAGTAATGTAAAATACATAACAGGTTTCCTAATTTCACCAACTCACATGCATAAAATGATTACAAACAATATGTAAATGTATGTCAAGCTAGGTAAACCGATCGAAATAGCTGATTGTGAGTAGACGTGATCCATGCATTGTGTATTGTCAGATCAATCAACATATGGCTGGTCCCCAAGAAGAAATGAAACTCGAGTGATTGGCCCACTAATACCCTTTACATCCACTTTGTTCCATTCTATGTATCTTTCTGGTGTGTCTCACCCTCTCTCGCCGATTTGTACATGAGCATGAGCTTCCCTTTTCTCAGCTGGCCATCTCCCACTCCGTTGTTCTATTACATGCGTGTCTTTCCCTCAGTGGAAGATGTAAACAAGGCTGCCGGCCATTTCTCTGCGAAGGTGTCAACTGTCAATAGTTGTAACTCCGTTCCTTATCCACCTGTAGGTTTCTGATTAATTTCCTTCTTGGTTTGTCCTTTAATCGAGACCCACATTCTCTCTCCCCCTGAACTACATAGCAATTTCCAATTGTTTCTTTGGTCTTAACTCTATGAAATTATGCAATAATATGAAAGCAGGGTGAGACATTTATTTGGTGGAATACACAATAAACATTGTGAGCTAATTTCTGCCAATGTGCGGAATGAAAATCCATTCTATTCTAATGCATTCTTATGGTTATTTTAATTCATTCAAATGGTTGAAATAATTCATCGATATGGATAATTTTCATTTATTCATATGGTTGATTTAATTAAGTCATCTGTTTTTTTTAATTCACGCATCTGGTAATTTTTAATTCACTTATTGTATTTAATATCATTCACTTATTGTATTTAATATAATTCATTAATTTGATTATTTTAATTCATTCGGTCTTTATATGACCACATAATCCCAAACTGATCTATTTCGTCCAAGGCCTAAGAGTAAAGTCATCTGACGTCACATTTGAATATAAAATATCAAATCTTTAAGGCCATTGACCGCCATAGATGATCATTCTTAAATTCATGCACATGGTTTATTCATCTAGAAGCTATCCCTTTTTCTCCTTCTCAAGCCTTCCATCTCTTTCTATCACTCTCCCTCTCTCCTATTTCGAAATCAAAACGTAGGCAGAATGAGTAGAATAAAAACTAGCAGAAAAACTAGTCTATGTCGGATAAGTCACATGCACGATCAAGATCCTACCATAATGACTCAATGGAAAGTGTAATCAAGAAAGAGATAGAAATCGGAAAATTATCTCAGCGACTTTACAAATTATCTTTTGCCGAAAGATTCAAGAAGAAGTTGCGGAGAAGAAAAACTAGTCTATGTATATGTCGGATAAGTCAAATGCACGATCAAGATCCTACCTTAATGACTCAATGGAAAGTGCGATCAAGAAAGAGATCGAAATTGGAAAATAATTTCAGCGACTTTACAATTTATCCGAAAGATACGACCTTACGATGACACAGCCGGATACTTAATGTTTTTGTGACGCTGTTCGCCATTTGTACAAGATATTACAGCGTTGTCCAGCAACTTATCGGATCTGTAAGAATACATTTATGATCTTAGCGACTTTAGAAGATACGTTTCCCCGCGAGATATAAAGTTTCCGTAACATAAACTCGCGGTAACTGCGTCCGGTACGTTGTGTGAACTGCTATATATACATCATTTTGTCGAGTACTCGAAGTCACCGTATCCGTGGGAGAACACGCCGGCCTCTCATCCAATCATCAGGGTTAGCATCTATTTTTCAAAGAATTTTCACTTACTACAAATTATTTCGCGCTCGTTATCTTCTTTATTTTCTTTGTTTAGATTTGCTTATCCTCCGTCGAGTTGTTGTATATTACTGATTTTAACTAATGTGGATTTTCGTCATTTGCAAATTCAGAGAACCGTCAGAGGAAAGCGTGGATGGCCAGCGGTGGAAAAAGAGAAGAGGAGATACGCGAGGAACAACGGCGCGAAGAGCTGAAAGCTCAACTGGCAATTGAACGCATAAAGCTGGCAAAGGTGCAAAAAGCGTTGAAACTAAAGGAAGATTTTATGGATGCCATGGAGAGAGCAGATCAGAACCCAACTTACGACAACGTGTGCGCTGCGTACCTGGCGGAACGCAAGCTTGAAGAACATCTCGGGAAGTGATTTTCAGATAAATTGGAAAGATGTTATGCGCGAAGTCTCCCTGAAGTTCGTATTTGGAAATAAAGTGGGCTTTGCTTTCGGATGAGTCCGTGAGACAGATAAATGCGTGGCTTCTTCTTTCTTCATGTCGCTTTGAAAGACGAGGATGCTATTTTCATTTCACCTTATCGTTAGTTGTGCCGAGAAACAAATGGGAGAGAGGAGAGAGAGAGAGGAGTGCGATAGAGAGGGAGAGCGAGGAGGGGGGGGACAGAGAGAGAGAAGAGAGAGAGAGTGGGAGAGGAATGAGAGACACAGGGAGAGATGGAGAGGCAGAGAGGGAGGGGAGAGAGAGAAGAAAAGAGGATGGAGAGGGAAGGGAGAGATAGAGGGATAGAGAGATAGATAGAGATGGAGAGATAGATAGAAAGAGAGAGAGACAGAGAGGGGGGGACAGAAAGAAGAGAGAGAGAGAGATAGGGGGGGCAGAGAGAGAGAGAAGGAGAGAGAGGGAGAGAGAGAGGGAGTGAGAGAGACGGAGAGAGGGGGGAGAGAGAGCGAGACAGGGAGAGATAATGTGAGAGAGAGGGAGAGAGAGAGGGAGAGGGGGGGAGAGAGGGAGAGAGAGAGGGAGAGGGGGGGAGAGAGGGAGAGAGAGAGGGAGTGAGAGAGAGGGAGGGAGAGGGGGGAGAGAGAGAGCGAGAGAGGGAGAGAGAGTGTGAGAGAGGGGGAGAGGGGGAGAGAGAGAGCGAGAGAGGGAGAGAGAAAGAGGGAGGGGAGAGAGAGGGAGAGAGAGAGAAAGAGAGATGTAAAAGCTTCTTGAAGCTGGGGTTGGAACATGAACAAGAACAAGCATGGAGATAGAGAAGGAATAGAGAGAGAAGAAGAGAGCGATGAAGAGAGAGATGAAGAGATGAACACACCAAGATAGGTAATTAAGATCCTTCTATTGTCGTCAAATTTTTTGTTAACATTGGTCTGTATTTGTAGTACAGTGCAGTAGTATAATAAAGGAAAACTTTCTGTTTTGATCGTAGCTGTTATAACTGATTATACGGGGTATATTGGAGTCAGTATTAACCATTAATTGTTTCCTATCTACAGTTTAAGCCTAGCCCTCTATCTTTAATCCTATCTATATCTGAACCAAGATTTAATCCTGGACACTAGTACCCTTTAACGAGTGTAAGGTACGTGTAATATTATTACTTGCTAATCTTAGTTAAGTTGCTATTTGTCCTCCTGCTGACTGGGCTGACAGGTAGGTGAGTTGCCTGACTTGTCTTTCTTAATAAGAAGGGGGGGGGGGGGGAAAGAGAGAGAGCGAGAGCGAGAGAGAGCCAGCAAAAGAGAGAGGGAAGGGGAGAGAGAGAGAGGGAGAGAGGGAGCAAGAGAGAGGGAGAGAGGGAGGGAGAGAGGGAGGGAGAGAGGGAGAGAGAGGGAGAGAGGGAGAGAGGGAGAAAGAGGGAGAGAGAGGGAGAGAGGGAGAAAGAGGGAGAGAGAGGGAGAGAGGGAGAGAGGAAGAGAGGGAGAAAGAGAGGGAGAGAGGGAGAAAGAGAGAGAGAGGGAGAGAGGGAGAGAGGGAGAGAGAGAGAGAGAGGGAGAGAGGGAGAGAGGGAGAAAGAGAGAGAGAGAGGGAGAGGGGGAGAGAGAGAGAGAGAGAGAGAGAGAACTAGAGAGAGAGGGAGAGAGAGGGAGAAAGAGAGAGAGAGGGAGAGAGAGCGAGGGAGAGGAAGAGAGAGGGAGAAAGCATGAGAGAGGGTGTGAGAAAGAGTGTGAGCTAAAGAGAGAGGGAGGGAGAGGGAGAAAGAGTGAGAGAGGGAGAGAGAGGGAGAGAGAGGGAGAGAGAGCGAGAGAGAGTGAGAGAGAGGGAGAAAGCATGAGAGAGGGTGTGAGAAAGAGTGTGAGCTAGAGAGAGAGGGAATGACAGGGAGAAAGAGTGAGAGAGGGTGAGAGAGTGTGAGTTAGAGAGAGAGGGAGTGATAGGGAGGAGTGAGAGAGGGAGATAGAAAGTGAGAGAGAGGAAGAGAGAGAGAGAGAAAGAGGGAGAGAGAGAAAGAGGGAGAGAGAGAAGAGAGATAGAGAGTAAGAGAGAGAGGAAGAGAGAGGGAGAAAGAGGGATAGAGAGAAGAGAGAGAGAGATCGAGTGAGAGTAAGATTGGTGTTCCTCCTATGGTCGGACATTTAGGACCGATGACTGATTCGACCAGACCAAACCTGGTGGACCAGTTGGTCGGGTAGGTGTTGGTTCAGGGGTCAAATTGGACTGGAACTGGAAGTAAGTTACTAGATATTTTTTTTACTATTTTTTGTAAAATTTTAAAAAATTATGAATCCAACTCGTCGAAGAGGTTTCTATTGAACTCAGTGGAGCCGCCATATATTTTGCAATATGTGGGCACCCAATTGATCTAAAGGACTTCTTCTTCGAAGACGGAAAAAACCCATTAACAGCAGTTTATCCGATAGTTCTCCATGAAGAAAGGGAGGTGCGGAGGGAGAAAGATCTAGAAAGGAAGATTGAGGGGGGGAAGAATGGAAGGGAGGGGAAGGAGCATTCATAACTGGTGGTTCTAAAGCTTATTATGTGGATAATATACATAACCATCAACATAAATTTTCTACTTTTTTTGACATTGACTAGTCAATCTGACTGGACCAGTACCGGTCTGGGACTGAATAAGAAATGACTGGAACTGAGCAAAACTTTAGGTAAAATTTAGGTATTCGCTAAAAACCCAAACCAGACCGGTACCGTCAAATCCTAGTTCCATCTGACACTTAAAATTTGAAAACTTTAATGTTATTCGCAGAGCACATGAAGAGGATCGCTTTGGCGATGGGGCTGGAGTGAAATTTGTCTTTCAAAAGAATTATGTGATGATTCGCTCACGATAAAGTTAAGAACATGGTATTATTTAGAGGGTAAAGTCCCCATAAACACAATACACAGCATGATAAATTGTAAATCTGAATAAACAATGACACTAAGAATACACACTAATGAAATGTGATTGGTAATCTCAGATAAGCATTCTACATTTCTAAAAAATATGTAGACAGGGGGATGAACGAAGATGATAGAATCATTTTCAATCAGGCAATGGAATAGTGAAATGCTAAAAGTGGATTGCAAAATGGTGAACGAGAAGAGATCCCACGTAGTAGAATGAAGTTTTGTGATCTCATCCCATTACTAGAAAAAGAGAAGTTCATTTGTTACAAGCAGTACATATAATGTGACAAAAAACTATGATATCTGGAGACCAAAAGGAAATAATTTTCAAATTAAAAAGAAAGCTACATATAAAAGCTGAAGCAAGCTTCCACATCTTTATCTCAAATGGTTGTCACATGAATATTGTTGATAAGGGATTGGGGATTTGAACTGATCATTTGAGTGTTCGATCCGATTGAGCCTTCAGATGATTGGATCCAAACCTTAAGCAGACCCCAGGAAAATTCGAATCGGATCCGATCTTCGCATCTGTTTTGGATCAAATTATTCAATTGAACCCAATGCTTGGATAAAAAAATCAGATTTGATTCAATTCAAATGTCCTGTTTGGATTGGATTAGATCGAATACTTGAAATAAATATCAAGACATATTTTCAGGATCTCTTCCCGCCGATCCGATATGTGAGTGACTGCTGATTCAATTTCTGAATTCTTCCATATGCTGAGGTGTGCTCTAGATTGAAACATGATATGTTGGGTGTATTTTAATATTATGATCTATGCATAGTATTCTTGGTCGATTTCTTCACTCTTTCTTTGCATTTTAATATTATGATCTGAGCATAACCACAGGTGTGTTCTTAGTTGATTTCTTCATTCTTCCTCTGCATTCTTCTCTTCTGCAATGATGCATCTACATTATGCATTCAGCTTTTGGATTAAGCTGAGGAGGTGTGCTAAGGCATGTTCTTATTTGAAAAGCTCCTATGTATACACAATCGTCACATTTTTAGCCAGAATCAGATGAAAATAACTTGGTTTTGGGATCCCGAAAATTAGTGTTATTCAACAGATCTAGAATTTGAGTCAGATGAGCTGGCATTGACTAGGGGTAGAAGATTTTTTCAGGGCATTCTTTGTAAGACCCATCTGTTTGCATCATGAAGGTCTCCTGAAGGACCTTCACAAGTCAATTATGACAAAGATCAAGGATGAGTCACAAATTTTGGATGCTGATGATTCTAGTGGTGATCACAATGGTGTTTAGATATATTTAGATTGAATTTGACTGGGTGAAATTTTTTTAACGGAGAAAATGTTTGAGTTAGCCTTGGGAAATCAATTGGCCAGTAGACTGATTTACAAAGGAGATCCTTCACATAAAACTTGAACCTCTTCCCCAGATTTAGGGTCTTGACCCACATAAAATGTCAAAATTTGTTTAGTGGTCAAACACAATAATTTCTGTGGAGGTATCGACCCTCTTTTGTATTGGTGTTTCTTGTTCAACATCAAAGCTCTAAAGATAATCTATATATTTTTAAGAAAACTGAAGGATCATTATACATAATGCCTTATTCTCTAGCCTATATATATACCCATAATTGAGAGAGTGATGGGGAAAAAGTATGTGGAAGGGAGATTTCGCCGTCAGCCATCTCATTATGCCTTCAAACTAGTTTGGTGACCTAGAGATGTAAATGCTCTAAATATTTAAGTTATTTATTTAAACCCATCATATTCCTGATGGGTTTAAAGCTTAAGAACATGCTTATCAAGGTGAGACTGTAACATTTATCATACTTGAATATCACTTCATAGTTCATCAGTTGAATGACAATATGCATGATGTCTAATTTATTATAAATTTCACGCTTTGATATGAAAACCCACCTATGTAGGCTCCCTTGGGAATAAAAAAATTTCATTATTTTCAAGGGTCAAGGTCTCTCTATAAGGCACACAAGAAATAAGAAACTTCATAAATCCCTTATTTGTTCAAGGGATACTTCCTTGTGGGGAATTTAAAAACTAGCATCTTCCTCTCATGCTCTGATAAGTCAAAATTTTGGTGTCTAACGTAGTCGATGTTTTAATTCCAAGACTTATGCAATAAAGTTTTAATCATCCCTGTTTCACTTATTACTTAATTAATTGGTGAGTAAGGGGGTCAAACCACAGAGAAGGTTAGTGATTAAATTTCAGTTTTTTAACACAATTCTATGATTAAGAAACTGGTTAAGATGAGAAATTGTGAAAGAAAATATAACTAAATAATTATTAATGTTTTGAAATAACTAAGTGATATTTATAAGTTCTTAATTCCTTCTCATATGTATTAAGAACTTAATACATAGCTGCCTATGATTATACTAAAATTATCAAATGATGATTGGATGAGTGAAATTTATTGGTTATAATGAGAAACCCTAATTAGGGATCTCTAATGAAAACCCTAATTAGGGATTTCTTATGAAAACCCTAATTAAGAATGCATATTATAAGCTTTTAATCCTTATTTTTAGGGTTTAATAACTTATAACAGAGAGTGAAGTGATATGATAATGTAAAATGGATCTAAAGATGGGGGAAATTGAATAAAAAAATCCTAATTAAGTGGTTAGAACTTACCCCTTCCTTTGGTAATTCTCCCAAGCATTAATCATCCTTCGTGGACTCGTATATTGCCCCCGGTGCCTTGGCATGTTGCAATAGACATGGAGATAAATCAAGAGAGGGAAGAAAATCACTTTAGAAAGAAGAAAAACCCCCAAATTGGCACTCCAAAGCCTTTGTTTCTCAAGGTCCCCTAAATGGGGAAAGACAATGAGTAATTAGGAAATTTTGGTCCATTAGAAGAGTGAGACGGAGGAAACTACCAAAAAAAATTCAGCCGCAAACTCTGGAATGAGAAGTTATGGCCCTTTGAAAATTTCTTCAATTTCCTTTTTTAGGAATTTTTCCAAAATTTTTATGATTTTTATGACCTTTTCTTGATTTTTGATGATCGGATTGATTCTCAGCCATCCGATTGTCCGATCATCAAAAGTGGGATCGATTTGAGCTGCAAGATCATCTTCATCAAATGCAGAATCTTATCTGGCCGTCGGATCTGACTGCCTTATAATGGGATCAATTGTGGATCGTCCGATTGATGCTCCCCTTGACCTGCAGAAAAAGGCGAAAGAAAAGGAGGTAAACTTACCTCCAAAAATTCTGATCCAATGGTTCTGGCGTGGTGACATCACACATCTCTATGAACGAGGTTAGCCCCATATGGAAAGATTTCCAAATAATTTCGGGTACAAAAAACAGGGACATACGTGCACACATGCGCACCCACATGAACACACATGTATGCCCCATCAGCGCTAACTCTGCTCATGAGTGTACAACTGTAGGCGCAATAGCTGCATTAGCTCGGTGGATATGGGCCCCCTTTTTGATCTAAACATAACTTAGAAAATATTCAATAAATTCTGGAAAAATGCCAAATATTTTTATATTAAAAATACCAAAAATGTCTTTCAAATTAAAACTCCTTTTAAAATGAAAATTTCACCAAATTAAATATTTTTAAATATATTATTCACTACAGTCATAAAAACCTCTAAATATCATCATTTTAATGTAAATAATGGTTATTTAGCGAATTTATACTATTTTTGGTGAAGATTACTTAAAATTCATGATAAAATTTATAAATTAACTCAATTATGCTTTATAATGCATGAAATCAGCATGAATTAACATGCATATTTGCATGTTATCATGCTCTCTTCCATTAGCAATCTTACTTGTGGCATCTCTCCACCTCCTTTCCATCTCTCTACCTCGGTCAGTTCTTAATCAAGGGTCAAATCCATTCACTAAATTTCAAACTACATTTCAATGGGATCCTCCACTACTTCCACCCTTCATTCTTCTTCCTTCCTCAAACATACTCTTGATATCCATCAGAATTCACATGTACTTGGATTTCATGATTTACGACATCTCCATTTGCGACATTGCCTGATTCAGGTGGAAGGTTATCAATCACAAGATACAGGAGGCTGTATTATAAACTGAATCCATAGGCTGTTAAAAATGCATAAATTTTGGATATGCTCAAATGAAAATGATACCATATTATCATCCCAAAATGAATAAAAATTTAATTTCAGTTGGTGTGATGTTCAAGGAGCATGAATTTTTTGGCACTGATATTTTCTTTATTAGGACCTATCAAACTTTGATAATGAAAGGAATAAGACATGCGCTGCCAGGTTGGGAGCAGCACATGCACACAATAGGCTCACACAACACGCCTGGGTAGGAATAATTGATCTACCGAAAGAATTTTAAGAAATGGTTCCCTCGTTGGAAAGGGTCCAGAGCAACCAAGGCTGGACATGGAGTGAATTGGCAACCAGAGGAAGGGGAGAGAGTAGACATCAGGCTTATCTAGAGCACTGTCTTGATTCCTTCCCTTTCCCTTTCAGGCGGGTTTTTAAAAGTCCAGTTTTGTTCAATTTCAACATTTTAGTGAAGTGAGTTATCGAGATTCACATCTCTGCCGCATACTATTGTTAGTTTAGACCTATCAGACACCAAGGGAGATTCACCAAAGGGAACATACATGACCAGAGATGAGTCAGCAGATTATTCTACCGATTGCTATGAATTACAAAAGTGAAGCTAGGCCAAATGAAGGGCACAAAAGCTGAAGATTGTAAGAATCAGCTGAGAGGAGTGTATGGCTGAAGTATCTAAAATACCTAAGGAAGTGATAGAACCAGGAGGAAATGGTGATATAGAGGTACCCTCTTCAGGTGTTGCTTGTCAACATAAAAGCTTTGAAGACAATATATATATTTTCAAGAAAGTACAGGATCAATATCCATAATGCCTTATTCTCCACCTAATATTATAGACTCAAATGGAGAGAGTGATGGAGAAAAAGTATGAGGAAGGGGATATTTTTTATTTGGCGCTTTTAACCCGGACATGGGGAGATATTTTTATTACTAGAGACTTTCAAAGATTTTGGGATGCTTTTCTTAATTATAGTGGAAAGCATCATCATTTGTGGCTTGTCTACGAGTTGCATACTACAGTTGCTCAAGCCAGGAAAAGATATGACAGTGTCATGGTGTACACATGCAAGTTGAAGGGCATTTAGAAGGTAATGATGATACAAACATCGTTTGGGGTCGAAAATGGTGGTTTTGAGGGGGGTTTCCCTATTGCGCGTGTTACGCATGCGCGCTTGTGTGCGAGTAACTTCATTCCCTTGTTGTTGGAAGCTGTTGTTGGAAGCAGCAGTTGTTGGAAGCTGCTATTGTTGGAAGCTACTATTGTTAGAAGCTGTTGTTAGAAGCTGTTGTTAGAAGCTGCTGTTGGTTGTTAGAAGCCGATGTTGCTAAGGGGCCCCATAGCTCGCTCCCAAAGACTCTCGACTTTGCGGTTTCTTCTCGCTCGAAGTACCTGCTCGCAACAGCCTCTCAACTCGGGTGGTCACGTTGGGAAATACACCCAATAAAATTCCACAGCCCCAAGCCAAGCCGCACACTAGCATTTTCAAATCTTTTTGTTTTACCTCCCTTGAGTATCTTTGGCTATGTTAACATGGTAGAAATGAGTATATACTTGAGTAGAGACTCATTGTGTTCCTAATGCACGTGTATGAAAATATGAGAAATCAACTTGTTAAAGGAACCCACACTTGAAAGGCCATTGGATGATAGAAGAAGAGGATCATCTATAGCTGACACTGAAAGCACATACGAACAATTCTGTTGCATTTGTGAAAAGAGATGTGAGGCCCAGCCGGCTCAAGGAAAATATTGGTTAAACATATCTAATTTAGGGGAGTTAAATTCCTTGGAGTGCATATTGCAAAAGGATAAGATCCATGGAGACCTTCTGGAAGTCAGCGCGCAAAAACCAACTAGAACCAAAGAAAGCATCATTGCTATCTCCTAGTGTTAGGCCCCTAACTAGGCGACATTCCCTGCCCAGAGGCCTGCGTGCTTATTGGGAGGGCGTGTCCGTTGTATTTTGGCTCACGACATTTTAAGGACTGAGTCATAATGGATAGTGATATCCAAATACCTGATCTATTAAGCCATTGCCACTGTCGGTGGTGATTAATGGCAGACTGCGCACGTGCCCGTCCACGCCCAGAGCGGGACGGATCAGGTACGGTCCGCGCGTGCTGGGCGCGTGGGCTGATTGGCGTGTGCGCACGCGCGCCAAAGCCAAGCGCCACGCGCGGGCGCCAGCGCTACGCGCGGGAGCAGGAAGCGCTGCGCACGGGTGTGGGACGTGCAGGGCGGGCGGCATGCCACGGGTGCAGCGCGCGGAGTTGTGCGGCATGCCGCGCAACAGCCGCGTGGGCAGCGCGCGCATTGCGTGTGCGGGGCGCGCGGTAGGGAGACATCCCGCCAAGAGACTAAGGCAAGTGGCGCACAGAGAGCGCCGAGACGACACAGCGGGTGCGCAGCGCTCCTGCAGGTAGTGCTGGGCGCACAACGCCCAGCTTGGGGGCGTCGAATGCGGCGGCGTCGCGCAGACTGCGCGCTAGAGTGTTGACATGGGTGCCGGTGGCCTGTGTGATCGTCAAGGCAGGGGTGGCATGTGTGATCGCCAGGCCCGCAGGCGCATGATGCTCGGCCCGGCGCGCTTGTGTAGCGGCAGAGTGGGCGCGAGCGCGCGGAGCGGCGGCTCTGAGGCAGTGTGGCGACATTACCTCGGCGCAAGGCACCTCGTCTCGTTCCTTGTAACACCCCTCGTCTTCCCCCATGTAATCTTGATGTACTCTTTAAGATATCAATGCAATGACCCTATTCACTGACGGTGCCTAGCACCAACATCTCCTCTAACCCCTCTCAAGTGATCTTAAGCAATTGCACAAGCTTGCGCTGCAAGAGATCAAGGCTGCTCAGTGTTCTGCTCCAAGCACTGAGGCCGGCACACGCCAATTCCGAGCAAGAAACCTAGCTCGAGATTTGACCGTGTGACACCTAGGAATAGGGGAAGATGGCAGTTGAAAATATCCCAACGATGCTGGATGCAATAGGGAGTGTGGGAATCCAATTCAGGTCCCACCAAGTTATACAATATTTTATTGCTAAATATGTGCATGGGTCATCCTTTATTTCAATAACCAAGAACATGTTTTCTGCCACCTTTGATTAAGTGTATGTCAAGTAGTCATCATGTGAAGCCTTTCAATCAGAGAAGCACATGCGTTTGCCTTTCAAGTACTTACATGAATGATGCTTAAACCTGTTTGATTGCACGCATAGTGATGTGTGTTAACCATGTCCAGTTATAATCTTTTGATGACCTATCCAATTTTCTGCATGCATTCATACCCTTTTAAGGATATTTTAATGTCACTATTTCCAAATTATTTTCATTTTAATTTAAAATTATATTTGGTTATTTTATCGGTAGATCCTGTTAATTCAGCCAAAAGACTGAATGCAGTAGAACCTGATATTATCTAAGTAGGTTGTATCATCTTCTATTGAATTCCTACAAAAAATGATAATAACATTCTTCAATTTGGTCACTGTTTCGTAGTCTTAAAATCTCGATACCCACCATAGTGGGCTCTTATGTTGGATTCATTTTTCTTGTACATTAGATAGACAATCTATTGTGGATCAGACATGATTTGCTTGATATTTTATTTTCTCATTATTGACCATGATTTTGATCCATTATGATAGACCCTACATGAAATTGTTATAAAACATTATTTATTTATGTTTACTCAATGCTATGGGTTCCATCGACATGTCTTTTGATAGGGATGTTGACTCATCTATTAGATATCGATCTTCGAGGGATGCAGAGATAGTTGAAAGCTCATCTCCAACTGGTTTGCATCGATATGGTTAATACACAAGTGATCAAAAAATTGATGAATCACTAGTTGGTGGTATGCCATTCAAGGTGATTGATGTAACAACTATGGGGTTGACCGCTGGTAGCAGCCACTATGCTCCAAGGTCCAATGTATTCAAATATTTTAGGAGGACATGATCTCAACAATAAGAATGTAATGTATGCACGAAGGTCACACCCCCAACAAGGCCATGATCGAAAGGAACAGGCAGGGCAGCATAACTTTGTTTTGGAGGCATCTTAAGAAGTTTCATCGTGCTATACATGATGAGTTGAAGGGGTTACTAAATAGAAATAAATCCATCACTGACCTATTACGTGGTGGCCCACACTCTCGTAAGCACCCTGATGGACTGGGATTATCCTTGAAGCGACTAAAGTAGAGCTCGAGCAGCTCATACGCGTTGAAGAACTACCATGAAGTATAGCTGACAGCGAGGATTTTGTGCAATTGTCTCAATTCTGCGCATAGTTTGACATGAATACTCCAAGCTCGAGAGTAGCAAAGGAATCATTTGTAGAAGAATTTGTTCGCTTAAGTGCTAAAAAATGTTGATCATATCTCTTTAACTCTCAACTGGTACACATCAAAGAATGATATTCAACTACTTGGGATCACTGTACGTTAAATAGATGCTGAGTGGAAGTTGAGGAACATGGTGTTGTCTATATGAGAGCTAGCCAATGATCATTCTGGGGAGAAAATGAGTGACGTTATCATGTTAGTGCTCGAACAGTTCAAGCTCATGGCTAAGTTATATCGTGTACCAATACTTACATGCTTCTTTTATGTAATGTAATGGATTTTTTGTGTTAAAGGTCGCGGCAATTACAACTAATATTGCTTCTTGCAATAGGAGAATGATCAAAGTATTATCAGACAAAGTAGTGGATATGAATGCATGCTTCTACATGCACATCATGTTCCCTGTTTCGCCCATATCATTAACCTAGTCGTCCAAGCTGGGCTATCAAAGCTTTGCATTAAATCAATCGTTCCTACATGAGGATGATATTAAAATGACTCAAGAGAATGATATAATGAGGGAGTCATCTGCTACAAGTGCTAGTTCTTTCTCTAGTGGCCAGGTTGTGTCATGAGTTAGAAAGATGGTAACTATGTTAAGGGGGTCTATGGACAGATCTAAATAAAATAGAGAGATATGTGCAACACTTGGGCTTCCAAACACCAACAAATTTCCCCTCGACATGCTAGTAAGGTGGAACTTCAACCATGACATGTTGGAAGCAGCGCTAGAGATGAGGCAAGCCTTGTTCACCATGGACTTCCCCCTCATTCTGCAAGAATGAATCCTCGACATTATTGATGATGAGTAGGATGTGCTCATCGACTTAGTAAAAAATTTGAAGCCATAAACTCATCCATCAGGACGATCATGTTGACAATACTTGTGGTTGTAGGAGTTGTTACATTGTTGAATGCCCACTTAGAGAGATCACTTATGTACTTCAAAAATTATAGTGGGAGCTTGGCAGAAAAGCCACATGTTTCGCTCTTGCCGCTATTTAACCAAATGGCGAAAATAGTTTTCAAAGTAAAAATTTATGTTAAAACGCAATATTCATAAATGTTGCAGCCATGGTGCACCCTATAGTGAAATTAGCGTTCACGGTTCCATTACAACACTCAGTTGTGTTGAGTTATGTGCCCCATATACTTCAAACAATGATAGAATAAGAAACTGATAGTATATGTCAAACTGGTAGAACAAAAGTATTACTTACGCCAAGTGTCTCGATTGATATTTTCCCAAGTATTGAAGTTCTATATGATGCCTGATTTAGTTCTTGGGTCAATTGTCTATACAAATGACCTGGATGACTATGTTGCTGCTTATTTTTTATCTAATGACAAACACAATCTCCTGGTGGACGGAAATTAGGGAAAGATTATTCCCTCAATGGGTGAAGATAACTAAAGGGTTTCCGTCTGTTTTGCCAATCTTTGACGTAACAGAGATACTTCTTTTTGCTGGTCAGGTCATCGTCACATACAAGAGACACAATCTGAATGCAGAATGTATTGTGGTATTCACAACTATAAAGTGCTGGTTACGACCATACAAACCAAGTGGCATGCGTGGAAATCTACCACTGACAAAGATTTATGGGATGGCAAAGTACCATTATCACGGTAAACAACCACTAGTTCTTTGTAAGTTAGATTCATCTTTTTAAGATTCTTAATTAATCTTAATGTGCAGATTTTCAGACCTCGAGTAGTGATGTGTCAGAGCACGGAGCAAGGGAACCATACAGAAGAACGTGGTCTGTTGATTTCTAGGGAATCTTTCAATAATAAATTTGGAGATGAAAAAATAGAATGGCCCCTTTGAGGCAAGAAACAAACTTTTAGTCATCATTAACACTATCATTATTTAGATAGTTTAGTTATATGCATATTGTTTGTCTATCACTTTGTCACATCTCATCATCCATCCCCATGGCCGACGATGCTATTGGCATGTGATGTCCTCTAAGTCGGTTTGATGGGTCATGGTATTGATGTGATCTCTAGGGGGGGAAGTTGTCCAAGCATGTGGCTGTCGATGTTGTCAGCATGTGACGTTGGGGACATCCTCTGACTCAGTTACGTCACATCGTGCCATTGATTCACTGTATTGTGTGTTCTCAAGGGGGAAGTCATTGGCATGTGACATCGGGGATGTAGTGATGCCGGACGTCGTCTCAACGGCGTCCGACCATCACCGAGGGTAGGAACTCGGTGTCGTATCACTAACTAATCGGTTCACGTCCGCGACGTCAACCGATGGATATGCGGAGGACAGAAATGTATGTATGACGATAACGAGGATGATGGTCCTACTATGGTATGTGCAATGCGCCGACAAGCTATGAGAGCCAACCCGGAGCGGGGACGGGGTCGCCAAGCTGGGTCGACCCAGCCCTCCAAGTCGTCCGAGGTGGGTCGAGGGCGCGCACGCCGTCGAATGCTCACACGCGTCGGGGCGTCCCGACTCGTACCGGACAGGTAAGACGCTCGTCTTTGTTTCGTCGTTCTCTCAATCTGTCTCACTCACCTATCTAACCCGAGCGCGGTGGAGGCAATACGAAAGAGTACTGTAAGAAATAAGGACCGAAGAAGCGAGGGTAGCAAGGTACCTTCGTCGCGGGGCGACGGTTGACTCGAGTAGGAGCTTCCGCGAGAGGAGCCGCTGGTGAAGGAGTATGCCAATCACGAGCACGTGACAAGGGGAGGCGACCGGGCGCAGCAGCAGCAGTGCAGCAGCAAGAGCGGGGCGGCGCGCGCGGCGCAGCTCGGCGATGATGAGCGATGCGGACTCACGGTGCAAGCTCACGGTGCAAGCTCACGGCGGATCCGGTAGTTGTGCTTGCGGCGCGCCGGTCGAGCAGGTCGCACTCACGGTCGGCTCGGCGCGGCAGGTGGCAGCACGCACGGCGCTCGCGCGACAGCAGGAACGGCGGCAGCACACGCGGCGCGGCTCGGCGGCGGCAGTCGGGCAGGCACACGGCGGCGGCACGACCAGGTCGCGCAGCTGGTGACCCTGCCGGTCGCGCAGGCGAAGTCGCCGGTCGGCAGCGCGTTGAGGCGGCGCGGTGATCGGCAGCGGCGCGGCGCGACTGGTGGCTGCGCGGCACGGCGTCAGCGCGGCTCGAACGGCAGGCGGCGCAGCGGCGGCCCTAGCGGCGCGGGCGCGGAAGGCGGCTGCGCGGCGCGGCGACAGCGCTGCTCGAGCAGCGGCGGCGCGGCAGCGCCTGGCAGCGCGGCGCGGAAGCGGCCGCGGCGGCGCGGCTGATCGGCAGCGGCGCGCGGCGCAGGGCGGCTGCACGACGCGGCGTCAGCGGCTCGGCAGCGGGCGGTGCAGCGCGGCGCGATCGTGGCTGCGCGGCGCGCACGGCGCGCGCTCGAGCAGCGGCGCGGGCGGCGCCTAGCGGCGCGGCGCGGAAGGCGGCTGCGCGGCGCGGCGACAGCGCTGCTCGAGCAGCGGGCGCGACGGCGGCCCCGTGGCGCTGGCGCGAAGCGGCCGCGGCTGAGGCGGCGCGGCTGATCGGCAGCGCGGCGCGATCGGGCGGCTGCGCGGCGCGGCGTTGCGCTGCTCGATTGGCATGCGCGCAGCAGCGACGCGGCGCGACTGGTGGCTGCGCGGCGCGGCGTCAGCGCGGCTCGAGCAGCGGGCGGCGCAGCGCGGCCTAGCGGCGCGGCGCGAAGCGGCGGCGGCGCGCGGCGACAGCGCTGCTCGAGCAGCGGGCGCGCGGCGCCTGGCGGCGCGGCGCGAAGCGGCAGCGCGGCTGAGCGCGCTGATCGGCAGCGGCGCGGCGCGGCTGCGGCTGCACGACGCGTCAGCGCGGCTCGAGCAGCGCGGCGGTGCAGCGACGCGGCGCGACTGGTGGCTGCGCGGCACGCGGCGTCAGCGCGGCTCGAGCAGCGGGCGGCGCAGCGGCGGCTAGCGGCGCGGCGCGAAGCGGCTGCGGCGCGGCGGCAGCGCTGCTCGAGCAGCGGCGGCGCGGCAGCCCGGCGGCGCTGGCGCGGAAGGCGGCCGCTGGCGGCGCGGCTGATCGGCAGCGGCGCGCGGCGCGCGGCTGCGCGCGGCGCGGCGTCAGCGGCTCGATGGCGGCGGCGCAGCGGCGCGGGCGCGACTGGCGGCTGCGCGGCGCGGCGTCAGCGCGGCTCGAACGGCGGGCGGCGCAGTGGCGGCCCTAGCGGCCCGGGCGCGGGAGGCGGCTGCGCGGCGCGGCGACGGCGCTGCTCGAGCAGCGGGGCGGCGGCGGCGGGCGGCGCGCGGGCTGGCGCCGCGCGCGGAGGCGGGCGCGGCTGAGGCGCGGCTGATCGGCGGCGCGGCGGCTGGCGCGACTGGCGGCTGCGGCGCGGCGCTGGCGCGGCTCAAACGGCGGGCGGCGCAGCGGCGATCTCCTTCCCTTCCCCTTCTCTTCTCCTTCTCTTCTTCCTTTCTTCTTCTTCTTCTTTCTTCTCTTCTTCTTCTTTCTTCTCTTCTTCTCCACGACCTGACCCTTCTCTCTCAAAGTGCAATTCTTCAAAATTAGGTCAAAGGTGAGGGAAGCGCCCACCTTTTTCCCTTATATATGGGTGAAGATGGGCCCTTCCTTAAGTCCAATAACACAAAAGAAAAGGAAGGAAAATAAGCAAGAAAAATAGGAAACGGGCTTGTCAGGCCCAACATAAAAGGGGGGGGGGGGAAAGGGTTCCTCATATGGGCCCTTCCCCCGCTACACGACAATACGAATAAAGGGAAAAACTATAAGATAAAGTAACTGACTGTAACGGTGTGCTCCGGTGGTCGGCGTCCGCGTCATGCCGAGTAACGGAATGCGGGATCCCGTGTTGCTGCGGCGGCTCGTCGTGGTGGCTGGACTCGTCTCGGTGGTGAGCTGGGTAGTGCCGGCTCCTCGGGTGCTGAGTCGGGGACGTCCTGCTGCTCCTCTGCTGCTGGCTCGATGACGACCGGTGGTGACGCGCCATCATGTAGTCTCATCCGGTCACGTCACATCATCTTGTCGGGCAAGGATATTAATGTGGTCTCAAACAGGGATGTCATCCATCTGCATGGCCGACGACATGGTTGGCATGTGAGGTCCTCTCACTAGATAACATCACATTATCTTGTCGGGTCACAGTATTGATGTGGTCTCGACCAGGAATGTAATCCATCGTTGGGTTGGATGTCGTCTCACCCTGTCCCATCATGTCATATTGTCGGGTCACGATATTGATGTGGTCTCAAATGGGGACGTCATCCATCTGCATGGCTGACTACGGCGTCGGCATGTGACTTCCTCTCACTCGGTCACATCATGCCATCTCATCGGGTCATAGTATTGACGTGGTTTAAACTGGGATGTCTTCCAGCATCGGGCTTGATGACGTCGTCGGCATGTGACATCTGAGAAGTCCTCTCATTCGGTCATGTCGTCTCATCAGGTCACGATAGTGATGTGGTCTCAAACGAGGATGTCGTTCAGCATCATGCTTGATGAAGTCGTCGGATGTGACACTAGGGACATCCTCTCACCCTATCACAAGACTTTGTCTCGATCATTTAAACAATTTAAATATATCAATGTCGAAATCAAAGAAAAAAGATCTGCTGATGGGTGTGTTGAGTATCCAGATAACAAGCTTTAGAAACGCTGGTAATGAATGGCCCTTCACCTCCCTTCCATTCTTCCTCCCCCCCACAACCCCCCCACCCCTCCCTTTTCTCTCAATATCCACATAACAAGCTGTTTTTTTTTTAAATCTACATAAAAAGCTTTAGAAACACTGGTAATGAATGGCCCTTCACCTCCCTTTCATTATTCCTCCCCCACAACCCCCCACCCCTCCTCCCTTTTCTCTCAATATCCACATAACAAGCTTTAGAAACACTGCTAATGAATGGCCCTTCACCCCTCTCTCAATCTCCCTCTCTAGGTCTTTCTCCCTCCACTAGTGATCGCCCATCCCGCACTGGCATCGGATCATGATATTAGGATGGATGCTGTACCAGATACGTGAAATAAAATTTGTGGTATCCATTTTTTCTGATATCCGGATATCGGATGACAATATCAGATATCGGTTGTTACATTACCAATAACTGATATCGGCATCCGTCTCAATGTCGTCATCCGCCTATCTCACAAGAAGGATGGTGATATTGGATATTGATGTTGGATCAAAATTCAATATCCAACATGAATAGTCTAACTTAGGTTATTTTCATCCGTTATCCGTTTTGAAAATTTGAAATTAATCAGGTTGCGGCATTGGCGGGCGGTGGCATGACGGCGATGGCGACGGTGATATCTACGGCGGCGGCAGCTTCTTCTCTACTAGTTGGCGTCAGCGTGAACACTTGTCAGCACGGGCCAACGGCGTGAACACTGGTCAACTTCTTCTTCTTCTTCTTCGTCTTCTCCTACTTTTTTCTCCTTCTTCCCCTTGTTCCCCTTCTTCCTCTTCTTCCTCTTCTTTCGCTATTTCTCTTCTTCCACTAATTCTCTTATTTTCTCCTCCTCCTCCTCCTCCTCTTCTTCTTCTTATTCTTGTCTTCTTCGTCTTCTATTATTTTGCTTCTTGTTCTTCTCTTTTCTTCTTATTCTATTCTTGCTCTCATCTTCTTCTCTTCTCTTCTTCTTCTATTATTTTGCTTCTTATTGTTCTTCTCTTCTCTTCTTATTCTATTCTTCTTCTCATCTTCTTCTGTTCTCATCTTCTTCTCTTCTATTCTTCTTCTTCTTCTATTATTTTGCTTCTTCTTGTTCTTCTGTTCTCCTCTTATTCTCATCTTCTTCTTCTGTTCTTCTTCTTCTATTATTTTTCTTATTTTTGTTCTTCCCTTCTCTTCTTTTTCTCTTCTTCTTCTTCTTCTTGTTCTTCCCTTCTCTTCTTCTTCTCTTCTTCTTATTCTTCTTCTTCTTCTTGTATTCTTTTGCTTCTTCTTCTTCTATTATTTTGCTTCTTCTTGTTCTTCTCTTCTCTTCTTCTTGGTCTTCTTCTTCTTGTATTATTTTTCTTCTTCTTCTCTTCTCTTTTTTCCTTTACTTATTATTCATCTTTTGTTCTTCTTCTTCTTCTTCTTCTTCTTCGTCTTTTCTCTTCTTATTATCTTCTTATTCTGTTCTTGTTGTTCTCTTCTCCTCCTGTTTCTTATTTTCTTCTTCTCTTCTTATTCTTTTTCTTCTTCTTCTCTTCTCCCTCTTCCTTATTACTCTTATTTTCTTCTTCTTTTTCTTGTTATCTTCTCGTCTTTTTCTTCTTCTTCTTCTCCTCCTCCTTCTTCTTCTTCTTCTTCTTTTGCTTCTTTTCCTTCCTCTTCCTCCTCTTCCTTGTGCTTCCCTCTTATCTTTATTGTGTACTTAATTAATTGTTTATTTTTTGTCTTCTCTTTCTGCTTAGTTGTTTTATCATTCTTAGATTACTCTTGCATTTTTTGTGTTAGGCTGTGTATAAATTTCAATTTTGTCTTGGTCTTCTTGTTCTTCCTTTTCTTCTCCTTCTTCCTTTAATTTTCGGTCTTCTTCTCCTCTTTTCTTCTTCTTCTTCCTCTTCTTCCACTAATTTTCTTCTTCCTCTAATTCTCTTCTTCCTTTAAGTTAAACATGTGATTTATACATAACACGTATTTATGCAGGTTTACGCTGTGACTGCTGATAACGCCTCCGCTAATAAGAGGATGTTATCAATGATTGCAAATAAGATAAAGAGCATTCACTGAATGTTTAGCGTCAAGCGACACATCCTATGAGTCACACACATATTTACCATTGTCTTCCAAGCGGCAAATCAAAGCTTTGGCATTCCTTCAGCCTAAGCAATAGAGCCCGAAGAAGGCGATGTGGACATTAACGCTGATGAGTTTGATAGGGACGAGGACAACTTGCATGGAGATATATTCTTAGCAGCTGAAGACAATGATGTAGCACGTCATTTGTTGTATTTGGGAGATGCAGTAGTGAAGGTGCGAACTCTACTGCATGGCATTCGAAGCTCTGCTCAGTGGCGTGAGGAGTATGCGAAAGCGTGTGAAGACGACCCATAAGTTAAACATAGTAACATGGTCATGTTGGACTGTCCGACCAGGTCGAACAACACATATGCTATGTTATCCCCTGCTGCGAATAAAAGTGATGTGATTGACGAAGTGTCGAAGAGTTTTAGAAGAAAAGGGAAGTCGACAAAGATGTCGAAGGATGAGTGGGAGTTGGTGAAGGAATTTTGTCGCATTCTTGGGATGTTCTTTGTCTCTTTTGATCATGTTTGTTGGATAGAGACGCTAGCCATATGTGATGTGTTGTTTATTATCGAAGGTCTTCTATGACATATGGAGGAGGTAGTCCAAAAAATTGAGGGAAACTTCTTATCCTGTATATGATGGTTGCATGAAAGAGATCGCTGCAACATGGCGCAAGCGTGCAAGGCGATGCAACACAAGTTAGCGCTGTATGCAAAACTCCTATGGGAGAATGAAGCATTCACTGCAATGACATAAATGGGCCCATTCCACAAAGAGTCCATGCTCAGTGACAGCGTCAAAGAGTCAACAACGCTGATAACACCCTAAATTTTGTCTTTATTTCATGCTATTAGCACAATTTTATGCATTTATAGAGTTCAAAATGGGGTTATTATCATATATTTTTATGTAATTAATGTTTCCAAGTGATTTCTGATTTCTCCCTAATTTTCTATTACTTTTATGAATTTTTTTGGGATTTATTTAAGATTGAAATCATTATTTTTAAATGAAAATGACAGGTTTAAAATTTAATTTTGAGGTTAATTAGTGTGGGGATGAATTACTGAATTTTTTAGAATTTTTTAAAAATTTGTACGATTTTTTAGGATTTTATTGGATTTTTCTGGGTTTTATTTGAGGAAGAAATAAATTTTAAAAGTGGAAAAGGATATATTTATAAGGCAAAAATGAGCGTTAAAGCCATTTTTCAACTTTGAGGGCCTTTTTGTAAAGTTGCATTGCAATTATATCCCTAAAATAGTTCTCGGTAGTGGCATAGACATAATTATGTAAATTTGGCAGGGACTTAATTGAAAATATGCAGGGTATTTTTGTGATTTCAGGAAAAATCAAAGGAGAGAGAATGCGCAAGGGGCATATACACAATTACTTTTGGGCGGTGTCAGGCGAAAATTTCATATTTTATAAAGGGCTTCTTCGCAAAATGTCCAATTGATTTCAGTTGACGTGGCCTCATTTCAGCCGTCGGATGCAAATCCAACGACGCATGAGGATAGGGCGCCACGGGAGGTAAGTTCACTGCCCGCGCTGCATGTACAATCAGCATGCATGGGCGGTGACATGGCGAGCTGAAAGTGGTTAACACAGTGAAAAGAAAGCACCTTAGGTCGATGGCAAAACGTACCGAGCCTATTTTTCTGACCTTTTCTCTTTGTTTTTATTTTTTGCAAGGGGGTACGTGGCGCTTAGAGATCAAACCCAAAAAAACCAATTCAAAATGTGCCCGCCAATGAGAAGACAACACATCATGGCGTGTTAAAAAAGAAATTAATAAATAAATGAATTTAAATCCAATAGCTAAAGTTGGTTTAAATTCATTTATTAATAACTTTTGATCCTGAAGTCTGATTGATATGATTTTTTAATGAATTTGCTCATCTTGATCTCCGCTTTCTATCTGTATGGTTAGATCATGCCTACATTGATGGATAAAAATTAATTACTAAATAGAGGTAAAATGGTAATTTTTACCATTTAACCTAAGTATAAAAGCCGAATTTTGAGAGGAGAGGGTCATTCTTGATGGTTCTCTATCACAGCTGAAAGATAGAGGGGAGCTCCAGCTGGGATCAACCTGTTTGGTGCTTTTTCCTTCTTTGTATTTAAATTTTTGTTGTATTTTGGATGTTATTAGTTGAATCTTTTAATCATTCATCTTGATTTTTGTCTGAACTTCTAAATCACTTGGCCTGAGCGGCATGTTCAAGCCCTGACTAGGATTGAGAGGATAAATTGAGAGATTTACCTAGCTATTCCAAGTGCATATCAAGAAAACTATAAAAAAACTTATAAAAGGGTTAACTTTCTAGGAAATTAAATTTTGCATTTCATTATCCAATGGAGTAGTCATTCCTGAATTATCAAACCTACAGAACCAACCAAAACAAATCTAAATTTTCTTCTTAATCTCTTTAATTGAATTCTTTGATCCTTTCAATTGGATCAATTAATTCAATTTAGAGCCCGTTATTTCTTCTACTCCTCTCATCTATTCTACCCCGATTTCTAAATTTCTCATTCTAATTAGGGTAATTTGATCTTTGTGAAGATTAAATTAACCCCAATTAGGTTGAAATTATTCAAGAAGAACATCTATTGGATTCCTTATTAGCTTCCCTTGGACGATACTCATACTTATCACTACACATCTTAAGTAGGGTTTTTATAAATTTTATTGTATAAGCTAAAATTGACAATGACGAGGGTTTAAAATTTTATAAAATTCACCCCTATTTTTTTGTTTTTCAACCACCTATATATGATCTCTCTTGCCACATGACTTGCAAACACATGCAATGGCTGGTTCTGTGGAAATGAATCACCCAAAAGGAAGAGAATGAACTCTTGGCTATAGAGCACTATGCAAAAAGTTCAACATACACCCGTGTCAGCGAGGTCAGTCTAAGATGAGTTCAGACAATATCTGACATTGTCAGTGACTTTGTCCGACAAGTGATTCACTAAGGTGAATGTAACTATGTGATGCGATGAAACCCTAGATGAGTGTACATGCATGTCCGACTTGTGGGACTTTGCCGAGTTTCGAGCTTTGGGCGGGCGACCGATGATGGTGACCTTCTGACCCTCGTCAGAGCAATGACGATGACTACAATGCCAAACATAATAATTTTGTGATGCTCACACGTAACGGACGGGCTCGACCCATACGTAGGAAATCACTCGTGACATAGTTCTCTCGAAATATTCTCTCACCTAAACTACCCCAAGTGTAGTGGAGTGCAGTCCAAAATATATTGTAGGAAGTAATATAACTAACGAGCAAAGGGGAATGACGTACCTCGCCGGTGGCAGCGTTTGTCGTTGGAGACTTTATCAGTGCACAGGCTAGAATGCGCAGGATGGCGGAGGCATGCCGTGGGCTGGCATGACTTTGGCTCGACTGGTGGTAGAAGCGACGTTGGAGCAAGATGCTGGCGGAAGGAGGTGAGGAGAGAGAGACAGAATTACCAAGGCATGGCAGCACGAGCGTCGAACCCAATGGCACCTTGGAGCACAATGGTGTCACGGTGGCGTCTCAGGAAGCGAGTAATGGGGACCTGAACGGCTGAGTGATGTGGCATTAGCGAAGCGAGTGTCAATGGGCAACCTGGTCTCGTAATCGTATAAGGACAGGGCACCCTACGTAATCCGCCGGGCCACCACGGAGGTTGTCGATCAACAACGAGTGATGGCTCATGTGGAATATCGGGCACATTGTCGTGGCTGTATTGTTGTCGTGGCTGCATTGTCGGGCTGGACATGGCCTGACGGTGATGTTGTTGCCGTCGAGGATGGCTGTGATGACATTCCGTTGATGTCGTTTGGGCGCACTCCATCATATAAATCCTTATCATCCCTTCCTGTATAATGCATATTTTAAATAACCATCACGTTTTATTTGTTGTGTTTGACTTTGTAAGTGATAACCAAGTACAAACCGTTGATGGACTCATGCAGAAAAGAAATACTATGATCGAGGGCTTATTTTGTGGGTGAAAGATTACAGAAGAAGCTTCTTTTGTTGCGAAATTATTTATCAAGCTTCTTAACATTCTGTAGTTCTGAGATTCTAACACTATTTAATGCCTCACTTATCCATGTTGTGAATGCAAAGTTAAACAGAATATATTAGTATCTCGGATTTTTCGGCATGATATTTGGCCTTAGAAGTATAGAAATTTTACAAAATTTAAAATTTAGAAATATACATAGTGTGGAGAATATAATAAAAAACTTCACATAGTATATGAAATTTATGATCAAACACTAGAGGTTAAGAATGAAAGATGGAAAAATATAATTATACGTAGATTCATATACATAGATTTATCCATATAGGGACTGTAAAATTTAAACGGTGTCTATTAGCATCTCAAATTACTATACTTATATATTAATACCAGATTAAATTGCCATATTAGCTACTCAACATCTAAAACATAATATTCTGTTCTACTACTAATAACAATTATTGAGTAATATTCCTAAAATTTATAACATAATGTCCTAAGTTTTACAACCTCTATAATTAGATATTACTATCAGATTAAATTAACATATGAGCTACTCAATCTCTAAATCATAATATTTTGTTCTACTAGTAATCCCACCTAACACATAATGATCCAAAAGGTTTTAACACAATGGACTAAGAAATACAACTACTATAATTATTATCTACTTCCAAATCCAGTTGACTAATGAGCAATTTAATCCCTAAGTCATATTTTTATTCCTCATAACAAGCCCAACTAACACCTGATGAATAATGTTCCTGACATTTTTACTGTAATGTCCTAAGATTTAAAACCACTATAATTATATTTTAGTTTGAAATTAAATTAAAATATAATCTACTTCCTCCTCTAAATCATAGTATATTTAATTCAAGTAATCACCACATTTTCATCCATTTAAAGAGTTTTAAATAGGGTTTTCATCATTTATTTATATGTTAACATAATTCCAAGTGAATTCTAATTTTATGAATTAATTTTTTGTTAATTTATGAATTTTATGGAATTCATTTGAGCCTAGAATAACTCTATTTAAAAAGAAATTGCCGGTTTAAAAATTAAATTTAAGGTTAACTAATGTGGGGATAAATTATTAAAGTTTCTACATTTTCCTGTCATTTCATTGAATTTTTCGTGAATTTATCTGAGGAAAAGATGAAATTTTAACTAGAAGAAGGATATAATTATATGTAAAATAGGAATTTAGAGTAGTTTCTAAAGTCGGAGGGACACTTTTAAAATTTTCCTTTCAAATATGCCCTTAAAATAGCTCTCGGTCACACGTTGCAGGAGTAAAAATACAATAAAAATATTTGCCGGGGCTTATCGAATTAATTTGGATTTTCCAATAGTTTTTCTTAGGGAAATATGGAGGAGAGAGAAGGGGGGGGGGCATATCTCCAATTATTTTATGTGCTGCGTCTTTTTGTGCATGCAACTTAAAACATGAACTTTTGTGTAAAATGTCAGGACAAAATAAATACCATTCATAATTTATTTTTCTTCCATGTGGGATTACAGGATTCCAGACAAAAAATAATCGGATATCAGATTTTGATATCCAGATACTGGCTCCAATAGTCGGTAATCGAAATCCGATATCCGGCATCTGATATCTGCCTCGTCCATGCCCATTCGATACCTGTCCCCTATATCCCTTTACATCTGCCAGATGAAATCAGTCCAATATCCGATATCCGATATTAGACACCGTCCTGATGTTTTCTGGATAGCGGATATCGAAGGTCCGATACCAGATATCGGACAGATATGTGTTGGGGTTTGTCAGGCCCCCCCATTACGGGAATGTGAAGAGGGGGGGGACTTGACTAGTCAAACCTCAATAAAGGAAGGGAATGTGGAAAGACTGAACCCTTTCCCTCTTGTCTCTTTGTGGGGAATATGAAAAGGCTTGTTTTGGGGAATATGAAAAGGCTCAAGGCTCTTCATATTCCAAACCTTTCATATCCCTGAACATGTAACTGGTCCTCTACATATAGAGGGCAAACCTGTTCTCAATGAATATGCATATGAGTTTTCTGTTCATTCTTCTTGTCTCTTCCTCTCTTCTCCTCTCTCTCTCTCTCCCTTGGTTTGTCTTCATCACTCCTTGGTGGTCACTCCCTTGGCTTGGGAGTTGAAGGAGTTGCTCTGCTGCACCACACGAGAAGCCAGTGCCTTGCACCGAAAGCTTCGGACGTTGACGTCACGCCGGTGACATAAAGAGGTTCTTGTTATCTGTCTCTATACGCCGACACATTTATCTCGTCCGAGTTGATTCCGCATTTCTACCGTAGCGTCTTGGGTCGTTGTTTTCTTCAACGAGTTTCAACAATATGGGACGGACATTCCCTAAAAATTTAATAATTTTCATATCTATGTGAGTTACATAAACATCAGGGACAGACTGAAAGTAATAGAATAACCTTAACATGAAATGGATCATTATGTTTTATCATAAATGTCTTATTAGGCATAATACACTCCACAATATAATTTACATGAAGTTGCGTGTTGCCGAGAGGGAGATAATAGTACAACTGAATGCTTGAAATTAATTAATTGTGCGGAAGAGAGGGTCTTGCATTCAAGCATATAGCGATAACATGTGGTTAATTCATCCTATTAGCTTATATTTGGACGTGTAAATATGATGACCAAACTTTGTAGTTAAGCTTTACCATATTAATCATTAAAATTTTTCGTATTACTCGTAATAAGTAGGTGATTACCATCTGCACAAACGCAAGAGCGTTAGTCTGCAGCGTTCGTCGGATGCAATGCATCTGTGTTGGATCCAGCGTACGTGTCAATTGGTTTATTTCTTTGATTGATCCAATGCGTATGTCGGTTTTGTATCGTATGCTTGTTTTTATTTAGTTTGTTTCTGCTACATACCTTGGGCTGCATATTCTCTTCTGATTAGCTCATTAGTTAAGTTTAATATAATTTGGTTATTTCCTTCACATTTATGAACCGGCTACGGCCAGTTTCAAACCGTTCATCTTGAACTGATTAGCGGGCCAGTTCAAACCATTCTGTTGTTATGGCTACCGTTCCCGAGTCGTAAGCCCTTCACGCTCATTATCTTTCCTCTCCATTCTGAATATCTTTAACTCAACGGAAGGTTTATTCAAGAAAAAGATGCAAGGTGACAAAAATATAGTGACCTTACGACTTCTCTTTTTGTCGAAATATAGGGCGTTATGATGACAGTACCACCTAATTAATGTGTTCCTGATGCTGTTTGCCATTTGTGCAATATATTACAGACTTTTCCTGCAACTTATCGGATCTTTAAGAAAACATTTATGATCTTAGCGGCCTTATGAGATATGTTTCCCAGAAAGATGTAACGTTTCCGTAACATAAACTGGTGATTTATGTATCCAGTACGTTTTGGGAACTACTATAAATACGTCAGTTTATCGAGTACTCGAAGTCACTGTATGCTTGGGAGAAAAAGGAGATAGGTGTGTGGCCTTGTTCTTTATCGACTTTCTCGAGGTCCACTGGTTTCTTCTTTATTTTCTTTGTTTAAGTTTGCTTTTCCTTGTCGAGTTGTTGTATATTAATGATTTTGATTGATGTGGATTTTCGTCATTTGCAAATTCAGAGAACCGTCAGAGGAAAGCGTGGATGGCCAGCGGTGGAAAAAGAGAAGAGGATATACGCGAGGAACAACGGCGCGAAGAGCTGAAAGCTCAACTGGCAATTGAACGCATGAAGCTGGCAAAGGTGCAAAAAGCATTGAAACTGAAGGAAGATTTTATGGATGCCATGGAGAGAGCAGATCAGAACCCAACTTATGACAACGTGTGCGCTGCGTACCTGGCGGAGCGCAAGCTTGAAGAACATCTCGGGAAGTGATTTTCAGATAAATTGGAAAGATGTTACGCACGAAGTCTCCGTGAAGTTGGTATTTGGAAATAAAGTGGGCTTTGCATTTGGATGAGCCTCCGAGCAGGATTAATGTCTGACTTCTAGTTTATTCCTTTCAGTTTTAAAACTGCGGATGATATTTTCTCCCTTTAGCTGTGTCGAGAAGAATATTTTAGAGAGAGAGAGAGAGAGAGAGAGAGAGAGAGAGAGAGAGAGAGAGAGAGAGAGAGAGAGAGAGAGAGAGAGAGAGAGAGAGAGAGAGAGAGAGAGAGAGAGAGAGAGAGAGAGAGAGAGAGAGAGAGAGAGAGTTGGAGAGAGAGTTGGAGAGAGAAAGAGAGAGAGAGAGAGTTGAAGAGAGAGAGAGTTGGAGCGAGGGACAGAGAGAGAGAGTTGGAGAGAGAGAGAGAGAGTTGGAGAGAGGGACAGAGACAGGGAGAGATCCGATACCCTTATCCGTGAGATATCTGCATCTGTCCTCATCTCAAGGGTTGGATGACAATATCTGTATTTGTGTCGGATATTAGTTTTTTATATCACAATATCCATGTTGGATGACATACGGATAGGGATTTATGTTAAATAATTTGTAATGCAAATCTAAGCTATTGGGAGCCTTATATAGAGTATGTTTGACAATGTGGACATTTGATATAAGTATTTACAATAAATATTCACCTATTATTTCTTAGTTAATCTGGTCCAGTACAAAGAAGGATGGACTTAATAAGGGCCCAATAAGGGCTCGGAATGCATTTAGTGCTTCTCAAAATATTTATACTATTTTAAACTTAGTATTTTCCTTAATGCAACAATATATCATTTTTATATCGATATCTAGATATTGAATATCATTGTCAATATACCGCTTTCTGGTATGGATTTTGAAAATCATATCTATGGATATCAGATTTTTCTTATTGGATATAGAATTCTATATGTGGCAACAGAATCGGCCACGTCCGGAGGGCGATGATATGCATCGTGATATCTGATATTAGATGGATATTTGATATCCATCTGATATCTAATATCCAGATATCGAATATCGGTTATCTGATATCAGATACTGGATGTATATTAGACAGACTACACTAAAAGGGGAGAAGAGAGGGATGTATAGAAATAGATAGACAGAGAGATAAACAAAGAGAGGGACAGAGATGGAGAGAGAAGGATAGAAAGCGGTGCAGAGAGAGAGAGACATGATGGGAGAGAGAGAGAGTAAGATTTGTTAGATTCTAGAGGTGAGCGCCAATTTGAGGATGAAGAAGATCACTAATGAATGAAAATGAATGTAAAACATACCTCAATACATCATGTCTTCTCTTAATCAAATTGAACAGTCTTGCGGGGAGGCCTTCTTAATTAACATATGACGTTTTTCCGAAGTCTTTCTGACTAATGGGATGCTCAGGAGAAAAGTCGATACCCCTTATGACCCAAGGACCTGGCCCCTATTTATAGCAAGAGGAGCTACTTAATCCTCTGTAGTATATGTTAATTAATCCTGGCAGTATAATTAAACAGAGTTAGTCTCTAGATTTTTAATATCCAGTCTTATTGTTAGAAATGTCTTAATCCTGTCATTATAATTACATCAATCAGATAAATTGAGATCTGTAATTGGTAACTTAATAACATGAAATTATACATATATATAGTTGGTCATCCACTAAGAAATTAATCTAACAAGATTGACATTCCTTCTAACCTTTTTAGTTTAAAATTACTAATGTTATTCGCAGAGCACATGCGATAGGTTGCTTTGGTAGAGGGATACGTGCATGCTATCTTGGAAAATAATTTTGATGTCGGATGCCGTTGATGGCATCGTTCGACAGGCAGATCACTAAGTGAATGTAACTACATGGATGCAAATGACCTAGGTGGAGTGTACGTGCAGGGCAGACGAGTTGGAATTCACCGAGTTCTGAGCTCCCGAGCGGGCGACTGATGCTGATGATGGTGACCTTCTGACCCTCGTCGGAGCAATGACGGCAACTATGGCGCCGAACGGTACAATTCTGTAGGGGCTCGCACGTTACGGACTCGGCCTGTACCTAGGAAGACGCTCAAATCGTAGTTTTCTCAAGACTTTCTCTCACCTATTCTAACCCGAGCATGGTGGAATGCAATCGGAAATATACTGAAAGAAGTAATATAACGGACGAGCAAGGGGAACGACCTACCTTGTTGGTGGTTGTGCTCGTCGTCAAATTCTTCAGCGATGCAGCAGTTGGCGCAGGTTGATGGGCGGTGATGATCGGAGAAAGAATCCGGGATAGCTTGATTGGTGGCGGGAGCAGGAGCAGAGTGGTGAAGATCGGAGGCCTGGTGGATGAAGAGGAATCAGAAGAGGCGAACAACCGCACGTCGTGTTGCAAGGGAAGCCGAGTTGGGACAACGCACGAGCATGGATTCAACCTTCTGACTGAGCAAGTAGAGGATATGTGTTGAATGGTCGATAGGTACAGACGATGATTGGCTCACAATCAACCCAACGACTCTTGAAGGAGTGATCGTGCTTGCATGTGCCGGTGACGTTGCATGAGGCGGAGTCACAACAACACTGAGTGGAGGGCACTACAAGCTATCAGCGTTTGCTAGTGCAAACCAATGTTCGTGCACCACAACGACTAAGCAGACTGTAGACACCTGGCAATGCTTGTTGTTGGCTGAGGCACGTGGGCAGAAAACTCCGGGCAGTCTCACACGGTACTCCAGATGGCACAATAGGGAGGCCGCTGGTGTAATCTAGGCGGTCAGACGCTTGGTACGGGGGTAGCAGTCAACGCGATAACGGGCCGGATCTGCCTGTGTGATGACCGTTAATGCCACGTTGGGACGATAGGAAGGTCACCAGATGACAGCTGTCAGCCAAGCATAGAACGGTCTTAGCACGATCGGCGGCCAGCGATTATCTGGAAAGGCCCTTCGACTATTACGATCTCCCAAGGCAAGTGCGGTTGATGTATGGTGCATGACTAGGGCAATCAAATGGTCAAGTGCATCGTCTGCCGCATAGCACTCTCCTGGTGGGGTTAGTGGAAAGAGAGCATCATCCGATGTTCAACAGGAGGCAGGAGTCTGGCGATACCAGTGCAAAGAGTGGGAAACCTGAATTGGCGAGTAGTGAAGGGCGTTCTGATGGTTGAAAATCCCTTCTCCTTTCTCTCTTTCCCCCTTCCCTTTTCTTCTTCTCCTTCTTCTCTCAAGGCGAGACCTGGACGTGGGGTAACTGAAAATACAAATTCCAGATCTGATTGAATGTGGCCCCATCATGGCCTTATATAGGGACATGATGGGCCCCTTACAATGAGTCCAACAAGGAGAGTCCACTGAGAGACACCCCCCATTTACAAAATAAATAAGGAAATTAGGAGATTAAACTATGTGAAAATAAAGATGACACGGACGGATACGAAAACACGAGGATATGAATGCGTCACGACGAATAGGGTGTACTTGTTGTGATGAACACAAAATAGAAATTAAACAAACAAAAACAGATAACGAAAATGCAAACACGTGATCTACCAAGGGTACTTAAACCCGGGCATTTTCACGAGTGCTTTGGTGTGCCGGTCGGGCTGGACACGGACCGGCGGTGATGCTGATGATGACAATGATGACTCCAATGACGATTCATTGACGTCGTCTGGGCATACTCCATCAAATTTTTTGACGATACCTGATGATTCTCACGAAAAAGTTTCATCACGTGTTATTCTTTATTGAGTAAGTTCAAGATCAATACATCACATAGAATAATGAAATTTATAATCTAAATAATGAATCCCATTGAGAATGATCTCTAATGAAATGAGATATGTAATGCCAGATATGCATTCTATATATATGAAAAATACACAGATAATGAAGAGGATAGAATGATTTTCAATTAGGCCATGAAAAATAAGTGGACAATGGAAAAGTTGAATGGTGCCATAGAATTTGTAACAGATACGATGGATATTTTCTTAGGGAATGAAATTAAAGAGTCACAATAGTAAATGTTTTATAGAAGCTTAGATTCAAAGATGGACTGAATTACATAGAAATATCAGACTCAATATTTTTTACAGTAAATGCTTTTGAGTGAGATAGATTAAACAATTACAAGAGTAGATGTTTAAGAGAAACTTTCGTACCAAAGCTAAACTCAATTGAAGAGAAATTTTGGATTCACTATTTGGTACTGTAGATAATTTCCAGAGACAAAGAGGGATTAAAGGGTCACATCATCTAAGTTTCAGAGAAATTTCAAATCCAAAGGTGAACCATATTTTAAAGAAGTTTCATAGTCTAAATTCTGTAATGCATATAAGGAACTTCAATTCAATTTTTTCATAAAGTGCTTACAGTTTGATTACATATAAAGTTTTTAAAAAGAGTTTGGTGATGAATGGATTATTTAAAGCACATCTTAAGACTGATATGTAAATTGGAAAAGAAAAACCACCACAAGAACACAGAGGCTTAATAGATTGAAAATCATAAAACAATGATAAATTGTCTGATGCAGAAGATTGTAAGAGCAAGCAGTTGGAGAAAGGACGATAACAGTTTGATAAAGAATGAGATCTGGTGGTGAGATAAAAATAAACAAAATCATAAAGATCTGAGAACAGTCGGAAATCTATCAAGAAAATGATGTCAGCAAAATAATAATGAATTGAGAAAGAATGATAATGGTCTGTCAGATAGAACATGAACAGTCCTTGAGATAACAGAACTAGTTTGTGTGAGAAAAGAAATAGATATCAGAGAGATGAGTGTTGGAACCTAGCTCTCTCTCTCTCTCTCTCTCTCTCTCTTCAGCAACACACACAGAGAAGGGAAGAACAGACATTGACTCTCCCAGTAACTCACACATATATGGAAGATGAAGATCGCATTATCTTAGTTTCACACAGAGAACGAAGAAGAAATAGCAACAAAACACACTTTCAAATGCACACAACCTAGTTCAAAAAAAGAAATCATCAATATTTATAGGAATTCCCCAATAATTGCCTATAGACTCAAAAGAAGCATGACCACACACCTTTCCAAGTGTTTGGTCTTTCGAGACACCCAACAATTTCCTCCTAAAACCCAGCTCTTGCCTCCACATTTCCCTATAGATCAGTGATGCATGCCGACTTGGTTTATTCCTTGACCCATTCAAATCTAAAAAATCATAATAACTCAGTCAAGATTAACTATCCTACAATGAGAACATTTGGAAATAGATCAAGATGTTTTGGCAGAAAGAATAATGATTTGAGAAAGAGTGAGAAAAGCTTATGAGATATAACATGAACAAATAATGTTAGAACATAAATTAGTTGTGAAAGAACCAAAAGTAGATGTCGGAGAGATGAGAGCATTGGAAAATATATCAAGAAGATTTTTTCATAGAAACCAGAACGGTTTAAGAAACAATTTGAATAACTTGTGAGATAGAGTGGAATCAGGTCATGAGAGAATGAAAATAGTTTGTGTGAGAGAAAACCTTCATCTCAGGGAGATGAGAAATGTTGGAAATATATCATGAAGATGATGTGGTAGAAACAATAACGAGTTGAGAAAGAACTAGAATTATTTATGAGATAGAGCATGAAAAGATCCTGGATGACCAAGTTTAGATAAAAAGAGACCAATCAATTATTCTTAATGAAACAACAACAGATTGGGATTGAAGGAGAACATACTGAGAAAGAAGGATAATATATCCCAGAGAAATGAGTTAAGAACAATAAGGATCAATCTATTCTTGTTTCATTACGTTCTTGTCTCATTACAAATACTTGATTGGTAAGAGTAATTAGGATCTGTCAAATATTTTAAAATAATAAAAGAGCATAGAAACTATGTGTGAGAAAAGACCAGAATAAGAAAACCTGAACTTCAATGCTTGAGCATCAATGATTTTTCAAAATCTTGGGCAAGAATGAATAATCAAAACCTGCTTATTGGCAGCGAGACAAATGAGTAATCAAAAGCCAGAGAAAGAATGCACCAACTAGGAAAAATACCAGCCACTGTATACAGAAAAACCGTTACAAGTCACTATTTTTGAGACTGCCAGGTAAGCAGGCAGAAATATAGGGAGGTGCTAAAAAATATGCCATTCTTTATGCATACATATACATTATTTATTTTAACTCGGTTTAATCACATTCTAAAATATTCTCATATGAATATCAGGTTATTATTATTATTTAACTTAGTAGATAACCATTTTAATTCAAATGGTTTAACAACCCTATAAAAGTTATTGTTACATTTCCTAAAATGTATTATTTTCTTCCTGCAGTTTTCTCATTTTTCCCTGAAAAAATCAGCTTATATTCCTTTATGAATATTTAAAAGAAGACAATTCATTCGGTCCAAATGCTCAAAATAATACAAATAATCAACCAAAAAATAGCATAAAAATTATACATTAATATTCTCATATATATCCCCCTTTTATCATTTAAAAAATTCTGCAAACTCATATTCGTCTTCCATTATTTTGAAGTATAAATAACTAATCTTCTTTGTAGCTTCTTTACTCCCTTGTGGACTTTGCATCTCAACTTGTTTATCATTTCTCTCCATAAACCACAACTATAACATCACTTTGTTCACATTTCTTTCTCCCTTTTTTTGAAATCATAGAAATGAACGTGGAGGTCAGATATTTTTCATAAAAATAGGTAAGTATATGATATTAATCAAATAAGCACCATAGTAATTATATTTGTATTCACTTGAAAGTAGTATTGGATAAAATAGTGTAATAAAAGTTGTATCATCAAATCAGTACAGTGAAGATATAAAAACTGTAAGAAAACCAAATCATGAAATTAGTACGGTAATGACTATTCATATGCGTAAGTAAATGCAAACCAGTTTGAATTAAGTCACTGGTGAATCTCCTGGACAAAACAAGATGTTCAACTAAGTGAATTTGTTATGATAAAAAGGTAAATACAAATATTTTATATATAATACAACATTTGTAACTAATTAGGAATGGAAGACAAAGATTTTCACATAAAGGAGACTCATCATCTCCCAAAAACTATGTGACGTCCTTCAACTAAACCATAATGTTCAGTGTTCTTTCAATGAATCGATAAGTTTCATTTATAAGCACATTGGCTTGATAAGGTCTTTACACCTTAATCACTCCAGAAATCACTCATTGATAACTTTCCAAGATCTTTCAATAGTGACTAAAACCACTCACCTGCTGAAAGACTTCATGAAAATATCAACTATTTGTTTCAGGTGTCATATTTAATGAAACTTTTTAAATTAACTTTCAGTCGACATGTCCGTTACTCATATGATACCAAATGAAGTTTAACTTCTCTATGTTTAGTTCTGGAATGTCAAATTCAATTTTTAGGCAAATTAATGAAACTTGTGTTATCACACAATACATTATTTTTTTATAAACGAACTAATCTACAGTCCATAAAGGAATCTAATTTTGCTTTTTCAAAACCTTAGAAATTAAACATTTGCCAAAACACATGAATGATTCACTGGTACTTTTCCTTTCGACTCTGCACTGAACCAAATCATTATTACAGTATCCTAATTGTTGGGTTATAGGGGCCCTTGATATGGATGAAAACTTAGATCAATTCAGAGCATAAGACTTTGAATTTAATGACCTGGTCACATACCACATCCATGTGTTTTTTGGATTCTCGAGTGAAACGAGTCAAGCTTCTCATGTGTGCAGACCCTAGATATAACGAAAAAAATTATCGGCTCGTCAAATCTCCTCCTTCACCTTGACAAGATCTGTTCACATTCCATCATTGTGATAACGCCATCCCAATCACATTGGGAATGGAGACTAGCTTAGGGGAGAAGGGAGAAGAAGGGAAGAGACTGAAAAAGTCTAGGTTGAGTGAATTTCATTTAGAGCCTTCCTATTCTTGTACTAAATGGGCATTTTCCAAAAAGTCCCTGAACTTTAATATATCTTTCGACATCGTAAAGACGATTCATGTGTGACCATATAGGCCAGTGTATTAGTCAAGTAAATGAAATTACTGGCTCCATAACCTTGATTGGTCTTAAAAATTAATTAGCTATACCTAGACATGGTCGTTCTGTTCTGTTCGTTTCAAATGAACAAAAAATTCGCACAAACGAACTGCACAGGGTTCTGTTCGTTGTGCTGTTCTTTTTATGTGCAAAAATTAGAACAGATGTTCGAACAATTCGCACAAATGGCACAAATTCGCACAAATTCGCACAAATTGCACAAATTCTCAAAAACCGAACAAATGCGCACAAATGAACAAATTTGCACAAACAGAACAAATTCGCACAAACCGAACAAATTTGCACAAACCGAAAAAATTTGCACAACGAAACAGAATTCGCATAAACTAACAAATTCGCTCAAAATGAACAAAATTCACACAAGGATAACATAATTCGCACATAGAGTAAAAAATTGCACATAGAGTAAATCGCACAAAATTGGAAAAAAATTGTTATGCATCTACCGAAGTATATTATACTAAAAGTATTCTAATTTATTATACATTATACTAATATATAAAAGAGGGGGAGAATAATTTAAATGGAGAGTTAATTACTGTGTGTTTGTTATCATGATGAAATAGTTTATTAAGATGTTTTCAAATTCCAGAAGATGATAAGTGTTAAGAAAAAAAATAATTAATATTATTGTAAGATGGATAGAGATTTTAGTAGGAATGGTATTATAAATTTTAAATAAGAGATAATTTAATTAAAAATATAAATTGAGAGTTTAAATGACTAAAATGATAAAGAAACAAGTATAATAATGTATTATATATTGATAAAATGTGTGGAGAGTAGATTACAGCATGGGGTAGTGGATGTAGATAATTTATATATTTCTGGTATTAGATATGATATGCTATAATATAAATCAAGAGAAACAATATCAGAATTTCAGTTTAGCTGAAGCTGCTAGAAATATTTCAAAGGAGCAATTGGATAGGTATAAACCATGTCCTGGATCCCTCCACAACCACATAATTTTGTTTTTAAGGAGCAGCATTTTTAAATGAAGTTCCATAAGTTCAAATTCAACCAATAGGAAAATAGGACGTAATTGCAAGGATAGAAAATACAGATCTTGCCTAAAAATGTCTGATCTGGGAAAAGGATAAGGATCCAATTTCATGAGGAGGCATTTGGGGTTCAATGCAAAACTTTTCCTTCATTTTATATCACTTTCTCTCCCTATTTTCTACCATTTTCTCTCTTGAGAATCCAAATTGTTCATGCTCTAAAACATATAATCTCTAGTTTCTTCATATAGGATGTCAGTTAAAACATCACTCCTTTGAGCTTCTTAATTTCAATCCTGTTTTCATTTGTTCAAATCCCTTTCAGATTTTACTCTATTTTAAGGGTGCCACCTTCTGTTCCGTTATGCAAACTTAGCCAAGTTTTGTTTAAATCTCATTTGATCTGGGGGATCATTTTCACCTAGGAATCACATAGACCAGATCCCCTCTACTGAAACATAAAATTTTTTATTTAATGTTCTGTATTAAAACTAAATAAAATTTAAATGATCTAATAATCATATTTATTAATTCTAGTTATTTTGGCATTTAAATAAATTCTTAAAAATTTGTAAAAGTATTGTTTATCATCTCCATTCCCTCGTGCTTCTAAATTAATTTTAAAAACATTTCTAGAAATACTGTTTATCATTTCGATTCCCTTGTGCTTTTAATATAATTCTAAAAGAGTTATAAGATTTTAGCTAATTTTCACCTCTAAAAAACTATATTCTCTATAGCATTACAAAAGCCTAGGATAGATTGTATAAATGAATTTAAGTATTTTATGATTCTAAATTCTGTTAAATCCCAGAAAATCCTAAAACATAATTTTAACTTATGAGCTTATTTCTTTCATTACTAAGCTTAGAAAAAAAATGAATTTGAATTAATGCTTCCCTGTGGATCAACCCCTTACTGTATGATATGTATGAAGCATTGATTGCAGAATCCTTATAAGATAATTATTCTTGAGTTTAAATTAAAATAATTGAATAAAACCCTAAGTTTCAACTTATCGGAGAAGAATATGGATATAGAAAAAAGAGACATGGAAAGCAATATAGATGAAGATAGAGATAGGACTAGAAAATGAGCCGAATGTAACAGTAGAAACAGGTATGATTATTGATCATTTAATTAATCTTCAAACAACAACTGTTCCAGCTCTGGTCCGAATTCAACATCAGGTAGTAAAGCAGCTTGATCAAGGCCAGTCGTCCGTAAAAATTGTTCTCTGGCTGCATCCCATTCCTCCACGAGCTCTTCCATCTTTGCGCCCACCTCGTCTCCTCTCTCAGCTATTATCCTTGCTTCCCCAAACTTCACCGTCTTTTACGCCTCTGTGGATATAGATTCATAAATAGAAGAACATATGTACAGAGATGCAAATGAGAAGGTGATATGCATTTAAGGAGAGATGCAAACAAACCTTAATAGACAGACATAACTGTCGATGAGCAGTTTAAAGATTAATAAATGAGGATATAAAAACAAAGAAATAGAGAGAGAGAGAGAGAGAGAGAGAGAGAGAGAGAGAGAGAGAGAGAGAGAGAGAGAGAGAGAGAGAGAGAGAGAGAGAGATCAAGCAGAAACAACATGACTGAAGAAAATGGGAGAGATGGTTCTCAGTTGGAAGAGCAATAGACATCAAATCATTGATGTACATAGATGGGAATGGTTACAAGATAGAGAAATCCAAATAGAGAGAGAGTGAGAGACAGAAGCACTCACGAGCAGACTTTTTGAGCGAGGGAATTTCTTTAGCTGAGTTCATAGCAAAAACAGTTATAGCTGAGAGGAAGGAAAGCCCAATCAGATAGAACACTGTATGAGAGAAGAAGAGTAAGTGTGTGAAAGCGAGAAGAAGAGGGAGAGGGTGTGTGAGAGAGAGGAAGGCAGAGAGACTAAGAGTGATGCTGAGAGTGAGAGACAGAGAATTGGAGAAGAAGAGGGATAGGGAGAGGGAGAGAGTGAGTGGAAGAAAGAAGAAGAGGGAGAGGGAGAGCGTGAGGAAGTGTGTGAAGAAAGAAAAATTGGAGAAGAAGAGGGAGAGGGAGAGAGTGAGAGTTATAGTGAGAGTGAGAGACAGAGTAAGAGAGGAGAGGGAGAGGGAGAGAGTGAGTGAAAGAGAACCTTTCTTAGCATCGGGGAGGCATCCTTCCCTAGGGCAGACCGATGAATCCTGTAAGAAAAAATAGAAGAGCATTAGGATAGAATCCAACTATCACCTGGATAGCTGGCCAGGTGGAGGACAAAAGCATTTCTCACCCTTCTGCCAAGAACAAAGTCAATAGTCGGACCTCTAGTAATCTCGACAGCAACATCTAGTTGACAATAGTCGAGCCTTCACCGTCTCTAGTGGTAGAAAGAGAAATGCATTTTAGAGAGAACAATTCAATATCTGATTGACAAACCTAAACTATTTGCGACAAAGTAATCCCTGTCAAATGATTTTCAAAATCCATTGAAGAAAACTTGCTTTTGACGGTGGAGGGGGAATATGATGGATCGCCGGCAGAAAATTACTAAACAATAAAGTTTAAGAATGAATGTTAGCTTACCGCATAGTTCTTAGGCTATCTTCAACCCAACATTCGCACCACGCATGTATTCCTCGTGCCGAGTGGACCCATTTGGACCACCGGTCTTTGTGGTCACATCATAAGTACTGGAATGCAACATTGTGTGAGATTGGTGCTCTCAACCATATCAATGCCGTGTGACTGAAAAAAGCATTACTAAAAAATGGAAGAGATATACAAGTGTCACGATTTACGTAAATTCCAAAAAGATAGAACCAAATATGCGAGAAAGTTGGGTGAAAAATCATCCAAGGCAAAGTAATTAGAGAGTGCTCTCGATATTGGATGGAGGATTAGTTTTCCACAAAAATACTAGAGGAGTCTTGCACTTAGACCATGGGATTCTTCCATCTTTGTCGCTGGTATTGTGTGGTGGACCACTAATCTGCGTGTTGGAAAATGAAATAATTTGCCATCACATCATCATAATTTTTGTTCACCAAGGCAAGGAGAAATAATAGAGTTCTCTACACCAGTCAAGGAGCAAGGACAAAGTCTAACCTGTCGGTGCATTCAGACGAATGTTAAATGGCCTATCATCTTCATCACCGTCTTCGTCCTCATCTGCTCTCAGGTCGTCGTTGCTGTACCATGACTTCAGCATCATTAAGACTTCAAAGCTCCCTGCTGTGAGCCTCGATCGCCTGTAGTTGATTACTCGGTGACCCTCTGAGAATAGACGCTCACACGTGGCACTCGTCGCTTGAACTACTAGGAATTCCTTCGCCACCAGTGCTACCGGGGGGTAAAAAAGCTGACCTGTTTTGGGTGTAAAAGTAGTCAGAAATTCAACAAGTAAAGCACGAGATTTGGGATATAAAGAATGCAAACTATATTTTACCTGTCGTCTTCCACCAATGCAACACTGCCATACCAAATGCTGGGGGGGCCGTCGCGTATACGTCGAGCTTCGGGATCAGATCAACTCTTTGTGGTAGCTCAAACAGATCTAGTATTTCTTCAAGCTCCATTTGTATGAAATTACTCGTCGTTGACAGAGCAGTTGGTTTGGTGCACCAATTTCTGGGTCCCTGGATACTGAATGTGTCTCCATGATATTGTGGACGGTAAATAGAACCTCATTCTTAGCTTGTGTATCAATCAAGCGAAGCTTCATAGATGGATCAAGTAGAGAGGCGATAGTGAAAGCCTCATTTCGTGTTAATATAGATACATATTTATCTAGCTTAGCCCGCATAGCAGAACATACATTAGATAAGGCGTTCCTTTGCCTAGCAGAGATAGCATGACTAACTATAATCATGGAGGAGTTTGATACTTCCACTCTAATTCACTCTAGATGCCTCATCAATCCCTTAATAATGATTATAGCTTCATTTGACATCGGTGCTTTGCTTTGGATAGCAATAGAGGTACCAAGCTGGAGTGGTTTGAGTAAGTTGACAAATTTTTGCATTAGGTCCCATTCTGCGTCAATTAAGGCTTGTTTTCGAAGAGCGGTGGACATCATCATATCGATAACAATTTTTTTTTCAATGCACCCGCATAGCATTTTATAAGTGGAACTCCACCTAGTAGGGCAATCTATCGGGATCCTCCTTGCATTTGACATATTTAACTATCTGCAATCTGTAAAGTACTTTGCCTCTTGCCTCGTCGATCCTCGTATAGCAATGACCACCTCTCTTAGGCGTTGAACAACATCCCTTAAAGAAATAGCAGGAGAATCATATTCCTCTACATCCATCACATCATCAAGGTTTGTGAGGTCTACCTCGTCAATGAAACTTTACTCGGGGCCATCGTTGATGCCATTGAGCACCTTCAATCTGGCCTACATAACTAAGTTGATCACATACGCAATACACAAGACATGTCTCTTTGCAGTGAAACGAGCATTCACTAGCCGTAACTCTCATTCAAATACCACCATCATTGTTGCGTTATTCGAAACATTGTCTGTTGTAATAGCGCACAGCTTCTCACGCAACTTAAATTCTGTCAGAACTTCCAACACAATCTTGCTCAAGCACTCCCCAGTGTGGGATCCCTCCAACTGGCGTATAGTGAGGACACATTCACACATTTTCCATTCCGTGTCTATCCAATAAACGGTGAGTCCTATAAATGATATTCGATTCGCAGAAGTCCAACAATCCAGAATGATGGCCACTCTATCAACAATCTCCACTCGGTCACGAATACCGCTCTTCAAGTCAATATAAAGCTTGAAAGCTTTTTCCTTCACAGCTCTTGTCGATGGAATGGATATCTCCTCTTGTGCGATGAATCAAAGCAGTCAGATGAAATATTTCTTACATACAATGTTCCACGGTGAGGCTGATTGACTGATGAAACGTACAAGCTCTTCTTTTGTCGTCTCCGTCGAGCGACTAGTGAAGTACAATTTATCAGTACCTTGTCGATCAAAGATGTAGGCCACCGATGGTTGGTTAGAGGAGCTGCATTCTTGAGCCTTCAACTTGTTATACTCTTTACGGTGCACATTTTGCAAATGAAGCCATTGGATCGTACTACAACTATACTTATTTTGCTCTACAGTCACTACACGACCCCGAGTACGGGTCGCACAAAGATTGCATGTGAACACCTTTGGCGCCACCTCTGTGAAGTGTATCCTTGCAGCGCATTCATTCTTTCTCTTTTTCTTCTTCCCGCCCTAGCCAACACTCCCCTCGAACGATGAAGAGCTTTCATGGGAACCAGAGGCATACAATAGAGATTCCCTAGGCATCCTAAATTACAATTGGAAATTTATATTATTCAAAACAATCATCCAATACCAAAATGAATTCAGACATTGTTTGATGTGCACTCATAAAGTACAAATGTTCAAGCAGATTCATAAATAGAAGAGTAAGAAATTTATGACAACTAGAAAGCTGAATGTAGATTCGTACCTCGTACAGGGAAATAATAGAGCAAAAAAAGTGAAATATATGCCAATTAACAGAAAATGAAAAATTCTCCAATCCGTGTCCCATTCACCACATAAGCACGCAACTTTTTGAATGCCTCCGAGGCAAATTCAGGAATTGCTCTTAAGGTTATGGAGAAGGCGGAGAACACCGCGTAAAGCTTTGTATTGAAAGGCAGAAAATATTAAAGATTCCCAGCTATGACTTCCTGCAGATCAACAATTAGCCAGAGAGAGAGTGGGAAATCAAAATAGAGAAAGGGAGATAGATCAAAAGAGAGACAAGGAGAGAGAGAGAAATCAACAGAAATGTATAGGCAAACCCAGTTATTTAAAATGTTTTCATAAAATAAAATGCAGCCAAGCCCGGTTATTTCATGAACCAACTAAGAAAAAATTCAATGCGAAGAGGAGGAGAACTTAGATTGAAAACAAAGATTCTTCCAACACTATCAGCCTGTAATAATACATTCTGTCTAGTTTTCAAAGTGGAAAAAACTGTGGATTCATTTATTTTTGCAATGAACGGCAAAGAGAACTGATATCTTTCATCGGAACAAAAAAAATCTACGGTGATAAACGGATGAGGTGTCAGATCAACGCATACACCTAAACTTGATAGCCTCTGGGACTCGTAGTGCAAAATGTACCTCTCAGATAGTTTGAAATGACCATCAACGATTGCAGGGACCTGCTTCAACGGGTTAATTTCTGCATGGAAGAAGAAGATTGATGCCACGCCATCAAGAGAGAACGAAAGAGAGAAAAAAGACAGAACTAAAAAATGAAAGAATAAGAGATAGACAATTAGAGAGAAAGAGAAAATCAGACAATTAGAAAGCCAGAGAGAAAAAGAGAGAATTATAAAATAAGAGAGAAAAGTATAGAGGATTAGAGATAGTGAATTAGAGAGAGGGAGAGAGAAAGAGATAATTAAACATAGAGCAATAGAAAATCAGAGAATTAGGGAGAGACCAAAAAAGAGAATCAGAGATAGAGAAAGAGAAATTCGGAGGATGAGAGTAAGAGAGGGAAGGAGAAAATTAGAGAGAAACAAATAGAGAAACATATAATTAGGAAGGGAGGCAAAGAGAAAAATAGGAAGAGAATCAGAGATAGAGTGGGAAATAAAGATGATGAGGGAGAGAAAGAGAAAATAAGAGAGACACAGACAGAATTAGAGAGCGAAAGAGAGAATAAGAGAGTTATAGAGAGAAAATTAGAGATAAAGTAAGAGAGAACCAGATAGTTAGAAGCGAACAGGATAGCATCAGAGAATTAGAAAGAAAGAAAAGAGAATCAAATAATTAGAGCGAGAATTAGAGAGAAATAAAGAAAGAGAATTAGATAAAGAAAATCTTATAATTAGAGACAGAATTAGAGAGACGAAAGGAAAGAGGGAATTAAAGACAGAGAATGGGAGAATTTGATAGATAAAGAGTAAGGGAGAATAAGAGAGGGAGAGAATCAGAGAATTAGAGGGAGAGAGAGAATCAGAGATAGAAAAAGAGAAAATCAGAGAATGATAGAAAGAGAGAATGAGATAATTGGGGAGAGAGAAAGAGAGAATTAGGGATCGAGAGAAAACTAGAGACAGAGTTAGGGAATGAGAGAAAAGTAGAGAGAGAGAAAGCGAGGAAAAGAGAGAATAAGATAATTAGAGAGAGAGCGAAAGAGAGAATTAGAGAGAGAACCAGTAAATCAATTGTTTCAGCAATCAAATACTAACAAATACAATTGAACTAAAAAGAAGACAAAACAATCAAACATCATATTCATGAACTGAAGAAAGACACAGACCGAAAAATCAAGAGAGAAAACGAACTGAGGTCATACTTAAAAATGTACCAATTACATAGAAAAAAATATACCAAATACTTAGAAAAAAAATGTACCAGATCCTGCCTCCTATTTCTGAATCCACTTTGACCCTCGTCTGAATCCGACGCTAGAGGTGCGAGTTTGGCGTAGAGCTGCCACATCGGCCAGGAGAAAGTGCGATGATTTTGAGCTCGGGGATTGTCCTTGTGACGGAGTGAGAGCAGAGAATAGAGAGGAGAGCAGAGAATAGTCTGGAGAGACGGAGAGAGACGGGATTAGGGTGTGTACGGGCTGTCGTCGAGACTCGAGAGAGATGGAGAGAATGAGAGTATGAGGGAGACTAGGACTCCGGGAGAGGCTGGGCCTCTAAGAAGTGAGAACGAGAACCAGACTAAGACTCTGAGAACGAGAACGAGGGAGGGAGACTAGGACTCTGAGAAAGAGAACAAGAGTAAAAAATCACACTTTTTAAAGATCCTTTAAAAAAAAATCGCACAATTCACACAATGCGAACCGCACAGGGGTCTGTGCGAAGTTCTGTTCATTTTCAACTTTGTTCTGTTCAGAAATCCTAACAAAATGCACCATTCGCTCCAATTCGCACCAAAGGAACAGAACGACCATGTCTAGCTATACCATCATATATGTTAATGAATCTCAGATTGATTTAAACCGACCTATATGTCGAGTCTCTAGCCCACGGGGTGCAATGCTTTTGGAAAATACAAAGAGTGTAGATGTTCTCACTCCTGGAACCTATCTATCATCATCGTTGTACACACTGAACCCTCATCCACTTGAAAATCCTATGATAAATTATAATATGCTCAACTTTCAAACCCTAACTTATTGTCCAAGTTAGTACTGATGTGTTTGGAAATCAGGGGATATTTTTTCTTTAATATTTCACTACCTTGTGTAATGAGTTCATCTCATCATCTTCCTTGAGATGTCTCACCTTATACAAATGGTGAATGGTCCCATCTTGACAACTCAATCGTCTTCTTAAACTTCTTGATTAACCAAGAACTAGGACTTTAGAATCCTATTACTCTGAACACGTTGTCTAATGTATAAGGACCACTTACATAACCATGATGTGAATTGATTGACTGTTTGGAATAAAACTGATAAGCCGAAAATAGGGGTGAAAATTATGCAAATTTTTAGCCCTTGTCGTTGTGAATTTTTGGCTTATGCAATAAAATTTATAAAACTCTACTTAATATGTATAGTGATAAGTATGAGTGTCGTCCAAGGGAGGCAAGTAGGAATTTCAATTTGATTTAATTTTTGGGGTTTTAGATCCTAATTAGAGTGAATTTGATCTTCAATGAGGATCAAGTCACCCTAATTAGGTGAGAATTTAGAGAGGGGGGTAGGAGAGATGGGAAGATTAGAAGAATTAAGAGCTCTAAATTTCCTTCTTTGATCCTAATTAAAGGATCCAAGAAATCATTTAGAGAGGTTGAAAGAGGGTTCTTAAAATGAGTTGGGTTGATTTTTCAGATTGATAATTCAGAACTAAAATGGGGTAAATTGAGACTTCTAAAAAAATTAAAACTAAATTTTTTATAATTTTCTTTTGTAATGCAATTGAATGCCCAGGTAAAATTCCTCAATTTCTCCTCTCAATCCTAATCAGGGCTTGTACATGCCGCTCAAGCCAAGCGATTTAGAAGTTCAGACTAGAATGGAGATGAAGAAACAAACAACTTAACCTATTTCATTCAAAATGCACAAAAGTTTGAATACAATGAAAGAAAAAAATACCAAAACTGTTGATCCAGGCTGGGACTCCTCTCTGTCTTGCAGCTGTGATGAAGCACCCTCCAGAATGAGCTCCCCCTCTCGAAATTTAGCTTTTATACTTAGGTTATAGGGTAAAAATCACCATTTTACCCCCGTTTAGTACTTAATATTTATCTATCAATGTAGGCTAGATCTGAATGATCTAACCGTACAGATAGAAAGAGGGGATCAAGACGAACAAATCCATAAAAAAATCATCTCAATCGGACTTCAGGATCAAAAGTTATTAATAAATCAATTTTAAACCAATTTAATCCATTGGATTTAAAATTGATTTATTTATTAGTTTCGTTTTTAAACACGCAATGACGTGTCGCTCTCTCATTGGCTGGCGCATTTTGAATCCTCCTTTTTGCAGAAAAGTCCTTAAAAAGCCTGGAATTGCTTTTGGACGCCGCCCAAAAGTAATTGCGTATATGCCCCTGGCGCACTCTCTCTCCTCCGATTTCTCCTAAAAGATTAAAAATATATATTAAAAATTGCAATAAAACCCTGAATGATTTTAAATAGGATCTTTACGCCTACCGTGGCGACCGAGAGCTGTTTTCAGGGTCTTTTTGCAACGAAACGTTGCAAAAAGGCCCCGAAAAGTCTAGAAATTGCATAAATACATTTTTTCTCCTATAAATATGCCCTTTTTTCATAGAATAAATGCATTTCTTCTTGAAATAAATCCCAGAAAATTCCTAAAAATTCGTAAAAAATTCTAGAAAATTCTAGAAAATTCCCTGATTAATTCCCATGTTGATAAATGTCGAAATAAACTTTTTAATATGCCATTTTCATCTAAAAATAATTATTTCGAGCTTCAATAAATCCTTAAAAATTCATATAATTAACAGAAAATTAGGGAAAAATCAGAAATTACTTGGAAGCATTATTTTTGTGTAAATATATGATAACAACCCAAATTTAAGCCTTTTAAATGCATAAATCATGCTAATAACATGAAATAAAGACCGAAATTAGGGTGTTATCAAAAACCATTCAGGGATTTGTATGGATCAATTCAATTAACTCTTTTCCCAAAACAACACCCACAATTTATTCTTATTGGCTCCACAATGATGGATACAAGATTAGCCATGCTCATCATATGAGTGAGACTACATAGTGTTACTCTATTAAGACACTTCAATGTCCTCCTCAAGTATCCTTGGAATAGAAATATTTAGAAGATATGCTTAAAGAACAATGATCTCCATATACCAATCTCAAAATAACTCAAAATGTCAGATCATGTATTCATGGACTTTATCATACGCATCATGCATTAGCTATATGGAATATCATGGAATAATATATGGAATGCATTATTGGGTTCTAGGCCACATAGAATTCCATCATGAAGAGGGTTATGTATTGAAATTTTGGATAGTGTAATCCTAAAGTTTACCATTCCTATAAGATATCAAAATTTTTGCCTAACTGCGATTGAGTGAGCTTATGTAGGGTTCCTTTGAAATCTGCATATAGGTATACACTGAAAAAAATTCATTTCAAATTCAATAAAATCATATAAAAATAACTAAGCTCATTAAATTCATTAAGAAGTGATTAAATCTATTTAAAATTAGTTTTTATCACTATGAAATTCATCAGATAGTGATTGATTATTAACTAAAAAATGATGTCATCAACATAAATCTAAACAACGAGCATATAATTACTATCACACTTGGCTAAAAAACTAGTATCAAAATGTCCTCTAGTATATCCGAGGAGAAAAACCCCATCTTAGCCCCCCCTTAAGAGACCATGTCAAGAGGAGGCACAATTTGTCGAGACGAGTCTATAAATTTCAATTTTGCTGCTGCTTTCCTATTATCGACTGATTAAAACATGGATAAATGCTGGGTTTAAAGATACAAATGCCTCCAAAATTCCTAGAGCTAGATCCAAGGGCTGAGAATATTTGGCCTTCAGTATGTAAACTTCTCCTCTCTGTCTTTGTATCCCATCTTTGAATTATGTCCCAATACATTCTTTGTGGTCTTAGTGCTTCAAATTTCTTCGTTCCACTATTTCTTAAGAGAGCAGCAATCAGAATTTTTCTAAATGTAAGAGAAGAAGAAAGAATAACATCTTGGGCCCAAAGCAACATTAAAAAAAGGTTTGTGATCCTTTTACTTCTTCACTTATTTCCTTTGTCTTTGTTGTTAGGTTTTCATTCCAAAGAACAACCTAGATCTAAGGCATCAAACCATGCTCCAAGACTCTTGTGGTACTAAAGATTATAGTGTTTTTTCATCCACTCCTAACCAAAACCCCGTTTAGCCCATCACTGAGCATCACTATACCCAACTAACACCATCAATATGTGGGGAAAAATAAATTTATTTCTTTAATTCAAATGTCTCCCAAAAGATTCCCATAAAAATCCTAAACATATTATGAAATTGATTAAAAGTAATTTTTTTTTAGCAAAAAACATGGTGCCAAGTACGGCCAACCGTGTGGTTGTGCCTGTAATCCAATCAAGTCGTGCCCTGGACGCCACCTTGGGGGATTTTATATATAAAGTGGAGTGTTTATCATTGTTTATAGGCGTGGAGCGAGCATAAATATCCCAATTACACTCGGATACCACTCGTCCATGCCAATGTGCAGGAAAGGAAAAGATACATAAATGATACCTAGCAGGAGCTCGGAGAAGTTCGCGCATGCCGACGTCTCACCCGTCTGTGCTCCCTTTGAATGAAAGTGGGGGCGGAGTGTGCGGTGGCCGCGGAGCAGCTACGATGGTGGAAGTGTGCGCAGTCTACCCCGCCGTAGTGTCCGATCAGGCGAGAGGTTGGGCGAGAAATTGATCAAAAGTATAGCTTGTATTTGTCTTGTTTTTTAAAATTGGTTTCAAGTATTTTTAGTTTTTTTTGATTGAAATTATTTTTTTCAAATCATAAAAATAAAAATTATTAATTTTTTTATAAATTCTAATATATATATTGACTGAAAATGAACTTTTAGAATAGATCTTGTTCATGGTGTTGGTTTAGATTGCTAGGTATAACCTAAGAGGGGAGGGGTGAATTATGTTGTCCTTCTTATGTGTACAATCTCTTTAATTATATAAGTGGTGATACTATATATCTTAGACACTACTTTTGATTGATGAGTAGGAGAAGGGTGACGATCAACATTTTATACAGGTTAGGGCTATTCCCTTACTCATGTCACGGGATATCCAGCCGGAATTCATAATCAATCCCTAACCAAGTTTTTAGCCCCCCAAGATAAATCATCTTAGCAATAGGGATACATGGATATCACCTATCTAAAAATTGAAATGGTAAGCAACCTTGGGCCCCCTTAGCCGTCGCAGGTTCACTCATCCTCTCAGCTCCTTCTAGGTCAGACCACTCAGGTCCTCTTGATTGGCCCAACTTGCCCGCACTTTGAAATACTCTTGTCTATATGTTTGACTTACACAATATAGCTTGGAAAATTATAGTTATTCTATTAATATAAGAAACTCTTGCATAGGGTCAGATAAAAATAGTCAAATATGGTTCTTTAGATATTCTCAAGAGCTCAGCGGACTCACTGATAAATTATGGTAATATCCCATTTGTAGTTAGTTGAGAAATAAACAACTTACCCTTATTTACCTAGTAGAAAGTCAATGTTCTATTGATATCCAATAAAGAAATTTGTACTCAAACCTGAAAGAATTTGTGCAAATTCTTCACGCGTCTTTCTCCACCTTACTTTGACTGTTTAGACATTTTTGTATGTGCACCGTTAGTCTGTCTCCAACACACAAATAGGGAGATCTCTGAAACTATCAAATAACAAATCTATATGATTTGATAACAACTAGTTTAAGCTCAAGTCAATGGCGATGAATCAATATCAATATACATTTAATACTATTAAATAATAATCAGCAGATGTGGATATCCAATTAATATGCATATGATTTGTTTTAACCAACACTTATATAAATGGGTTTGGTTTCAGATATTAATTCAATTCAATTTTTCACATTTTGAACACCCTATATTGACGCAACTTTCTAAGGATCTCAATGTTGTACTTCTGGAGTCACTTTAAGTAACAGATTAATTTCAGTGATAAAAATAAACTCAAATAATTTAATAATGACTATTTGAGAACCAATGAAACTGACCAAGTGACTTTCAACTCAAGTAAAGATAATCAGACGATTCTAAGATGCGATAAATTTGATCAAACTAATTTCAGCTTGAATTAGCTAGCTCAGAAATTTATGAACCGCACTGAATTGGATCAATTTTCAAATGAAAATTATCAGACGAGGTTGAAACACACTGTAATCGATCAAAGTATTTTTAGCTCTGATTGATCTACTCTAAGAGTTTCGAACAGGCCAAAACGATCAAAAGATTTTAAACTCAAATAAAAATAAGATAAACCCTTGGATGAAATTTCTCTCAAAGTTTTAACTAATTTGGTCAACGTTAAATCAAGAAAGATGTATGATAGATTCAGCTTAAGGTCTGATTCTTGCTGCTTGGATTCTAGAAATGCTTACTGGCTTCTTGCTAGGAAGTGGATGATTGATGTAAGACAAATATTTTGCCTCCTGTTCCAGATTCCTTGGCTGTTCCTGCAATCCACAACAAACACAAATGAAAACACTCAGATGGACCCACCAAATTCTGACTAGGTGATCTGAATCCCAAGAATCAATTTCTCACAGTATTCTTCTTGGTCTCAAGGCACCCAGTGTGGTTCACTTTATCTGCAACAAATCAAATGGTTGCCTTTGTTCTTGACTCACAAAAATGTATTTCTCAGTTGAGTCGCAGGTTAAAACCCGTGGAAACAAGAGACGGCCCTTTCTTCTTTTCTTCTCATCTCAATCCCTGTTCTTGTACCGAAAATGTCCTTGCATTCTCAATATATCGGCTATTTCCTCCGAGGCTATAAAGGAAAAATAATTTTTATAATGAACATTCAAAAGGTCCTATAGTTCATGCATCAAGCTTATCCTAGGAAACTTTAATATATTAAATTTGAACTCGTTAGATTTTAAGATGTCATTCGTGTATGTTATTTCTTTAGTATTATTAGATACTTCCTAATAACTGGTGCTAGCCAACATCAACTTATTATTGTAAATTAATCAAAATTCCAAACTTAGGATTCATGGTTGACCATCAATCTTCACAAGGATTTGATGCTTACTCACAGTGTGCTTTGGAAGAAAATTAATATAAAATTCCAGCAGAGATTTTTCTTGACATTTTAACCCTATTTCTAGTTTATTAGGTCACACTGGCATAAAAAGACTAACATGCACTGGACTATCAAACACGCTTTGGGTGCCTAATTGCAAAAACTATTTGGATTTGTACGCATTCATTCCAGCATACTCCAGGTTGCTAAATCTAAGTTTATCGTTATATATAAATGATCACACCACTGTCACTATGGGCAGGCATGACAGTCCGTCATGACAAGCAAACCTCACACTAACGTCACATTTGTTAAATCGCAAACAAGGTCAAACCTATAGTTCCACAAAACAGACTACATAACAGAGTATGTTTAATTATTTTTTAATAAACCGCCCCTAAAGCACTTGTGTTATGCAGTTTTTGATGTGGAACAGATGGGGAAGCGTGTGGTTATCATAACGGTTAGCACACAGAAGGGAACGAAACGTAAGGGATGCTCTGAATTTATTTTTTTGTAACATATTTGAATTTCATAAGTTACAATGGAAAAGTCTATAAAATCCCACCTTGGTGAAATAATTCCCTAACAGGAATCTCTTCTCAGCCACTACTGGCAGTACCCATCACCGATGATGAGAGGGAAGTTTTTAGTCTGTTACTCTTGTAGCCGCACTCATGTTGCCCAAAAGGGGGTGCCCTTTTTTATAATCTTTGTTGTCATCATCATATTAATTAATACCCTTTTTGTTGTTGGCCCTGCTTTCATTGTTTCCATATCCAACTTTTCATCTTCCTCTTCACCATCACCACCACCCCAAGCTTGCACTGTCCGTCATCACTTTACTAAATAATGCGATATAATATTTGGACTATCTGGTTGGTGAATTTAATTAATGGCATTGTTTCATGTTAAAGTTATGTTAAGCCATCTTTAGTAAATAAGATATGCTACGCCACTATATTGTGCATTATGTTTATTTCAATTTTTCTTCAACCAAAGGAAGATATGTGTTGATCCAATATTTTTACCTATAGCTACCTTACTCAGTGAATCTATATCTACTTCAAAAAAAATACAACCATGTGTTGTTACTGAATCGTTGCCACTCTCGCCACCAAGCTAATGCTTAAGCCAAAGCTCCTTATGAACTGGTAGGGAGAAATCCAATCCTCATAGGATGCCATTGAGAGCCCACTTGAATGATGCAATGCTGCTATGTTTGGAAACATCCTAGGCCACACCCTTGTGGCCGCCTTGGATCCCTGATCCAAAATCTGGAACCCTCATATAGGCTTGGATCATACCCCAACATGGAAAGCCATCAAGCTAGGAGTCCTTCCCTCATCCTGCCTATATAAGATTTAAATGACAGCATTAATGCCTACTGCTCTTCCTAGTTCTGCAGAAAGTCCCAAAATTGCGACATCGGAGCCACATTCTTGATGAAAAAAATTAAGGGTAAGTGTTCCTTCATGGTTCTAACTTGTACAACAAATTTTGTTGTAATTTTCTTAATAAATATAGAGGGACCAAGGGCTCAATTCATAGAGAGCGTATTAAAATGTTAACTTCCAGTTGGAAAATATTTTGATAGTTTTAAGTGTTTCATATATTTTTTTGTTATTCCTGATTTTATAGGAATTATATATAATGAAATTGCATAGAATAATGTTAAATAATAACTTAATTCATGAAACAATCTAATAATTTTATAACATTTAAAGCATTTTGGGAACTTTTAGGGCAGGAAATCAATTAGAAATAACTAGTATACCTTTAAATACAGCTGCAGGTGAAAGTTCTGAGTACCTACACACAAAGCAAGTCACACTTAGGAATGACAGCACATGGTGAGTGGCCAAACTGGGTTGTGGCATGGGTTATAAAACAACTATGTAACATTGCATATGGTGGTCTAGAATGCGACATAAAATTTATGCCTAATAAGCCAAAAATTTAATTTTAATAATGAGTTTTAAGGGCATTGGATAATTAGTTTTAAGATTCCTGATAGATTGATTATCAATAAATTTCTTAAATAAATTAAAATCGTTAATTATTAAAGCAGGCCCATAAATATAAAAAAGCAGTTTTTAATTCCCACAATAAAAAAATGACAAAAATGTGAAATACTTTTTATGTTTTTGTTTTGGGACATATCTCCTCTAATTTTAATTGGGTCATAAATGAAACTAATTGGCTCATAAATTAGTTCATAACCCTCAAAATATAAAACTGTAACTCTCTCATAAATTTTTTCCCCTAGGTTTCTTAGTAAAATCAAGTAGGTTATTATATGTGCAAACCAAGGAATTTGGCTAGCGCCAAATCCCATAACATGTTCACAAGATAAATTCACAGATTTAGTCATAGGAGTATGAATATAAAATTTGGATAAATAATCATCCACTAAATTATCAGACCAACACTTATAAATAAGATATAAAAAAAGTTATAGCATTAATAAATCCAAATACTTAACAAATATGAGAAAATATTTGAAAATATCCATGCCGAATATATATTTGAAACTTTGTGCCTAAACAATGTGATATAATTTCATCTAAATAAAAAATGATAGCTCAAAATTCATTCAATTTGGTTTTGTAATCTACATGAGCATCCCCTAAGGTCTTGCGAGATTAATAGATGGCCTGGAGCATCCTCTAAACTCTGTTGACCAACGGCTTTTGTGACTGCAATATTGGAAGCATTGCATATGAGTTTAAAAGGGAGATTCCAATATGGTGCTTAATGAACCAATGATTTTATCAAAGCCTCCTTAATAGGAAAACATGTATGTTTCCCTGTATTCTTAATCTTAAACTTTTCATCTTTAGCTAATCAGTTATTAATGGTTCATACAATTTGGCAAAAATCTTTGATGGATCATCTATGGAAGTCTTTTTGTCCAAGGAACCTCGAAGTTCCCTTGTGTTGGTGAGTAATAGAAGGTTATTTTGTAAACCATGACTTCTGAATAAGTGGCCAAGAACAAATATTTCTTGGCCCACAAGAAATTTTGACAAGCAGTATTTTATCTGCAAATATCTGTGTCACTGGTACCAAATTGCCAATTATTGATTGGAAAATTTGACCAGAAACATAGAAGTGATCCATGAAAGTTTCTAACCTGTCTATAAAAAATTCACAAAACAACGCAGTCATACATCTTTGAAATATGGCAAGAGCATTATATAATTCAAAAGGCCTTCTCCTAAATGGAAATATTACAAATGGACAACTACAAGTAGCTTATTCCGAATCTTGAGGTTCAATATCTAAGTGACGAAATTCTGAATATCCATGCAAAAAATAGAAATACATGTGACATGATAAATTTTAAAATTTTTTAATAAATAAGATACAAAAGATTATGCTTCCTTTAAGTAATTGCATTACATATCTTAAAATATAATATTCTCCAACATAAAAATTATTTTAGCTTATAATAAGTTTAATGTCTCCTTCCTTCTTCTTCATGACAAGATAAAAGTTTCTCTAAAATTATCTTATAGTTTCTCTAAAATGTACAAACATACATGGATGAAATAATTCCTATGACATCACAAAATAAATCATCCAATCTAAAATTTATAGTATTGAATCACGTCAAATAATTTATACTCTGGTTCACAGTATATTAAAAAATTATAAATGAAAATGATAATTTAATCCATGTGGTAAAAAAATTATAACTCAATGTATACTTTATTTTTATGGGAACGCTATCAAGTACCTGGAATTTCTGAGAAAATGCACATAGATAACCTTAATGAACAAAAAAATTACTTAAACATGAAGCTTAAGATGACTTTTCCATATATTTCATTAATTTATCCTAGTTAAGTTTAAGATTGTAATTTCTAACCTTTACTCATCTATTACCTTTTTCCAATATGTCTTTGCCGTAGTTGTAAAGAAGCAGGTTCAATCTAAAAGAATCAGCGGATTTTTAATTTCTTTGGTTACATTTCTGTCAGGTAGAATATAATCAATTATTAAATAAAAATCTTATATATGAACAACAATGAATAATCTTAAGTGATTTGGTTAACTACTAATAAGCCCCAAGCTTATGTGTAATTAAGTGAATTATTTGTGTCATAAGAGTTTATAGTTAATTATAGTGAATTATTTGAGTTTACGAAAGAATATTAATAAATTTGCATATGAAAAAATATCAATTAGTTTAGCTTTAGGTTATTTAAGAAAACGGAGAAAGAAATGAGTATTTATATTATAGTTTTTTTAATTTTTTGAAGTTACAATGATTTCTATAGATTTTAATTTTAGTTCAGAAGAATTCAGAACTGCAGTGTATGCCCAAGGTTAAGTTAAAACCAAAAATGAATTATAGAATTTAACATGTTTATATTAATTTATTACCAGAATCTGTTCAAAATATAGAAGACAAAAAAATTAAATTTTAATTGAGAATGAATGAATGTCTTTCGTGAAATTAAGTTGTAGAAAATGTAAAACGAGATAAGTAGAGTACGGAAATGCCATGGCATTTTCAGAGAAATTCAAAGAGAAAAATGAGACATGAAGACAAAACTTAAAATTTTCAAACCAAGGATCAAGAAACATTTGAATCCAGAAATAGTTGGTATGTCCTTCCTGGTCAGATAGGGTGTGCATGAATTCTTCTGTTTTATTTTTTCCCATGACATGTTTAAATTAATACAAATTTATGAAATAATGAACACTAGGCACTCAAAATTCTGTAAATATTGATGTTCAGAAATGAAATATGGATATTGAAGTTCATGCATACCCAATGGATACCCCTAAAATACAGGTATTCATTGTTTTTTTTGGTTTTTAAATAACAAATAAAAAATAAAAAATCAGACACAGATTTTTATGGCTAAGGATTGCCGCCACAACTAATGCTGATTAGAAATTTAACTCTTTAAGTGTGATAAAAGATGATATAGTCTCCAATGATCATGTTATTGTGATTTAATTGTTCCCTTTGTTATATTTGTTAATGCTGCTCTCCTTGTAGAAAATAAAAATAGATCAAGCAATGATTGGCTACTATGGCATCACACTATGAAATTCCACTGTGGCATCTTTCTGCAGTGGTTGGAAATCCCACTTATTGCGAAAATTGCTCTTATTATTTCTAATGGTTGCTACCCATAAGATCCAATGGAATGGTAAAATATGCCAGATCAAATAAGAAAATATTAGACTTGAATAAACCTCATAGCATCAAATTTATGTAAAAATATAAGAAATATAGATTCTGAATAAGAAAAAAATAAGCCTGCAATGATTATTTTGGACAAACATAATTAATATACCAAATAATCAAGTAATGGAAAAATCCTAAAAAATATCAATAAATCCAAAACATCAAAAAATCATTATTTAAAAATGATTAAATCACTTAGGGTCGATAAAAAATCAGTAATTTAATTAAGCTTAACATGTGACTTTTATTATTTTGAGCTATTCATTCGAATTTCAATGAGAAGTCAAAATGTATATTTGAAATAAAGTCACAAGTAACCCGTGTCATTCATTAAAATAAATGTATATCTTCCAAATTAAAGTCTTATTTTTATTTCCTTAGATTTTATGAAATGGGTTTCAATAAAATTTATAAAAAAATTAGAAATCAGAATATATATATTATTTATTCAAATATTATGAAGTAATTATTATATGTTAAGAATAAAATTCTTTTTTTTCCAATTTCAAGTATTCAATATGTGAGAAGTTATATTTATTAATCTATTTTAAAAAATTTAAGTTGATTGCTCTTTTTACATCTTACTGTTTCAAGAAACTTCTAGTGTAAATAACTGATTTATTTTGCAATCAAGTGATGGAGGACCATCTGGAAGACTGGACACAAGTTCGTGAGCAGCTGCTGAGTGGAGCTTGAGCCGACCGAAGAACCCGAGCTTCAAGGTTCCAGCCTAAGGACAGGCCTTCACGGTTTGTTTATTTCCTGCATTTTGCTTTTATGAATTTGTATGGATCGGCCATCGTGTTTTGGGCCCCATTGTTATCATGTTATTTATGTTGTTTGATGGACCATTAGGTGAACATCCTCTTCATGACAGATGTTTCCCCTGATTCAGCCCATTTGGGCAACCTCTTTACCCTATATAAAGGGAGGCATGCCTAAAGTACCATTTGGAATCCCTTTGAGAAGTTAAAAATTTATAGTATTCTTTCTTTCGGGTTCCTTACCCTCTCCTTCCATGGAGAGTTTAGTTTTAGGTTTTCTAGAGTAGATCCGAGAAAGAAGATCCCACGATGACCCCAACTGCCATGTTCACCGCTGTCAAGTCGTTGTCATTTCGGGAAGAATAGCCATCCTGTCATCAACATCTTCTTCTTGCCACACCTATAGAAGTTCTTGGCAGATTTTGTTGCCACATCGATGATCACCATCCATTTCTTGGTTGTCTCCACCACCTCTATTGCTCAATCCACTACTGCCTTATTGGATGCTTGCGTCCACTGACGCACAACCGGTTGCCACTTCTTGGTTGCCTGCGTCATCGCCGCACATCCGACCTATGCTCTTGATCACTTGTGACCGCCATCTCTTGATCAGTCACCAATTTCTTGGTCGGCATCATCTACTAACGCCAACCACCACCTGCGCTCGTGCTTAGGCACCTCCTTACACTGCCGTCGGCTTGCACCAGCAGTCCACCCCCTTGGTTTGCTGCTCGTATAAGCATGGGCTTAGCCTCCGCACTGCGCAGTCGATGACCTGTAGTCACTGCAGAAGTTTGTTGCCACCCGGCTTTCGCCACAATGAATGATGTTCTTATCAATGATTACCTCGTAAACAGTGATTCTCCGGCCACCTTGCTAGGGATGGTTACGTCCCGTTTTTGGCATCCAGGCCTATGCTTGCAGGGGACACAATTCCTCCCCTCTATTTCCAGTATCATTATCTCTTCCAATGCCGTGAAGTATTGCTCTTCTACTGGTAATTTTTTTTATCATAAGATTAGCCACCATATCGAGAGAGAGAATTTTCTGTTCTCAATGTATGATTAGCATCATTTTTTGTGGCTGCCGTGGATGCACATGGGTAGTACTTGTCCCCCACCCGTTGGTCTTACGCATACCCCTTGTGTTGTTATCCGGTCGTCACCCTAACTTAGGCATATCCTCTCATTAATTATCAGTTCGTCAGCGTCATCTATCCACATTTGCATATCATTTCTTATATCCCTCCCGCACTGCTCGATCCCGGTCCATCGTATTACATCGTCAAGCTTCTACCATTTTTTAATGTTCTGCATACATGTGGATTGTGTAATTTGAGAACAAAGAAAGACATCAACTGCACCAAAAGTCCCTCTTGTTTTTTTTGCAAAATAGTAGCATAATAAGATTTGATGTGGCACTCTAAAGACATATTTTGATGCAACTAGTGGTGTCTTTTGTGGATGTGAAGGACACAGGCATGAGATTTACTAATTACACAAATTTAGATGTAATTATTGGTGGCATTTGTGGAAATCATGGACATGTGGCAATCCATAAATGGAGCACAATTTGAAATGCTGATTTTGATGCTTAGTCTTTCCCAAATTCAATGACTCTCTGACATGCTGGCACTTTGTGATGAAATGGAGTATGAAAGAGTATAAATCCATGGTCCAAAATGATTGAACTTTCCAAAGGGATATCTAACAACCAATAAACATTTTATCCTAAAATTTGAAGGGTAGCCCCTTTTTCAACTCCTCTATCCATCTATTGTATCAGATCCATAAATACAACCCCATCAATGCCAAATTCATCCTTTGATAATTTTATCATAACTAGAATTATCATAGCAAATTTCTCATTCAAAACATTATTTTGATAACTCGTGGATTTTGAGAAGGAATTATTGAAATAGATTTGATATAATGAAAACTAGTGAAGAGAAAGTGCCACTTGGGTTGTTGGCACGTGAAAACAAGGTTAGAGTAATCTTTGGTATTTTTCAGTCTCACTTCTTCAGTTTTTCTATTAGTTCATCATTCTCAAAGACAAACTATGCATTCATCTTCCCACACTCTGCCGTCACTATCTTTCTCAAAGCTATTTCTAATCTATCGAAGGTAGAGAATCCACATAAGTCTCCCTATGGGACCATTGCCTGGTGAGTATCTGATGCCCTTTCTACCATTGTTATGGGCCGTAAAATTGATCTTCTCCACTCACTTCATGCACACCATGCACACTGGCCATGATCTTCTGTATTCAAGTGCTACTGACGTCCCTTTGTATTTTTCATTCCAATTAGTTGTTTTTTATCACCAAAAACTCCATGAAGTTCTTTTACTTATTATTATAAATTAGCATAAATTAGGTTTAAAAGATATAACATTTCTCACGTTCCTAGACAATTCTGATTGTTTTCATATTTTTGTGAATTCCATATGATTAAAAAGTACAAATCCTAGGTAATGGAATTTAGTGGAAACTTCACTTTTTCACCTTCTGCTCGTATAAGTCAGAAACCTTAAAATATTTTAGCACGAGTTTCTGATTTATAGATTTATACCTTTGTTAGAGAGCAGAAATCATTGAGTCTGTGGATTTTATTCAGTCGGCTCAAAGAGATTAATGAACATGTGTGTGCAGAACATGATATTACAGGCAAAATTATTTTCATATTCGTCCTAATCATATCAATTTTGTTGCTTTTTCTCGATTTTTCCTGAAAATATAAGAATCATACTTAATATGATCACCTTCCTCATACTAGTGTTGATAGCAATATGATGCATCATGGATTAAGCCAATGCAGATTTTATCATCCTGATATTTTCCTGAAAATGATGAACTATTAGAGGAAACTGATGAAATAGTGAAACTATTATTTGAGATCATAAAGAAACTTGAAGTGTAAAATGTTCCTGTAATGCATTCACTTAAAAACTTTGAATATAAAATATTTGAGGGGATAATTTTAATTCAAAAAACGTCTATATTTTTGGAACATTGATTTTGTAATGATATCATAATTTATTTTCTAAAAAGATTGAGGAATGAACTTATCGTGAGATATTATTTTTGAAATAAAAAGATGAACGTACCTATTATCATTTTAATTATTTACCATGAGGGAAACTGAATTAAAGATGGGTAAGAAGTAAATGACATAATTTTTTTTTCTGTTTGCTGGACTTATGATCCCAAAGGTGGGGAATGTAAGAGTGCCAACCCCACGTATTTTGCTCAATCTAACATAAAAGAGCATCAAAGAACCAATAACTTCAGTAGTGGACCTCGATCTTAATTTCAGTCCAGATCTCAACATCCTAATTTGAACAAACCATCAGAACACCAATATTAAGCTTTATCTTCTAGTCATTTTCAGCAATCACAAGCCTCTAATTGAAGTGGGTTCATTTTACAGATGATGCAGGTTTAGGAGAAGAGGATTTAGGGGCTTCTATAGAGGCTAGACAGATCTGAAATGATAAAGAATGAACTATCATTAACTCTGACCCAAATCATGATCAATGAAGTGAAAGGAGAATTCTTGGTAATTCATTCTTGATTTAATTATAATGATCTATGTTAATAGTGATGACCATCTAAATGAAAATTCCCAAATTGGGGAATATTAGAATGGAGATTTTCAGTCTGGTCGTCGAGAAAGCCCATGGCATGAACACCTTAAACATGCACAAAGTGATACAAAATATGAAGAAAGACGGATTCAACTAGATGTCAATACCATAATCTCTTTTTACATGTTCCTTAATATTTATGGAATAATGAATCACATGCATCATCTCCTCATTTGAATTAAATATTTCTGCTATTCAAATGTTTTTGTGGCCAATTAAATAATATTTTGATAAATTATCATGAAGACTTATTTAAAAATATAAGTAATCATATAATGAAGCTTGTTTTTACTTATTGACCATGTCCTTTGATGAAAAACATGTATGGATATGCCTCAAAATATCAGCAATAAGATAAAGAAATATATTTATTCATGTATATGAAGATTAATGATATACATCATAGCAATGTGTATCCATCCTATTTAACTCTTAAGTTTACATTTGGTATTGTGCCTTAAAATAAAAACATTTCATTACATAATATTTCTTGTTCCAAATCTGTTTTTATGTGTTTGACAATATTGGTGCACCATAGTCTATATAAAAAAATTAGAATATGAAACATTTCATTTAGATGTTGACCACGTCTTACATATATTTATAAAACTATTGATTTTTTTAGGTTTATCCTTTCAAAGTTTTGCACAACAAACGTGATATCCAAATTTTTTTATTCTAGTATATTATATTTTTCCACTGCTTTGTATGGAACTGTTTATATTTTTATTTGTATGTATTTACATTCGTAATAATGGTAAGATATTATGTATCAATCTGAAGAACCGTAACAAGAGCATTAATCATGGAGACAAAGAATTATCCTTTACACATTGCAATTACTTTAATTTTAAATTTATTCAATTTTTGCATTCAGTTCATGAGTGAAATAGTATGCGTGGAGTTATTCCATAAAATAAGATTTATTTTTAAACTTCATGAAATCAAGTAATATTGTAACCCACATTTGAAAGTTCATTTACCTTTGAACATAAAAATAAGTGTAGAGAAGTTAGTCTCCTCGAGTGGATCATCAACATGTTTTAGATGGTAAGAAATAAAATTTCTTCCAATTGGTGGAGGAGTAACTATGACTTTTGAAAGTGGAGTGATGACTGCTTTTCTCAACCTCCATTTTACCACCACCTTTTATGAGCCAAACCTACTTGTGTATCTCACTCACTAGCATGGGATAAACTCATACATAGAGCTTTTCAATTTGACCAAAATTTACTAGTTCTTATAATAAAAGGTTCAATTTTTTTTGTATGATCTCTCCTTTAAAAAAAAAATGCAAGAATAGAATCAAAGGGAGAACAAGAGAATATAGTATGGTTTCTTGTTTTGAAACTAAGTTTATTCTTTTTCTCTAAGGATATGTTGAGTCTTATATTTTATATCCAGTGCTTGTGAAGAGACATAACAATGTAATGTAACCACCTCATCTTTCTCAACACACTTGAACTGTAATCTGCTCATTCGTTTATTCTAGAGAAAATTATCAAAGTATGGTTTACCTACCCTAACACTTTCTTTTAAACCATCCATCATTCTCTTGTTTCCTCACACAAAGTTAAATATGACTCTCATAGGACCATATTTCATTGTAACCTATTTGATATTCTGTGCTGAGATTGGATAAGATTAATGCACTCTCCCTACTCTTAAGTAGGAAGACAGTTAGTGTGAATCCTAAATCCTAAGCAGCTGCCATCCGTGAGGACTGATCTTGCTTGCTAGAGGAGTGAGGCCCACCATTTCAATGACCGATGTGAGGATATTTCAGGGTTACAGTATCATATAGAGCAAGAAGTATGCTTCACTCCTCATGACCTATAATCACTACCATAAGGATTATACTTTTTTTAAGCCAATTTTTTTCAGAATCAAGGTAATGAGTAATATGTAACAATAAATGGTCGGCAAAGGACTACCAAGTACTCTAGCATTATTCATGAGAAATAGCTTGGCTACCTTATAATTGTATCTCATCTAAGTTAACAGTAGAAGGCCTTTGAGCTGGCCTTTGTTAATCTCCATCCAAAGGATCTTATTTTCCCCTTTAAGATCATCCCTCTTAAATTCTCTACACGCCATTGCCTTTTGCGATAGAATCTCATGTAAATTATTTGATGAAACAAGGATACCACTAATCTAGAGGATCAAATAAACTGGAGAACCACCCTCACACGTCTTTATGTAGGTGCAGCAGTCAAACTTGCCACCATAACTGTTACTGCACATCATATACTAGTAAAACCTGTTTTATAACTGGCTCAAAGTTTGATTCAACAAATAAGGGTCTTCCTCAGGAGTTTATACCCTAATAGAATGAAGCCTTCAGGTTGCTACATGTATATCTCACTTACTCCAAACCACAATGATAGAACATTATCCCCACAGGAACCTGCTCGACCATGATATCCTCATACATGAGAAAGGTTTAAACTGTGTGAATAAGAATGTGTTTCACAACAGGTAGGACAAATACATTATATTACACTTCCAATTTATTAAAAAAATTATTTTTTATCATCATTGATTTTATTTTTGTCACCCCACACCATCCGCGTCTTGAACATGCACTTGTTATTTATGTCAAGCTCCCACATAGAAATCTCCTCAGATTCCCACATTGTGTTGTTGCCCAATGATGTTCCACCCTCACAAATCTCATGAAGCTACCTATTTTTAGGTTAATTTATTACATTTTCAAATAATGTAAGTTCTCTATCTCCTTGTAAAAAAGGAAGATCCATACAATAATCAAGACCAGTATGTGAGCTTGTCTCACATCTTTCACATCTAACTAGATTTTACATTATTTGAAAATGTAAAATCTATGGCATCGTCAGAAGTCTCTAAGGCATCGTCAACTGATTTTACCTATTTCACTGATTAGGATTGAATCTTCTCATTTTGACCTCCACCTAGATACCTCACAAACATTTCCCCCAATCAGAGTTCTAATTGTCTTGCTCACCAAAAGGTTTAACCACATGACTTTTATGAGAATCCACATCGAAGTGGGACCCAACCTTTTGTGCTCTATGATCTCAATGCCAATATACATTAAAATTATTTCTAGAACTATCGAATACTCAATTATTATAATTTTATTAAAACATTGAATTTCATTTTTACTTGCAATGACATAACATGTACAACCAAAAGTCAACAGTATTAAATATTCAATAATTTATGCTACTTATACCTCTTTAGTCACCTTTCCGTCGAGCACATCATTGGGTAATTCATTAAAATTAACCACCAAAGCTCATTGTGTATGTCCGGATACAGCTTAAACACATTTATCTCTCCCCAATGGTGTGGGTAACCCATTCAGATCTGCCACTCTATTGAGGGGTCTTTACACTATAAAGTATTGGTGGATCCCATGCTTGATGAAGAAAAAACTAGGAGTTTAAATGTCATGCTGTTGTAATTTATACTATTGTTTTAGTAAAATATTATTTTTAATTTATGCTCATAGAGGTTGTAGACTGGTGAGTGGTTTAGTCTCTTTACAGAATGTCAGTAGAGATAAATTAAATTATGAGCCATATCATAAAGGAGAAACATTAAGATCATAATATAATGGAGACAATATAAGACATTCAGCAGATATAACAATTAATAGAAATGATAGGTAAGTAAAATTCATTTAACAGAAGGAATGTATTATAATTTAATTATTTATTAGAATATAGTAGCAGGAAGAGAGAGAAATGGGGTGAGAAAAACAGTAGATAGTACGAGATCAGGAAGAGAGTTAGCATAAATAGGGCATGGTTATCTTTATATTACGATAACAAAGATGTATACATATATGTATGATTGATATAGTTAGGAGAAAATAAGCCAGAAAAATTGGAAATAAGGAGAATCCGATAACAGTTGTCCAAATGCAATAATGAACCAATTTTAAATTTTTGTTTCAATAAAGAGTTCACTCCTAGATCAAACACAATCCGAGATCAAAAACTAAAATTTAGTTAAAATAACTTTGAAGATCGCCCAAATGTCATTGATGTAACAAAACTGATGGAAATTGGCATTGATCATCATACTCTTACTATGGTGTGCTTACCTACTCCATGCTAACAAGAGTCCATGCATCTTTCACCTTCTCAGATGACATTGCAACTAGTTTAACCATCCAAAGAGCTGTCAAAATCTTTTCTATGCTCTTTAGCCTGAAGAGATTATTCCGTAAATATTGAAGTTCCTAAATGAAATATGGATATACATCCAAGATAAATAGTATTGATAGCTTACAAAGGAGCTTAAAGCACTATTGGCCATGTGGGTGAATCTCCTGGCTTCCCTAGACATTTTTGGATGAGCTTTCCTTATCAATTTTGGAAATCATGGTCTGACCAAAGAGGATGACAAGTTGGGGTAAATATTGATGGAAGTAACTCGAGAAAAGAAACACTTTGGGAGAAACAATGATAAGAGAGGAAGTCATTCAACAATCACTAATGATATTAAAATAGGTGCCCCCTTAACTTGTATTATTTTGGAGAATTTCATTGAAGTTCATGTGAAAATTTTATAAGGTCCACGTCCCTAGGATAATTTCATTTCAGTTACCCGTTGGGTTCTATGGCCTTGATTGAGATGAAACTAAACTGATTCATCAAGTGGAACATAAGTAACATAATCTTAATGACAATTACAATACAATTATCAAATTGAATGTGCACAGATTTTATCCATGATTTCTCAGTTCCTCGAGAAAACTGGTTGATGTGTCCAGCCTATAGATGTATCAACATGATACCCAACTTATTGAATCTTGTCAACCTTGTTGAGCCTCGTTCACTTTCCATCATCATCGTTATGCCATTTTGATCACTTCAATAATGGAAGGGATCCAAGAGGATAAGGGACAAAAAGATTAGGGCCATGAAAATGTTTCACCTTGGTGAATTTCAATCAGGGCCCTCCCAATTCATGTTGTGAGAGTTTTTCATAAAATTCTTAAATTTTAAGTATACCTTTGGACGTCGAAAAGACTATTTGCGGCTAACTATCTAGGACATAATATAAGTTTAGTTAATTACTCAAGTGACCAAATAACCTTTATTAGTCATCCAAAATAATTATATATATATCATGTTATATTAGCTATTCATTTATCAGTTTAATTATATCGATATGTTGAGTTTCCTCCCTATTGGATGCCAAGCAGTACCTCATTTTTAGAAGAGTAAAGGAGAGTGTTGATTCACTCATGTAAGCTTTATTTCATTGGTTATCATGTACTTACAGTCCCTTATATGCTTGATGCTCCTAGGACAACTAGAGGTATGCTCAATTTAAAACCCTAATTGATCATCTGAGTCAGTAGTATTGCGTTAAAAAATAATTGGGGAAATCTTCTGTGATCTTCCAGTACCTTTGCTAAGAACTTTAATCCTATCGTCTTCCTTGGTTTTTATGGCCTTATTGATGGAAATATATGTGTCCGGCAAGCCAATCACACATTAATAGAACATATTCATTATAGTGCACGTGTGATGCTTAAAATGAAGTCCATGAATACATGGTCAGACAGTGAAATATGATGCGATCATAATACGTAGATCACTAGTCTTTAAGCATGTGTTATAAACATTCCTATTTGAAGGATACACTAGAAGGACATTGAAGTATCTGGATAGAATAATACTATCTAGTCTCACTCATATGATTATTATGGCTGGTCGTGCAACCATTAGTGTGGAGACACCAAGGATAGATAGTGGGTGCTCTTTAGTGGAAAGAGTCACTTAATTGATTTGTACAAATCCCTGAATGATATTATACCAAATTGTCAATTAGGTCGATTCACGTCACGGTTGTGTAAGTGGTCCTTAGACCTGAGACACCAAAGACGTCTTGTGGACGGACGGTTGTATTTTGATCATGGGATTCTAAATGGTCTTAGTTTGGGTGCATCAAAAAGCTTACGAAGATGATTGAGTGGACAAAATGGGATCCTCCATCCTTGGTATAAGAGTTGACAACTCAAGAAATATGATGCAATGAAGTCCTTGGTCAAGGTAGTGAAATATCGGAGAAGACTTCTCTGATGATTTTTTAATGCATCAGTACTAACTCAAATGACCTACTAGGGTTAAGAGTTCACCATAACCTAAGTTGTCCAAGGAGCATCAAGTGGATGAGGGATTTATACATACACGGTAACTGATGACGAACAGGTTCCATGAGTGAGTCGATACACAATCCTTTGTATCTTCTAGAACACAAGGTGTAGCTTGGCACCCCACGTGTTGGAGACTCAACCTATCGATTGGGTTTAATTGATCCAACCTTAATTAACCTATATATTGATATAGTTAATTGATTGAAAATGCCAATAAAGGTTATTGGGCCGCTAGAGTCATCAACTAGACTGATACAGGTGCCTAGAGGGTCACACACAAATGGTCTTTTGGACGTCGAAAGATATACGAGTTTTAGGGTTTTTATGAAAAATATACACTTAGTACAAATAGGGGAAGCCCCTGAACTAAATTCACCTAGGCCAGAATTTTTCAGTGGCCTTCCCCTTCTTCTCCCTTCTCCCCACAACCGCTCTCCACTCTCGATGCAATCAGGATGGCGTAACGACGACGACGGAGATTGAACGGGGCTCGTCAATGAGAAGGAGGAGATTTGACGTGTGAAGGATCACGTGGATATGTCTAGAGGCTACAAACTTGAGCAGCTCGACTCGTCTTACTCTAGGATCCAAGAAATGAAAAATATAAAAATATTTAGGGACTCATAAAGATCCATCCAGTGAACTCTTTAGCAAAAAAAGACCCACTACCGATTGATAGTGTCTGCACACTAATGGCTACAATATGGGCCATACTCGTAGCAACAAAAATGAACAAAGCTATTATTTTCTTATTTCTTATGCCCTTCTGCCCCATCCTTATGATAAAATATTTAGAGCACATGTTTAAAGACTGATGAGCTCCATCTTATGATCTCATTATAACACACACAGTCATCGCATGTATTTATGAACTTTATCTATGATCATCACACATGTATTAAAATAAACATATTCTTATAATGAATTTGGAATGAGCTGTGGAATGTGCAATCGGCTTATGGGCCACATATATTCCCTGATAAAGAACTCACATTTGCACTTTCTGGTATATGCTCCTGTTTAGTTATCTTCTAGAAGGGAATAAAAATTATAGATATCATGTTGAGAACTAGTTAATTAGAAACAAGAATATATATTCAAAGAGATTTATCAATTATCACCAAAATAAGCTGACAAGTCAAAATGGTTCATATATATCTTAATGAAGCAGTTAGCTGTATGTGGATTACAGAGAATCGTGAGGGTAGCGTGTGCCTAGAGTTTGAAGTTTTTAGCTCTAATTTAATGTGCGATTTACCTCTAATCCGATAAATAGCGGAAAATTTACTAGATTTTTCAGAAGTTATACGAAATATTGTGGTGGATGACCATATTAGAGATTGGGGTATTGATGCATGATGTTGGAAGTTTGAACTTGGGGAAGTGGAACCAAACTAGACAAACTAAATGAAGTCTCAAATGCAGAGTTAGCCCAAGGATAAGTTCATTAAACAAATAAGATCACCCATGTGTGTAAAAGAGCCAAAAGAACCTGAATACCTCAATTCAAAATCATATGTAGACAACCCTAAGGATTAGGATAGAGGTAGAAAATTAGACTGAAACCATCAAATGTAAAAAGGGGAAGACATTGGAAAAAGGCTGAAGATCATGGAGAAAGGTCATTAAAGTCACTTTAAAGGATGGGAAATTCCTAATGTGCAATTTTCTCCCCAATGTGCTAGTCGATGTTTGTCTAACATACAGATCTTCTATAGAGTATACCATTTACAGTATAATACATTTGTCATCTATGATTGTGTGATCAGATCAACATACTAAATGATAAATCCATATAAAGCATAGTACTGAGCGATTTGTTAGGCTTCTAATGAGGGTATCGTAAGGTGATGGGGAGTCTCCGATAAACATTATACACATGTAGAAGTCCAACAAGGACTACAAAATTATATCAATCAATTTGTTTATTCCCCATTATATATACACATAAATAGTTCCAAAACCATTAAAAAATAAGAAAAATTGGTATGACCTGATCAACCCCCCATTCTTTGGTGATTTCACTAACAAAAACTCCTAAAATAGTTTGATCACACACTGAACTTTCAGACCTGCACTAGTGACAGAAATCCTTCGAAGGCAAACAATTACTCACTTAACAAGAAAACAGGGGAAAAAATCAGAAAAATCAGAACAAGCAGAAAAAATCAGAAAAATCAGAAAAATCAGAAAAATCAGAAAAATCAGAAAAATCAGAAAAATCAGAAAAATCAGAAAAATCAGAAAAATCAGAAAAAGCAGGAAATCAGAGCAAAGTTAGAATAAAGGTTAGTGTATATATTAAGGCAACCCCCAGTTCTATAGTCATACCGTTGTGAGTAGATCTGAGTTCCTTTCTGAATCCGATTGACAGCAATCGGAGGAGCTCGTCGTAGAATCAACCGAAATGCAAGGAGGATCAACCGGAATCGTCTACGGGGGACTCAAGTATCAGGTGGATGATTACTTTGTTTGCAATGATTTCAATCCTTTCTTTTAATTCTCTTCTTTGTTCGTCGCCAGGCGAGATGCATTACCGATGTGAAAGCGGATACCGATAATGTCTGCTTCCTTGCCGGGACACTGAGCCTTAGAGAGGAGAACGAGGTTCTGCGCCATACCCTTGTCGTTATCGTGTTGTTTTTTGAAATTTCTGGTCAAAATTGTCGTTTATACACTGTTTCAGGTGCATCTGATTCGGCTATCTCCTTCGTCGGCTGAGCTAATCTGCGAGGGGCTGTTCTACCACCCGGGTGAGATCTGGCATCTTGCTTCTTGCCCCTTCGACGGCCGGCTGTTCTCTGCAGTATTTGCTTCTGGTAAAATTCGAGAAGTTCAGGAAGATTTTCTTGATAAATTTGTTTGCTGAATAGCCTGATTGAGCTTCTTATCTTGATTTTTACTTAAATATCATAGGTGAAACTGACGGAGCAGTGGTATGGAAGATTCCTGAGCTTTATGGCCCGTCCAATTCCCCTCAATTGGAAAAATTAGTCTCATTTGATGGCCATCCGTGCAAGATAAAAAGGTGATTGTCTGTTATTTTCTATGAAGTAATCTAGATTCCTTGGGTAATTTCTTAAAATTTCAAATTTTAATGCATTCAAGAGAACATTCCCAGGGACCGATGTCAAATTGCCGCTGAGTAGACAAAATAACGGTTGAAGATAACGAGTGGGATGAATGTAGAGAGGCAGATTAATGTAGAGAGATTAATGAACAAGAGCACAGATGGCGAACAAGGACAGAGATAATAACCCCTTTATATATGGGGTTTATATTAGTGCACTGATGCTATTTAGTAGCTCATTATCAGTTATGCGTCTGGGGGACCATCATCCCAACATACTCTTCTTATAGTTAAAGAGTCCAACATATTACACACGTTTGATGAAGTAGCTTCATTCTGCAAGTTTTCTTTTACTTAACATGGTAGACGTTGGCTTTTGTTTGAGGGAGTTTTCTGAAGAATCTTTTGGGAATCCATTGGTTTCTTCAGCTGTCTAGATATATTTATTTTACGGCTGGCTATCGTGATTGTGTGGACAGTCAAGGAAGGACTTCCAGGAGGAAGAGAGAACAATGGAAAGAAACGAAAGAGAGAAAGGGGAGGGCAACAAGAATTCAGTGTGAATTACCCTGGATGTAAATGACGAACATACCACTGACAGAGTAGTCAATTCTACTATTTACTTTTTTCTTGCCATTGCCAGTTCGTATAGGGGTTATAACTGGGTTTATATCATTTTTTTAGTTTAGCCAGGTACGCATAATTTTAGTATAAAATGAATACTTTCTCTTTGCCTCAGAAAATAATGAACATCCTCCTCAACATTTGATTCTTTTCATTTTGTCTCCTCTAACTGACAAGATACGAATTTTCTTTCTTGACAGTGTCCTTTGGTGGCCTGGTGGGAAGCATGATAAAGTCATCAGTATCGATGAACAAAACATTTTCCTTTGGGACTTAAATTTTTCCATGCAGATTACAGAGGTGCTTATTATATCTAACATAAAAATAATGTATTTATTATTCTCTGCTGCACCAATTAGTTTTTGCCGTGACCATTGATATTGGCGAGAGGTTGATGACACCGTCATCGTCATCCCTTTCTTTGTTCTTGCCAGGATGGCAAAGATGATCCCAAAATATCATTATCATAATCTCTCGTTAGCAGTGCTCATAGTTTGCTTTTTTGTGATGTCCAAAAGTTCGTTTGTTGGCTCTTTGTTCCTTATTTTCTGCTATTCTGTCAAACAGGGAAACATCAGCCACTTCAAATTATATGAAAATTAAATAATTTTCAATGTCATCAGTTTATTTAGCGATATTCTGATATCTAACTGGTGATAAATTTGAAAAAATTGTTTGGGTACATAGGCCAGCCATTTCCATGTCAAAGTTTTGGTTTTTTTCCTTTTTGAATCAGGTTCAGCAGCTCAATTGAATAGGTTACTGTTTAGAAAATAACTGTCGGTGTTCTCAGGGGACTTTTTATTAACGCAGGCAAAATCTAAGGAATCTGTGGAAGTTCTACATTCTATCTCTGGTGGTGTGTGGGACCCCCATGACAGGAACTCTGTGGCCACGTTTTGTGATTCATCTTTTCAATGCTGGGATCTGCGCTCAATGAAGTAAATCCACTGGACACTAGTTTTGTATGTGCAATGTCTTTGCACCTGACGTAAAAACTATTTCATATTTCTCGTTTACGTTAAATTTATTTGGAAAAAGTATGAGATGGTAGTTACCATAGAAGTATGAAGGTGATTATCCACCCTTTTTTGTTTATGTGTGAAATGTTTTTTGATGAAGGACTATTCTCTGGTTTGTTCTCAGATACAGCGGGTATTTTTTGCAGCACGGTATTCTTTAAATGCTTTTGTTTCTGTTAATTTTATTTGTGCTTCTGTTAGTGGTATTCAGTTTAGACATTCTATTCATTTTTTTAATCTGATTTTAGATGATCCTTTTCCATACAAGTTGAACATCCTCAAATTGTATCAATAATGTCCCCATAACAAAAAAAAAATGATATTTAACGTTTACTGATTTCTCATTCACGAAGTCAGAGTTGTGAATGAACAGGGAGAAGGATCGAACGTCCAATTTTTTATGGCGTACAATAAACCTGAAAAAATACGTTTAAGAAGAATTCCGTTCAAAATTTCCAAATTTGTGTGCAGAAACGCCTTCCGCTCTCTTATTTTTAGCATGGGATTTGCTTTCGGTGAATTTGTGCATGCTCTCTCGTCAAGCAACTCTTCCATAATTACCCAACCTATTTCCCTTTCAGGAAAACAAGTTCCATTGAACACATTCATGTTCGAGATGCTGACTATAATCCCAACAAGCGGCACATCATTGTGAGTTGGATTTGTATGTTGGCACTTTATCAGGGACACTTATCTTCAAATAAAATAACCTCATAACTGTTGTATGCAAGGAAGTTTGAAATTTACTCTTAAGAATGGTTTTACCTTCATTTTATTGAAGCATCTTCATAGATTTTGTTTGAACACTGAAAGGCGACAGCAGAAGATGAGATTGGGATTCATCTGTGGGATCTCAGAATGCCCAAGATTCCGTTCATTGAGCTTCCTGGGCATGCACATTGGTACTATACTCGTCTAATTAAATATGATCTCTTTTCACCTTTCTCGCAATTTGTGTTGTCGAACCTGTTTTTATGAAGTCAAATAAAATTTTTTTCTCAAATTTGGATTACTTTTTATGTCCTAGCTCTCCTTTTAGAGAGTTTAAGAACGTTTCACCCTTTCCTCTCTGTTCCTTAACTTTTAATGTCGTCACTGTCTCTACCAAGGATCTATTTTTTTCTTCTTTTTTCTATGTATTTTCGTTTACCTTTTTATGTCCCTACTGAGATCCTGATAATCTGTTCACCCGTTTCTGTTTATTTTTATTTAGTCTTCATAATCTTCACGAAGAGTCGAGATTTTTAAACTTTTATCTCTCTACTTCCTTCATTTTTCATCTCCTAACTTACCTACTGAATATCTGATAAAATTTTCAGGACATGGGCCGTTCGACACAACCCTCAGCATGATCAGCTGATTCTGGTACATCTTTTCTTCTGTTAATCTCTCTATTACTCTCTCTTTCTTTCTTCGTTTTCCAGTATTTCTTTCTCCATCTCAGTGTGATCAACCAATTCTCATTCGACTCTTATTATTCTGCCCTTCTATGTATTTTTCAACATCCCTCTCTTATCTTTCAGTATTTCTCGCTCAATCTCCATATGATCAGCTGTGACTCTCTTATTTTTCCTCATTTTATAGTATTTTTCTCTCCGCCCCTCCACAATCATCTGATTCTCGCACATCTTTTCTTTCGTTTCTCTCTCTATTAGTTTCTCTTTCTTTCTTCACCTCTAAATATTTCTGTCTCTATCTCAATATCTGTCGATTCTCTTACGGCTTTGAGTATTCTACTTCTCTCTCTTCATCTTCCTGTATTTCTCTCTGTCTCAACGTGATCAGCTGTCTCTTACACATCACTTCATCCATCTCTCTCTCTTCATCTGCCATTATTAGCCGTTTCTCGCAAATCCTTTCCCGGGTCCCTCTCTCTATTACTCTATATTTCTTTCTTCATCTCCCAGTTTTTGTTTCTCTATATTTCTGTCTCAACATGATCAGCTGGCTCTTACACATCACTTCATCTATCTCTCTCTCCTTATGTGCCACTATTTCTCTCACTACCCAACAGATTCTCGCACATCTTTTCATCCATTTCTCTCTCTGTATTTCTCTCTTCATCTTCTATTTCTCTCTCTACCCTTGCAGAGCTCCGGCACAGACTCGACCGTGAACTTGTGGCTTGCTTGCACAGCCAGCAACAGCGACTCGGAAAGGTCTTCAACACCCATCTCTTGGTCAACCTCTGTATTCAACCGTTGACTTTGACCTTTATTCGTTGACTTTTCAGTGGCGTTGACTCTCCAAATCGGTCGTCGGAGCCTCTCGTCCACTCTTACACTGACTACGAGAATAGCGTCTACGGCATTTCTTGGAGCTCTCGAGAGCCGTCTTTGTTTGCTTCTTTGTCCTACGACGGAAGGGTAAGAAAAAAATATACAAGAATTGTTAGGGTTTGCATGTAAAAATTTGGTTGATTATCTTCGAAGTATTTTGATTTATGCAGGTTGTGGTAGAGTCTGTGGAAGCGTATCTGCCCAGGAAATGACAGCCGTCTAAATGAATGTAATTCTTCTCCTCTTATTTTTATTGATAGAAAACGTTTGATGATGAATTTAGCGAAGTGCATTCCAGTGCCTTATCTTTCCTTCTCTCTCATATTTCTCTCCTCATCTTATAACCAAAGTAGATGTGTAGAGAGGTAGATAGATTAGTTTGATTTATACATACATTCAGATAAGATATATTAGAAAGATAGATAGTATGGATATCTCTATATGTCTACCTCTATCTCTCTCTTTCTCTCTGTCTATATATAGGTGGAGAGATAAGAGAGAAAGAAAGATGGATGGAGGAAAGTAATTCCATAGGCAGATAGATATTGGCTATAGAGAGCCATAAAAATATATCGGGAAATGGAGCTATAGGTAGAGAAACATCAATGCAGACGGGATAGAGAGAGAGAGAGAGAGAGAGAGAGAGAAAGAAGAGATGGAGATGGAGATAGAGGTAGAGGTAGAAATAGAGATAGACATATAGATGGAGATGGGCAGAAGGAAAAGGCACAGATTGAGATAGAGATATAGATATAGATATAGATAGAGATGGAGATGATCGGATATAAACAGATAGAGATAGGGATATACATATATAGAGATAAGGAGATATAGAGATAGAGGTGGACCGATAGAGATAGAGATATGGATGTAGATGTCGATAGAGATGGAGATGGTCTGATAGAGATAGACAGACAGATAGAGATAGGGATAGATATATAGAGATAGGAGACATAGAGATAGAGGTAGGCAGATAGAGATAGAGATATAGAGATAAGGAGAGATAGAGATAGACATAGACATATAGAGTTAGAGATAGACATAGACATAGACATAGACATACAGAGATAGAGAGAGAGTGATAGATAGAGCGAGGGAGGGACGGAGAGAGATAGAGAGAAAGTGATAGATAGAGAAGGGAGGGACGGAGAGAGATAGAGAGAGAGTGATAGATAGAGGAAGGAGGGAGGAGGGACGGAGAGAGATAGAGAGAGAGTGATAGATAGAGGAAGGAGGGAGGGAGAGAGATAGAGAGAGAGTGATAGATAGAGGAAGGAGGGAGGGAGGGGAGAGTTAGAGACAACGGGAGAGGGAGAAACAGAAAGAGAGAGAGAGAGAGAGAGAGAGAGAGAGAGAGAGAGAGAGATGGATATACGCAGTAGTTTTCAAAAAGCCGTAACACGCACATCAAGGGAAAGAGACCACTGTACAGTAAAAGCCCCGAGCATATCACTGAAAATAAGACTGGCCGGTGACGTCGACGTCGACATCTCCAGTCGAAGGCGGTGGCTTGTGCTTGGGCGCCCGCAGAGGCTCCGCCGGGCCGTCGGCGCTCTGCGTCTCGCTCGCCCGCGGCCCCCCCGTCTTTCCAAGCTGCCCCTCCTCCGTCCCGTACATTCCCCCCCCGTACGCGCCCTCCGTTACGGCCTTCATCTCCGAAATATGCCGCCCACCCTCTTCTTTCTCTCTCCTCTCCTTCCCCTTCTCTTCCTCCTCTCCCCTCTCCATCTCCCCCTTCTTCTTCTTCCCCCTCTCTCTCTCTCTCTATTTCTGGTCTCTGATTATCGTTTTATGGCGATAATATTTGCCGCCTTTGACGTGTCTCCCATGCAGAGAGAGAGATAAAGGGCACGCGTCCTGACCTTCGTTTTCCCATCTCTCTCTCTAACTATACGTACAATCCATACCAAATTACCTCGATACTCGTCTCGCCGTTCTTGCAGCTTGCCGCCTCTGACTCCCCACTCTTCCAGATTCAAACTCATGCAACTTCGATACTCAAAAAACAAGAAAAACTTATAAACCAGGAAAGAAATAATCGCTCCGAATGTAAAGAGAAAAGCGATCATCTGTCCTGGAGCTGCAACCCGGCAACCGTCCGCGGGACGTCTCTCTCCGGCGCGTCTCCTCGCAACTTCCACATAACCGGCGCAATACAGATACAAACGATATATTCACATCAGAGAAAGGAGAGAGAGCAACTGTCCAAACCGCTGCGCTCTAGAGAGAAAAGAGATAGCTTGAAAAGGCAGCGGGGTTATCGTTCTTGGAAATTGGAATCGAGGGAGAGAGATGAGCGACTTGACGTTGAGCGCGCTCTTCCCCGGCGGAGGCAAGCCCAGGAAGAAGCCCAGCCGCGCCGCGCTGCCGCCCGCCGGCGCCGGCGCCGCGCCGACGTCGCCGTGCAGCGAGTGCGGGCGTAGGTTTTGGTCACAGAAGGCGCTGTTTGGGCATATGCGCTGCCATCCTGACCGGCAATGGCGTGGCATCAATCCGCCCGCTCATCTCCGCCGCCTCCAACTCACCCTGGCCGTCGGATCTTCTTCTTCTTCTTATTCTTCTTCTTCTTCATCTCGCCTGCGAGACCTCGAGCTTGAGGTTGCCTCTTACCTGGTTATGCTTTCCCAAGGCGTTCCTTTTGCTCAGAATGGTAATGGAACAAGGGCTTGGCCGGTGGAGAAAGACCAGAGCTCGTCTTCTAGCAGAGAGCACTTGCCTGACCTGAATCTGCCGCCGCCCGGGGAGTAAGCTCGAGTTGGGTTCATGGTTTTTATGAATTGGGTGGTGTAAATGTTGGGTTTTCTTGGATCCCCGTTTGGTTTTGTGGGTTTGGGCTTGTTGGTGGTGTGGTTGTTGTATAGTTGACTGCTTGGAGTGAAAAGAAACTGTTTATATTATCAGCTTGGTCGTACTAATAGTCGTTTCGCCGTCTGCTTGGAGAATTTCTTGCTTTTGTTTTCTGCATCTGGATGAGTTCGTGGGGAGAAGACACTTGTAGGAGAGATCTGGCCGCAGAGAGAGAGAGAGAGAGAGAGAGACTGTGAGAGAGAGAGTGTGTATGAAAGAGAGAGAGTGAGAGATTGAAAAAGAGAGAGAGTGTGCGTGGAGGAAGACAGTGAGTGAGTCTGTGAGAGAAAGAGTGAGAGTGTGAGAGAGAGGGGGTGAGAGTGAGTGAATGAGAGAGTTAGAGGGAGAGAAGGAGATGGAAAGAGATAGAGAGAGTGACAGAGAGATTGTGTGAAGGAAGGAGAGAGAGTGAGAGTTAGTGAAAGAGAGAGAGCTTGAGTGAGATAGAGAGTGAAGGAGGAAGAGAGAGAGTGAGAGAGTGAGGGAGAGAAAAAGAGATGGAGAGATAGAGAGAGGGATAGAGAGAGAGAGAGAGTGAGAGAGAGAGAGAGAGAGAGAGAGAGAGAGAGAGAGAGAGAGAGAGGGAGAGATAAAGAGATGGAGATATAGAGGGTGAGAAAGTGTGAGAGAGAGAGATGAGAACGAGAGGGGGAGAGAGTCAGAGAAAATGCGAGAGAGGGAGAGAGCATATGCAGAGAAAAAATTAAGAGATACTTAATAAGCTAAAAAATGAGATGCCTTTGTCTTTGTGGGACGCTCGATTTTTATGCTTTCTGTGCAATTGAATTCCTTCAGAGAAGCTGCCAAATGCTGATTTTGTTGTGGTTTTACCGTTCTCATCCCAGCTAAGCTCTGAGATTTAACACAAAAGCTTATGGATAATGAAGCCAGAGACCCGACACCATTCATTATAATTTGATAAGTCTCCCATTAGATGAAATCCACATAGAATACTTAGATGATACCAAGTAAGAGGCATTTACATAAAGGTATTGCAGAGGTAAGTCAAAAGTTAGGTGACTTCCTGGTAAAATCTGTTCCTTCTGTATAAGTTCTAAATCAACAAATTGAGGCTCCACATAAGAGATGAATATCCAAATAACGATAATTGAATATAGGGTTGGACAGTCATGGTCCGTTCCCAGTTTCTAGAAAAGACTTAAACCTTACCCAAAGTTCAGTCTGGTTCGGCTTTAATTTTGTCCATCCTGGTCATGTAAGATTGACTGCTAGAAGAATCATTTTTAGGGCTATGTTCACTATCAATATAACTACCTTTTCTGGCTCTTTCTCTCTGTAGACCTCTCTTTATTCATGGACAACCCCTAGGTGGATAAAGCAGAAAGAAACATCTAATAGAGGGAGATATTGGTTGATGTTCAAGTAGCTAGCCTCCAAAGAAGAGATTCTCTTCGCCAAGGGGGTGCCAATCGATTGTGAAATATGCTCTGGCCATGACACACTCGCTACAAGCCCTCCAGAAAACCCCACACAAAATCCAAGCTCAACTACAATGTCCTAATACCTTCCAATTCCCACAACCAGCCCACCCCTAATGCCCAACCTAACGTAAATCACGTTGTCTCCATCATCAAGCCCACTAGATCAATTTCTCCTTCGCATCTAGAATGGCTCTTTGAGTTCCATGGCACCTTTAGTATTGAAAACTCTATGTGGGCTCTTGTAGTAGGAATGCTGGGGCAGGGGGGAGGGGGGTAGTGTTGGGTTCTATAGGCCTTGACATGGATGAACAAAACAAAACGATACGCAGCGGAAGACTTTTGGGAATTAAATGGCATCAATAAAATCATTGAAATGAGTACCTTTCCACGGATCACATCCGTAATTTCTTGGATCCTAGAGTGAGACAAGTCGAGCTACTCATGTGTCCAGCCTCTAGACGTATCCACGCAATCCTCGGCACGCCGGATCTCCTCCTTCTCGTTGATGAGCCCCATTCTTTCTCTGTTGGCGTTGTTACGTCGCCCCGATCACATCAGGGATGGAGAGGGGGTGTGGGGAGAGTGGAGAAGAAGGGGAAGGCCCCATGAACAATTCTGTCATGGGTGAATTTTGTTCAGGGCCTTCCCCTATTTATACTAAGTGGGTAGTTTTTCATAGAACCCCCAAAACTTAGATATATCTTCCGACATCCAAAAGACCATTTGCTTGTGACCCTCTAGGCCTATGTATCAGTCTAGTTAACAACTCCAGTGGCTTAATAACCTTTATTGGCTTTCCAAATTAATTAACTATATCATCATATAGATTAATTAATGTCGAATCGATTCAACCCAATCGATAGGTCGAGTCTCCGACACGTGGGGTGCCAAGCTACACCTCGTGTCCTAGAAGATACAAAGGAGTGTGTATCGACTCACTCATGGATCCTGTTCATCATTGGTTATCGTGTATGTATAATCCCTCATCCACTTGATGCTCCTTGGAAGACTTAAGGTATGGTCAACTGTCAAACCCTAATCGGTCATCCTAGTTAGTACTAATGACATCTGGAAATCATCAGAGAACTCTTCTCTTATATTTCACTGCCTTGGCCAAGGCCTTCATTGAATCATTTTCCTTCAGTTGTCACCTCTTATACCGAGGGTGGACGATCCCATCTTGACCACTCAATCATCTTCGTGAACTTCTTGATGTACCTGAACTAGGACCGTTTACAATACCATGATCAGAAACTCGTTGACCATAACCAAAGTACAACCGTCTGTCCGCAAGATGTCATTGGGGTCTTAGTTCTAAGGACCACTTACACAAACGTGATGTGAATCAACTTGATTGACAGTTTGGTATAATACCATTCAGGTATTCGTACAGATCAATTCAGTAAACGCTTTCCACTAAAGAGCACCCACTATCTATCCTTAGTGTCTCCACACTAATGGCTACAGGAACGACCATACTCATCATATGAGTGAGGCTAGATAGTGTTATTCTATCCGGATGCTTCGATGTCCTTCTCACGTATCCTTCGAATAGGAATGTTTAGAACACATGCTTAAAGACTAGTGATCGTTGTATTATGATCTCATCATAATTCACTAAGTCCGATCATGTATTGATGGATCTCATTATAAGCATCACACGCAGACTATAATGAATATGTTCTATTAATGAACATGGAACGAGATGCGGACTGTGTGATTGGCTTGCCGGCCACATATATTTCCATCAGGTAGAACACCCGAGCGGGAGCGCAAGCAAGGGATTGGAGTAGTCTAAGAGGGCAGGAACCTTGAGAGGGAGGGAGGGAGCTGAAATGGGAGGTCCAAGGTGTAATTGACGATGACTAATGGACTTCTAAAATAAAATATGGAATACATATTTAATAATTTACTTCCAGTGTCGAAATGGTTTTATCCTTAGACCTGCTCTTGCCTGACTTGGTGATCAACTAATAAGCAACAAAAGAGTATATATCGTTAATTCATGGGTTAAACACAAAATTTATAATGTTCGCTTACTAAGTATTGATTGAAACAGAGTCGAACAACACATAGCCATAAATCAATTAGAATAATTTTCCATGTTAGAATAATTCATAAATTGTTAAACCCCATCATTTAGGATCAATTATAAAACTGAGTGCTAATATCATTTTCAACATGAATTAGTGATAATTTTTGTGCATATTGTAGATATAACTTGTAATATAAATCATAAAACACATATTTATGGCTACATATTTGATGTCATCATCCATCCTTAAGGGTGGACTGGCAGTCCCTGTTTGCTACTGTTGGATCAGCTCCTTTCTTAAATGTCCAGCCCTATCAAATTTGTGGATGTCACACGCAGAATTCACATCAACTAGATTTTTTTGATTTAGCTATTGACTGTCATAATGTTATATTTCATTGATTTAGCTAAAATCAGATATCAATTGATGGTATTATTTATAAAATCCACTTAATAAATACAACAATAACTGTGCATTTCGGTTACACCTGAAATCACTCAATTGCCAATATTGTAAACTTATTTTGAATGTAATGCCCCATAAGTGAATTTTCAGATGATGTTTAAATGAAACTCAAGAGGTTTCTGGCCTACAATTATTTTAGTTTCTTTATTGCCATTGACGTAAATATAGTAATATAACATTTATCGCTAAGACTAATGGTTTAAATTGATAATATTTAAGATGAGGCCTCTCTGGACATTCTACGGTGATTAGTGACGACGTTGTCATACATTTTTAAAGAGCTAGAGAGGTGTACAGTATAAAACTGGAGATAAAATTATTGATAGAAACATATCGACTCCAAGCTATTGTTTAAATTTTTGTACGCCCTGAGGTTAATATTTTATTATTCATGCTAAATTAATTAAAAATAGGAAAGTTACATAATGTATGAACAATTGCATGAAGCAGAATTTATCTATCCTACATCATGAAATATGTATGTTAATTTCATTATATAAACTAAATATACTCTTCGAAAAAGTTAAATTGCAAGCATGAATTTTTATACATCAGGGTACATGCCTTTTGATAAAATGAAGATATTGTACAATTGTCAGCAATTTACTTGTTGGAAGACATTGAGTATTTGGATTATTATCAAATACATGAGCATGATCTATTACAACAAAAGTCTTATATCATTTAATTTTATTGGTATTTATTAGCTCATCCTTAATTACCTTATCAAGCTATCTCACCATGCATTACAATGGTTTTTTCATTTAGTAAATGAAAACAATTGGGTGATGTGATGATGTATAAGACTTTAAGGCCCTAAAGGGTAAAATCGATTGCTACAATGGAGAATGAGAAACTAATACTTAAAATCCCTTTTTCAATCTTTTGATTTTATCATAAAGACTTCCAGATGATAAGGAAGGTAGTGAGCAATCCAAAACTACATTTTTAAACATAAATTAATAAATACCAATAAAAAATATAAAAAGATATGATTATAGGTAATTAAATTATTGAGATCCAATGACCTAAAGTGAATGCCAATAAAAAATATCAATAGACATAAAAACACATGCATCAATATAAAAGGATACGATTATAGGTAGTTGACTTAAACACAAATTTATACTGTCAATTTTCTTGAGCCAATCCAATTACCAATGCATTTGGAATAATATACATTTAGGTGACTCAAAAGATGTATCATCTATGAAAATGCCTATTCTTCAAAGTGTTTGAGTTCTAGTGCAGTTTTTGTCCACCAAGATTCCTGAAAATGAATGTACAGAGTTAACGCTTTAAAACTTCGAAAAAATGTTATCAAATTCTAAAAGGCTTGAAACATTGGGTCAATGAATATCCAGAAAAATAAGGCTTCATCTTCTTACATAATAGGATTAAATGGTATTTATAGTTATTTTAGACTTGAAAATCAACTAAAAATCATATTATAAGCTCGGAGGAGCAAAAACCTCCCAAAAATATATATATTTAATTTTTAACCCAAAAATGTAAAAAATCATTCATTAATTAATTTACATACTCTATTGAAAATTATTTCTTGTATGCTGTATCATTTAAAAAAATATTATTAAAATCCTTTTAACAGGAACCAAATGAACAACTTCAAAATACCTAAAACAATTTCTTTGTCAATTGAAGGCATTCGTAATACTTCATCATTACATTTTAGAGGAAGATATTGACATCATTTGAAAAAAAGAACAGCGGGAAAAGCGGAAATCCTTGATTTTACTACATATGAAGACTATATAAAAGTGTCTTTAAGGTTACACAAATAAGTAAATCCCAAAGTCTTTACTTATCCATTCAAAACTTAAAATCGAATACTAAATAACACTAAGAAAGACAAAATGTAAAGGCAGAAACCTATGAACTAGTTCCAAGTGTAAATATTAAATACCATTAAATTTTATAAAGACTCATACCTTAATTGAAACAGCTCAGCTCATTGAAATCTAAAAGAAAATGATTTAAGTGGATATAGTATTTTTAAAAATAACCTCAATCATTTGATTTTGTGGTTGATCAAACACTCAGACTTTTTCTCCTAACTAAGCAGTTTAAAGCTTACTAATCTTAATAATATAGCAGTAAAGAGTAGAAATATGAATAATATTTTTCCCCATCCAATAGATGCGTACCATAAAACTGTAGATTTCTTGGTTTCAATAATGTCAGAGATAAAATATCAGAGAGTTTGAAGCATTTCATCCTGGAGAATCAATTTCATGAGTTTGTTCCTAGTCTATTTTGTTTACATTATGTAATACCTAAAATTTTAAAAATCAAACTTATCATTGAGTGATCATAAAATTAGATGTTTATGATTATTTTTTTGGAAAAAGCATTACCCTCAGGTCTAGTGACCATGATATTAAGATAATTTCTCATAGAGTTATGCAATACCAATACTAATCGCATATTAAAAAAATTACAAGGCCTGATGGTAAGATTTTTCCAGTAAATCCTCAATGTTTTATTTTCTTAAATATTTACAAGGTACTGTTAGTGTCATCACCATATATGTTGATCTTTGTTAAACCTTACTATCTTATTATAGACATGAACCTGAGAGCATAATGAAATATTCACAAACTAAATGCCTATTCTAATAAAGTCAGTTTATTTAACCTCTTTCCAATTCTACTCCCAACTGCTGATAAATATATGTTCAACAGTTCCATGAATATGTTTAATAAGACCTTATGCTTTTAAAAATAAACATAAAATCCATGAAATAAATATATGGAGAAAAATATTATCTAGAAATCAAATATTTTGAACATTATGTGGTGTATCAACCAAAAATGATAATAGTATTAATAAAACATAAAAATATTTGGAAATATCTTAAGATAAAATTATGATTGCAGGGAATGTGATCTTATCATCCCTCGATTTCTATTTATTTGTATTGTTTTATGTTAAAATGACTTATCAAATGCAAAGTGTTCAGTTCAGGATTATAATTTATGGGTTAATATATGTTAAGAAACTCTTTGAAGTAAGATATCATTTGAAATTGAGGTGTGTTTTTGGGCTGATAAATTCAAAAAATGATTTATTTTTACAAACGTCTTTGTTATTCAGGTTTTGAGCTAGAAATTCATTTATTAATAATAATATTTTTTTTGAGATATGTATGATTCATGTTGACAAAAATTGATGGTGTCTTTGGTTAAAAGAAGATCTTGTCTCAGTTAAATTCTTATTTCATCACAACTATCATAAGCACGATTCTAATAGGACTCCCAACAATTAATCTCCAGGATATTTAGTGTACAGTAATTATGTTTCATTTGTTAAGTCACATTTTTTGAACATAAATAATATATTCATTATGACATACTGTTATCCGTAAAGTTATATATTCATAATTACTTAGTGTTTTAACGCGATAATTTAAATTACCTTTCATGAAAAATTTACCAATGTTGTGTGTGATTTTTTAAAATTTTATAGTTTATAATTAAGTAATAATTCAATAATATCTAAGAAATGTTATATTTGGAGTCATGGGATACATTTTTGGGCATTGTTACATCATTAAGTATTTAAATTTTAATTATATTTCAAAAATCACATAAAAAGAACACACATATTTATAAAACTTTAATTCGTTTGGGGTAACTCAGTTATTATATAATACTTAAAATTGAAGTCGTTCCACATAAGATGTAAAAAATAATCACCTAACATAGGATATAAAATGTAACTATAAATCATCCACATATTTTACTTCCAATTAACTGTTTTATAGCTATATACTAAATGAAATTAGTTTATTATGATAATCTTGAACTAAATTACACTTAAAACTATGTGTATTATCCTTTATACTGAAGTCACCTTTATCTTATTCCTCAAAAATTGTTTATTAAGTCATAATGATTTTTTTTCATTGAATATAAAGTCCAATAAATCTATATCCGTTATGAACTTGGAATAACTATATATAGTTGCTTTGATACTTGGAGTAAAGTTTGAAGAAATATGTCAGATTCAATTCACTGCAAAAATTTTGATGCAGACATACGTATCTAATTACCAAAACATCATTTTCATTGTAATAATTAGGCCTGCAGAGATCTTTTTAATGTTAGTCATTAAACTCAATATATATCATTGTAAATATATATATTTCAAATAATTTTCTTAGGTTATGATGACCTCTATGGCATATAAATAAGATGTGCAAATGAGACTTTCATTGCCTTATCTAAAAATGAAAATTCTTAGGTTTATAATACACGTGTTTCAAACAAAATTCACATAATAAAAATTTCTATTTCTAGATTTGGTCTTTTATTTAAATGAATTCAAGGGAATGTAAATAATTTATGCTATTCATATTTGAACAAGTGACTTTGATATAAACTGTAACCTCACATTTTTGTCCCCAAGTTTTTTTATTATACCATTAGCTTGTTTATGCTCATAGACTTCAGTCTTTTGGCTTTAATTCCAGATAGACATTAGGCATATCCTCAGGAATGCTCTTATCTAAAAAAAGCAATCAAATTTAATAATCATGTACTAAGAGCTAAATTGATACAAGGAATGGTGTATAGTTATTACAAAACCTGGATAACCCAATGATCTCTTATATATTTTTCGTGCAGTAAAACTTGGTATCACAGAAAGTAACAAAGGCTTAGTAGTTTTAGAATCTGCAAGGACTATAGATGGTTAATCCATTTACAATTTTATTGGAAATATTATCTGTAGTCTATTTGTTTCATTAATTATGTTAGGATGCATGTAAAAATGATCATACTTGTATCGCTGTTATTGTCCAAATAATTTTACAGATTCATGTCCTGCCTTGCACATAGTTTTGTCTACTAAACCTAAATAGTTCCACAAGGTATGAATTTGTTATAATATTATATATTAAATCATAATGATGTAAATGATATGTGAGAACATTCAAATATGTGAACTTTTCTCTTGTCTAGATAACACCCCATATTGATGACAACACACTAATCATTAGGTTCCATCATGAAATTACATGTTAATTTTCTCTGAAATGATTAAATTATATTTTTGAGAAACATTCTGATATTTGTAGATGTATTGAAATTTTAAGGGTTTTATGAGATCACAATCCTAAAGAAGTTAATTTTTTGCAGGCAAAATATAGTTATCCTAAAAATTTTGACATTGTCGAATTGGAGGTATTAATTCTTTAAGTCAAAAAATGAATTGTTCTTATATCTTTTATGACTTAGAATGGTTTTATGAAATTATTAAGGTTTTCACAGTGTTAGTTCCCACCAATTAACTTGTTGCCATTCAATTTGATCCAATGGAAATCAATAATTTTTTTGGGAAGTGATTAGCTGAGCTAGTATTTACAATAAGGTGTCATAATGGTGTCACAAATTACGATGCGATAACAGTCAATGGCTAGCTGATCTGACTTTCATTTATTAATCCATAAGGTGATGTGGAACAGTAGGAAATGTATGCATCTAAATTGCGATGAAAGTGCATGAAGGAGACCAAGAAAACAAATAAATATTTTTATGCGTTCCTCAAAAAGAAAACATGAAAAAGTGTGGTGTGCTTGTATGACGTCATAGGATAGGTAAAAAGTGAAAAAGACATGTATATGTGGAGGCAAATTCATATTGACAGGTCATCAATGATTGCAATGTTTTTTTATTTTCTATTGAAGAGAAAAATGAGTAGCCACATCCCATGGTTTTTTTTAAACCATTGATTTTTCTCTTAATCCCTATATGATATGTGTTGCCCATGGAGATGCCTATTGCGGATGACACAAAAAATGTGCCAATCATAAAAAGGAGGATCAAAAGGTTTAAGAACCATTAATGGAAAATCAATTTTGCTGAATTTTTTAAGTAGTTTCATTATTATCCCTTATTTTTATTTGTGATCTCAGATATAATATATGAAGTTGTTGATATTTATTAATGTCATCCTTAAAATTTTTTCCTATATTTGTGGGCTGATTGAAGGAGATTGAGTTTCTGAGATCCATCAAGCTCGTTCTTGGTGTCCTAGTGTTAAAGGAGAGGCAACAGAGAAAAGGAGGTGATTATCTACGCACTTGAAAAACACCATGAGCCAGGTGAAACATAATGATCTATGGTAAATGTTCTCTTCTTGCATTGGTTCTTTTTATCGCCATCATTAGGTTAGTACTATTATTGATATCATCATCAGGTGTTTCACATTCCATGTTCCATCACTTCTTATACTTTCATTTCAATAGCATCATCACCATCTCAGCTTCAATCCACAATCAATCCAGGTTATGTCAATACATCTCTACCTATCTGTCTCACCCATTCTTATAATCTGACCCATTTCACTATCTCTAATTTACTATAATCATCTTAATCTTATTCATAATTATGTCCTTCTTGCCTCACATTGTCCTCATCTCTCGATCCCATATTTTATACATATCTCCTATCATCTCATCAATGACTATTTAAATAATATTAAATCATTAATTATCATTCTATGTGGAGAGAATACGTACTCATCACTAGCTAGATTTATTTACATGAGTACAGCTGTGTATTGGCAAAACTCAAAATCACCAACAACAAGCTAGAACATTAATTTTGAGTTTATCAATCTAAGTTAGTTAAACAATTCTGATTTTGATTTATTTTCTATATATTTACATTATTCATGCCTAAACATTTACTTCTAGTTGTAGGTATAAAATACATTACTCGATTTTCTAAATTATATTCCATAATACGTGGTCATTTCAACTTGTATAGTATATTTTAAGGGTCTCTTTTACAGAAGAGGACATTCAATCCTTTTTAGATGGCAATGAGGTTCTTAATATCAGTAGGTGTGAATTTTGAAATTTCATGTCGGAGAGTTGTCAAAAAGGTCAGGGAGAAGATTAAATAGGCTTGTTAGAGAGGGTCAAATGAGTTTGAAAACAACACTAATGAAGAGCGTGTTCATCATGTTTTACTCATTTTCTGAATATCCTCCCATATTCTTGGTGATTGTAGTATGAAGCATGTAGCAATAGGGCCACATTGATGTTGACTGCTAAATAAACTGCATTATCTGATTCCACAGTCATACAACTTTTTCTTTGAGTCTTTGCATTGTGCTGAATGCATAAAAAATATTGATGTTCTACATTGGCTCTTTATGTTATTATAAAATCTAAGATGTATACATTGCACTGCAACAATAACTTTCTGAACATTGGTATTAAGTCATATGTTGTGTCATTCATAGTTCTTTCTATTAAGTCATGAATATATAACATGTGGCATTAATTAGGTGGGAACATATTGTAGCCAATGATTTGAACTCATCTAAAACCAACTTTTAGTTGGAATTTACAAGGATGCACACTTTTATACCACGTTCATTTAAACCTTAATTTATTTTATAAGAGTGACTTAATTTAATATTTATCTTATCTCATTTTTATAAAAAATTTCATTGCTCTAATACATGCATCTATCTAAACATCGCAAAATCAAATATAGATAGTGAAAATTGAAGAAGTTTTCATTTGGCTGACCTGATTTCACTAGTTTTTCAAATCTGGTTTTTTATATGTTGAAATCATGTCATACATTGACTGTATGGATTAACTAAAAACTTACACAATAATTTATCTGATTTTATTGTTACTACATATTTGTCTTCGAATTATCTACTAAGATTTTGATTAGACTTGTTCTTTTATCATTGTTATGAATAATACAACTATCTACTATCTTGAAAACATGAAACTGATACACATCTTTTCTTCTCCAAGCATTAACAGAGGGAGAAGAGAAGATACGTGTGAGAAGACCCCATGTCAACTGAACAAGTGTGTGTGTGTTTGTATAAATCAAGAGAAATAGGAAAGAGCAGGGCATGACTCATTCTTTCAAGAATTCAGTTGCTAAGAGCAGACTGCGTGCGGGGGAACAGGGTCGGTCCTGCAAACTGGAAGGGGAGAACTCACAAGATATCTTCATCGTCCCTATCAACATTCATTTTTGTTGGACCTCTCTCTATATGTTACATTCTGTTTCATGATTTGTGGAATAACTTACTATCAACATTGATTGATTGTTACTGCAAGATTTTAAATGCTATTCAATAGATATTTGATCTGGTTTCAATCAATTTTGTCATATCTATATCAGAAACAAAGTAATGTATATATGTAAGAGAGTATATTTATTGATTTTTTACATGTTTGAATCTGAGGACTTGTATTGCATAATATTCGTGTCAATGTTTAATTAAAACTTTTTCAAAACATTCTGATTTTCTCTTAGTTTTCTCTCATTTCATAAACCCTTTGTGTCTTAATTTCACCTGATTTTTAATTTGAACCAACTAAGTTATATCTATATATTAATTTACAATGAAACCACTATTATCAGTATGGAAAAACATATTGAACAATCAGAAACATGAAGTGTTATTTGGTGTATAGATTTTTATATTATGTACAGAAATGTGTTTTAACCAAAGAGATTGAAATCTGGGATGTATGTCATAGATGTATTCTATTGGGAAAAAAACATAGATTTATTTTTTTGGACATTAAAATCATGTTAAACTTAAAACGTTGTGACAGGAAATAAGGATAATACTTAGGCCACATCTCAATTATGAAAATTAACAAATAAGTTCTATGAACCCTCATATCATAGCTGGAAGAACATGAGTCACTGGATGGAGATGTGACGATCATGACTTAGTAGAAGAGGCAATCACTATAGACCTGATGACATGCAGGACTTGTCATCTCTCATGATGCCACGTGGTGTCATCTCAAACTTCTAATTTTAGTTAACTAAATGGAAGGCCATGATTTATTTAAATTTCAAATCAATTTTTTTATGCTTTGTTCTGTCTTTACAGAAAAATTACCAAAAACTCCTTGATCAATGGAGTGCTTTACATTGTTGTCTAAGTAAAATGTCATCAATCCATCAAATTAATAGGAAGAATTGTCACTTGCATACTTAAACGCTCCAAAAATAAAGAATGAGATGATTAGCAAGAGTTGAATTTTGTTTAATGCCTAACCTTTTAGGCCTCTCAGTGAACTATTTGTTGTTTTTTATTAAGAATTATATTAATTTGTATTTATATGTGATATAATGGAGATATTTTCATTGAATGATCACCATTTTATGCAAGTTCACCACAGTTTTTTGGGGTTAGTTAGGAAACATATATCTCAGATTTTATTCCAAAAAGTGAAATAATGTCGCTGGGAGTAGATATGTTTTTTAATCCTCATTATATATTTTATTATAGCAAGTCTTGCGAGATTTGAGACCCAAACCTCCCTCTGTACCCTCATGTGGGTCACAATTTCAAGGCATTGACTTTCGATATCCAAATCTCAGTACACAAACCTCTAAACAGCAGCCTCATTCAGCGAGTACCCAAGACATGAATCATTATTTGAAAACCTCTGTTCCAAAGCTTTCCATCCATAAGTGATTCATCCAATTCAGTTATGATTGCTTTCTCAGATTCTTGACAATGACCATACTGATGGATATTATGTGGTCAAGCCCATCACAATACCATGTTTACTTAAGTTCATTAAATATAATATTTATGTTAACTATTATTCCAGTGTGATGTTTGTAATGAAGTCCATGAATACATGCAATTACATAGTGAATTATAGTGAGATCATAATACAGAGATCATTAGTCTTTAAACATATATTCTAAATATTCCTATTCGATTGATAATCCAGATAGACATTGAATTATCCAGATAGAATATAACTAGCTGATCCTACTTATACGATAAGTATAACTGAACCTATGGCTATTAGTGTGGCGACACTAAGGACAGATAGTGGGTGCTCTTTGGAGAAATGTTCACTTGATTGATCCTTTCGAATTCCTGGATGGTATTATACCTAAACATCAATCAGGTTGATTCATTTCACAGTTTAAGTGATCCACTGACTGAGACACCAAGGAGAACTCGTGAATGGACGACTACATTTTGACTATGAATTATGAGCCTCTAATCATGGGATTGAAACAAGTCATAGCTCGGATGTAGTAAGAAACTCACGGAGATGATTGAGTGGTCAAGACGGGATCATCTGCCATTGGTATAAGAGGAGATTGACTCAATGAAGACGATGCAAAAAAATTCTAGATAGGGTAGTGAGGATATTGGGGAAGGCGTTCTCCAATGATCCTTGTTATGCGTCAGTACTAATCAAATGGCGGATTAGGGTTTGACGATAAACCATACCCTAAGTCATCTGAGAGCCTCATAGATGATGTATTATACATACATGGTAACTGATGACGGTAAAGGTTCCGTGACAGAGTTCAACACTACTCGATATCTTCTAGAGCACGAGTTGTAGCTTGGGACCCCACAGGCTGGAAACTTAATCTACCGATTCGGTTAAATCGATCCTTAGTTAATTAATCTATATGTCGATACACTTAATTAGTTACTTAATCTATATGCCAATAATCATTATTGGGCCACTAATTTATTAACTAGAAGGATACATGGGCCTAAAGGGTCACACGCATAAGGTCATAAGAGCATTGGTGGATTAATTTTACTTTTTAGGGTTTTTGATAAAAACTTAAAAGTAAAATATAAATAGGGAAGGGGTAGTCATTTCAAGCATCCAGGCCAGCCAGATTCGAAAGCGCCTCCCTTTCTCTACTCTCTTCTCCACTCATCCAAGGAGAGTGTCTTCATGGTGAGAAGATCGTCTTGATTTTCAAGAAGATTTTAAGAAGAAGATGTGGAGATCCGAGCGCCGAGTGATCACGTGGATACTTCTAGGGGCCAGACGCGTGAACAGCTTCAGAATGATCTTGGAGTGGAAAAGTCAAAGGTGGAACGAGTTACCCAAAAGGTACACTCAATGTATGATTTTAAAGATCAATTACGAATCGATCAACACGCTTCCACATCCATAGAATTGTGTTTTCCATGGACGAATCAAGGTATAGAACCCAACACAAACATCATAAATATAATCATTTAAAAATAATTGAAAAATCAAATATTTTAATCAATTTATTTTCATCTCTAAAATTTTTATTATCCCTCTAGTTTCAGAAAATATTTTCTTGAAAAATTATATATCCATTTTTATCCTCCGTTCACTTAAAGGCAATGGGCTCATTAAACCTAACTCTTTGAATTCCCATTAAAGTTGTATAATTCATAAATCATATAAATGCCAAAACTTCTAATAATCCTTACCTTATCTTATTTTTTATAATATTCAATTCATATTATTATCTCTTAAATATTAATGAGTTGACACGACCAACGGCTTTTTATCTGATTTTCAATAAAATTCTGATCTATTTGGACTTAACTTTGATTAAAATATTCGTAATTTTCTAAATGCACAAGGAGTATGGTTTCACAAATTCCAAGGCAAACATGATATATTTTGAAATGACAACCATGGATAGTCATCATCCATTAAACACACATGTGAATGCAACATAAGTCTAAGAGATGATTATTTTTAAATAATTGCAAAAACTAATTTGAAATAATTACATTGAGTAATTTAAAATAAAGACAATGTGTTATAAATGCTTGTTTTGAATTCATATTTCTAAATCTGTAAAAACACTAAATAATGCAGAAAAACCCAGAATCATATTCAATTCAATTTTTTCAGTATAACTCAAGATGTTGCCTGAAAATTTTATTTCGCTGGATATTTTCACGTAATATGGATTGGATTTCAAAGGTAGACTGTGTATTGTTATGTGCCTCCCGGGAACATTAGGTTTGTAAAATCAGAGTTAATATATTAAAAATATCTGGAAATTACATATCCTTACTATAGACTGCACTCTACTTTATGCTCAAAATTGTATTTGATACTATACTAGATGAATCACTTGATTTTATGACTTATCATGTTTATTTCTCATTTTAATAGTGGTTTTTATCATATGTTTAGACTTCTGGTCTGGTTACTCATCAAAAAATACTTGTTTGTGAGGAAAACCATATATATATACAAAATTCAAAAAAAAATTGATAAAATTTGATATTTTTTGAAGAATCATGGCAAAAATCTAGGGTAATTTATGATTTTCTAGAGTAAGATGATCCATTCATCATCAATATTCAAAAACTATATTATTGATTATACAACTACCAAAACCACACGGTTGTTGTCATGTTTAAAGCTGATATCATCATGATATTGGTCATCCATTTGGTAATAAAATAATATATATATCATCTTAAATATCAATTGGATTCTCCACTACATGCGAAAATAATTCTATTTTAAAAAGCTAATTTTTTTTCCAATAAGCAGAATATTTAGCTGTATTTGATGTTTGACAAATATATATTACTGTGTATACATGATCTCTGTAGTTTTTGCTGCTTCTAGAATCTTCTATAGTGATCCACTGGATCGGGTGAAGCCTCCCTGTTGCCATGCCACTGTTCCGATTTAGCCGCTTCCATCAAATCAACTGCTAGTTGGTTCCAGAGTCATGATTAAGCTACATAAGCAATCAGCTTAAGCTGAATGAGCGAAAATAATTGAGTTTTCGCACAGGTTCTGAGGTTATCCAATTCTTGAAGAACGAAGTAAAGTTAATATTTTTGCGCAATAATATGCCCCCTCTAATGAGGGACATTTCTAGATGATTTTCAATTTACCCCATGACTCATCAAATTTGTGCCCATCAATGTTTCATGAATGACATGTGACTTTGCTTGTATTGTTTTTTACAGAAATACCTTGGAAATCTTTGTCCATGATGAAATATATACAAGAGTGCAAAAAAATGTTTAATCATAGTGTAATTGAAATAGGAAAATGTTGTTTACTGAGAGGGTCTAAAGTAATGGATATACTATTAATTACTTCCAAAGAAATGTCATAACACATGAAATATTTGGTAAGAAACGTTTTGTATCCTGCTTTAGGGAGGGGCCCTGTAATCAAAATAAAAGTAGTCTTATTTAAATGAGAAGTTTTTTAGCTAATTAATTATCAAGTATTCAGCTCATAAATCTAGTTTCCATCTAAGTACCAGCTTCCCTCCTTGAGACTGCACTTAGGTGCATAATATTTAGTGTTTAAGTCCCTTCTAGAGATCACCTAAATATTTTTAAGTGTAGCCATTGTATGTGAAATTATCATGTCCTCAATATTTTCACTTTTTAACTGCACCTACTAAAATATGAGCAATTCCAAGATGATTTTTATATGGATAGAGGAATGTAATTATAGATCAAAGACAATAGATTGATAGAAAAGAGAAATCCAAAGCCACCCTTAATATTTAAGCCTGAAGATCATTTTGGATTGTCATATATTTTGGTCCACCCATCATTCTACTAAAGTGGCATGGAATCCTTATATTTCCTAAATATTTTCAGTTTTTTGTGCTCTTAATCATTTGCCAATGGTTGTCCATCAGCCAGAACTAATCCTCCAATTTTAGGTATCCTTCGCTAAAAATGAGAATACGCCATGTGTATTTACTTATTTGGCTTCCCAAATGGCACTGATTATGTTTTAATTATCATCTTTATCTGTTGGTCCACATCTCCCTCATTTGTCAAATTCCAAACCTGAATTTATTGTGATATACATCGAGCATTTTTTCAATGGGTCTATGTTTCCATGCATATACAAGAAAAGAGAAAACTCAGAAAATGACTGGACCTTGTGGCATAACAATTTGGAATCCCTTATTGACACCCTTTTGTGATGATCAAAGTGCCCATCATTGGTGTAACCATGACTAGCTGCGGCCAATGATTAGCAACAATTGAAATGCACAACATTAATACATATGGAGACTTGTAAGTGAAAAAGGGGAAATTTTCAATTTTACTTCAATATTTATATAATATAACTTTAATTCATAAAAAAATAAAAAATATTCTGACTTAGAAAACTATTTTCTAAACATATTGAATGTAATTTAATTTCTTTAACAATTTACTTTAACTAAAAAAATTATTTTCTTTGTAAATGGTATCAAAATACATTACAAATAAGAATGCCGTTTGGACTTCCCACATTTTATAATTATTTCTACATTAATCTCTTGAAATTTTTGAAGATCTATGCCTTTTTGTAAGTAAACGTCATGAAGATAAATAATTTTGTACAGGACTCCTGGTTCTGGAGCTATAGATACAATACTCTCTCTCGCTCTCTCTCTTTCTCCCAATCCCTCTCTCTCCCCTTGTTCACAAGGCAATCAAAGGGATATACGCAGTAAACAAAGGTTAGAGAGAGAGAGAGAGATGAAATGGATACAAAGTAATTGGCATCGGCGGCGGAGAGGTCTGGCACGTAAAAACATTATCTTTAGATAATTATCTTCTGGTTAACGTTGTGTTATATTTTCACATAAAAAGAAGGCGCTACTGATTGATTGATTTAGTACTGGTATAGTAGTACAACAGAATGTTACCCGGGGTCCCCTCCGGGGTTATTTCGCAAGCCCCTTATGTAAACATCATCTACTAAAGAAGCTAAGTTACACACCCAAGTAGTGAGTTTTAGACTGACCGGCAGGTTCTGATTAACCAAAAGCGTTGGCGACCTAAAGTATTGTTGCGCAAGACGGCCTCGATTCAGTATTTCAATAGAACAAACAAACAAGCCCACTAATAACTTAGATAGCGGCCCTTACACTTTGTTGTAGTTGACCCTACCTATTGATTAACTCAAGGCTTGTCTGACAAAAGTTCGGAAACTCTATCTCTAACTCTATCTCTATCTGTATCGCTATCTCTATCTCTATCCCTATCCATATCTCTCTTTCTGTCTCTATCACTATATCTATATCTATCTCTATTTCTATCTTTATCTCTTTCTCTATCTCTGCCTCTATCTCTATCTCTATCACCATGTCTATGTATATGTTTATCTCTATCTCTATCTATATACATCTCTCTTTTTATCTCTATCTCTTTCTCTATATCTATCTTAATCTCTATCTCTATCACCATGGAAGGACTTTACGGATGAGCTATTCTACCTTCATCTTAGTGTCCCCACCGAAAACCACTTGTTAAGAAGCACCGCATGAGCACTAGCATCTTCCGTGTTCCTACTCTTCCAGCAAGGTGGGCCAAAAGGTGGCGGCGCAAAAAAACTTCTCTCTTTCTCTATCTATCTCTGTCTGTATATTTTTATTCTCTCTCTCTCAGTCTGTCTCTCTCTCTTTCTCTCTCTCGCTTTCTCTCTAACTCTGAGTCTGTCTCTCTCTCTTTCTCTCTCTCGCTTTCTCTCTAACTCTGAGTCTGTCTCTCTCTCTTTCTCTCTCTCGCTTTCTCTCTAACTCTGAGTCTGTCTCTCTCTCTTTCTCTCTCTAACTCTGAGTCTATCTCTCTCTTGCAGTCTTGCTCTCTCTCGCTTTCTCTCTAACTCTGAGTCTATTTCTCTCTTGCAGTCTTGCTATCTCTCGCTTTCTCTCTAACTCTGAGTCTATCTCTCTTTTGCAGTCTTGCTCTCTCTCGCTTTCTCTCTTTAACTCTGAGTCTGTCTCTCTTTCTCTCTCTAGCTTTGAGTCTGTCTTTCTCTCTCTAACTCTGAGTCTGTCTCTCTCTTTCTCTCTAACTGTGAGTCTGTCTCTCTCTCGCTTTCTCTCTCCAACTTTGAGTCTGTCTCTCTTTTCTCTCGCTTTCTCTCTCTAACTCTGAGTCTGTCTCTTTCTTTCTCTCTCTTACCTTGAGCCTATCTCTCTCTTTTTCTCTCTCTCTTTCAGCCTGTCTCTCTCTGTCTCTTTCTCGCTTTCATTCTCTATATCTCAGTCTGTCTCTCTCTTTCTCTTTCTCGCTTACTTTCTCTATCTCTCAGTCTGTCTCTCTCTCTTTCAGTCTGTCTTTATCTCTCTCTCCAACTCTCAGTCTGTTTCTCTCTTTCTTTCTGTCTCTCTCTCTCTCTCTTTCTATCTCTCTCTCTCTCTCACTCTCCCTCGGTCTTATCGCCATCTTTGTTTATCTTGCTTTCTCTCTCTCTTTCTCGGATTAAACCACGTGAGAAGAGGAAATGCAGACTCTTAGGAGTCCGTTGTTAACGACTCTGGAAGTTCGATGTATTAGTTTTCTTTAATAGGAAAAAGCGGCTATACTGTAACAAGCCTTACCTTTTTGCTCCTCCGAGGAATGAGAAAGGAAAGCGGTCGATAATATCGACGGACAGGAGACCGATCACACAAAACTACAGTAGAAAACTTACGGACGGTTGCAGAAACGTGGATAGAGATCATAGGAACAGTCATACAGATAACACGTTGGAAAACAGATGATTAGTGTGTGTATATATATATATATATATATATCGCGGTTGTGTACATCGTAGTACAATACGAACACTTCGCAATTCCATTTATTTATCTTCCTCGTACATCTGCCTCCCCTCTGAAGCAGATACCATTTCATCCCGAATGGACGATTCACCGTCTAAATGCTCCTTTCTTGCACAAATTACCCCACTACGCCGGCACATATTCCTGTCCATAACCATGGCAGGCGTAAGAAGCCCACCATGAACTCTCATAAGCGGAAGTCACAGAGATAGAGAACGTGCCTCTAGCTTCTGAACGAGCTCCTTGGCCGTGGAAGAGTAAACAAAGAGACGGCGATGCGTAGGCGTTATGAACCCCTCGTTCACAGCACTGTCTATAAGGACGAGAAGCGAGTTGTAGTAGCCATCAACGTTGAGAAGTCCCACCTTCCGAAGAATAATGTCCTGGTGAGTTTAGTTTTAGATGATGAGATGAGTCTGGCGGTTCATACTGGCTTATTGTGGATCCCAAGCTGAGCCCATGAGATGACCTCTAGCAGTTCTTCTAAAGTTCCGTATCCACCTACAAGAAGATTTTCCTCTCTTGGGTTAGGAGTTTAGAGAGATAAAATTTGAGACTCGAGAAGGAGAATGAAAGACCAGGGAGGGCAATAAACGCGTCAGATCGGCAGCACATCTCGGCCTTCCTCTGGTGCATATTCTCCACTATTGTAACCTCCCCGACTGTTTCTCCTGTAAGCTACGACATCCCACATTTTTTGCCACATAAATATGTGAAGGATAGAAGAGGAAGAATAAGAAGATGATGCTGAGGAGGATGAAAATAATAATATAATAGTCAACAAAAAATACTGATTCGCACTCTCGAAATAATAAATTGTGATTATCCTTGTAATAGCAAAATAACAATAAGAATAATAATGAAGTACCTCTTTCCTCATCAGGGTCCGAGGTATGATTCTGAGAGGAGATGAGAAGAATAAGAGATGTAGATTATAAAAATAGCAAAGGTGTAGAGAAAGAGAAAATCAGTCTCTGAGAATCAAAGGTTTACCCTAAAACTTTGCCGCCCCAGTGGTGCACAGTGTGAGATATGAGGCCCATCAAACCGATGCTGCCACCACCGTAAACAAGATCGATTTTTCTCTGCACCTACACTCCAAGATAAGTATTTTCCCTAATGTCAACGTCACAGAAAAAAGCATTTCCCTAAAGTTTTTGCAAAGATAAGCCGCATACAAGTTCCATCCCAAGCTCCACGGCTGCATCCTGGAAGCTCTTCTTCCTCCCTGGGCTACTTCCACAAAAGACGCAAATACTTCTAAATCGCGATTGATCCTCTACCATCGGGAATGTGAAATGTTTCTCGGATATCTTGTCTGCATCAGTGCCCATCACAGTCATTTCCTTCCAACGCTCTTTGCTGCCTCGGTTCCCTTGTGTTGGACAATACCCTCTTATGGTGGAAGAATAAGAGGGCGAGAGGTTTTGAGAGAAAGAGGCAAGGAAAAAGAACTCACGACTTGTCTCTAAAAGATGGAAAAAACATACATTTATAGGGAGAAAAGGAAAATAACTGTCTAAGGAAAAACGTGGATCCATGCTTCCACGTTTTCCCGCTTCTGTCTCTAAGCCACAAATAAGAAAAAAAGAGCGTTTCTTCAGCACGTTCTCCACGTCGCTACTCCTTCAAGCCACGTCCTGATGCATCGTGGTTATTCAAACAATCTCCCCCATAATCATGATGCATCTCTGAGATAGAGACAATGCCAAGTCGAAGACAAAGTTCCACAAACTTGATCCTTCCCAAAGACTTTGTGAAAAAATCTGCTAACTGATCTTCAGAACTAACATAATGCAAGCTAACCTTCTTCTCTTCTAGGCATGATCTGATAAAATGAAACATTGTTTCAATGTGCTTTGATCTGCCGCGAAGCACTAGATTCTTGCTCAAGGCTATGGCAGATTTGTTATCTACCAATAACTTCACCGTCTTCTCTTTCTTGTTCTTCAATTCTGCAACTAGACGTGCAAGCCATATTCCTTGGCATGCTGCTCCAGTTATAGCGATGTACTCTGCTTCGCATGAAGATAGGGCAACTACTTTCTGTTTCTTTGAATACCAAGCAATCAAATTTCCTCCGAGGTAAAATGCCATACCCGAAGTACTCTTTCTATCATCCATATCTCCGGCATGATCAGAGTCACTATATCCGATCAGTTCACATTCTTCATCTCTTTTCTTGTAGACGAGTCCCAGGTCCAAGGTGCCTTTTATGTACCTGAGAATTCGCTTGATTCCAGTCATGTGTTCAGATGTAGGTTTCTCCATATGTCTGCTCAAAATCCCAACTGAATACATCAAGTCAGGTCTGGTATGAGTCAAATACCTCAAGTATCCAATTATGCTCCGGAATTCAGTAGAGTTAACTGGTGGAGAAGATGTGTTACAACTGAACTTCTGTCTTGCTTCAAGAGGGGTTTGTACCGCATTGCTTTCTTTCATGTCGGTCTGCTCCAGAATCTTTAGAGCATAGGCTTTTTGACTAAGCCGTATCTCCCCATGCTTCTGATGTACTTCTATGCCCAAATATGAGCTGAGCAATCCAATATCACTCATCTCAAATTTCTTCTTCATTTCTTCCTTGAATTGCTTGATATCGTCCTCCGTTGATCCAGTCATGATCAGATCATCAACATAAACGCCAATTAATAGCACGTGGCCGGCAGTGTGCTTCATATAAACAGCATGATCATGTATGCTTCTAGTGAATCCAAGAGAAATGAGACTCATATCTAGCTTCATATTCCATGCCCTAGGCGCTTGTTTGAGCCCATACAACGCCTTCTTAAGCTTCAACACAAGATGCTCTTTTCCTCTCTGAACAAAACCTTCTGGTTGTCTCACATAAACTTCTTCTAGCTCGCCATTTAGAAAAGCTGATTTCACATCCAGATGATGTAACTTCCACCCTTCTTGTGCTGCTAAGGCCACCAACACTCGTATTGTCTCCATTCTTGCAACAGGAGCAAAAACTTCATTAAAATCAACACCGAGTTTTTTAACATACCCTTTGGCGACCAATCTTGCTTTGTAGCATAGAATTTCTCCATTCGGACTCTTCTTCACCTTGTAAACCCATTTAAGACCGATAGGCTTACATCCGGATGGCGGAGGGACAAGTTGCCACGTCTTCTTTCTTTCAATGGCTTCCATTTCTTCTATCATGGCCTTCTTCCATTCTTCTTCCTTCCATGCTTCAATGTGGTCTCGTGGCTCCTCCGAGATCAACATACACTCCTCTGGATCAAGATGAATCTGATCTGATTTTTCATAGACTTTGTTCAGATCTCTATATCTTTCTGGAGTCTGGTTTGATGAGGATGAACCTTCATGTCCTGATTGCTCTTCAGGTGTAGCTTCTTCAGTGTTTGGCCCTTGAGCATAGGAATCCGACTAGATTTGCTTCCCCTGGATGTCATCATCACTAAGTTCACAGAAACCAGGAATTTTAAGCATACCTCCACTTTCTTCATTTTCTGGATCTTCCCACTTCCATTTTTCTTCTTCTTCGAATATCACGTCCCTGCTCACGTGAATCTTCTTCTCTACTAGATCAAAACATCTATATGTCTTCGAACTAGTTTCATAGCCAATTAGAATCATAGACTTTCCTCTATCATCAAGCTTCTTCTGATTTCCACCTGTTGTCTTAACATGAGCAATTGAGCCAAATACCCGCAGGTGACTTACATTTGGCTTTCTCCCCGTCCATGCTTGGTAAGGAGTCTTTCCATCCAGGCTCTTCGTTGGTGAACGATTCAACGTGTAGACGCAAGTGTTGACAGCTTCTCCCCAAAACTTCAATGGCATGTACTTGCTCTTGAGCATGCTTCGGACGATAGACATGATGGTCTGGTTCTTCCTTTCTACCACACCATTTTGCTGAGGTGTGTAGGGGGCAGTAAGATGTAGCGTGATCCCATGCTGGCTGCAAAACTCTGCAAAGTCTATAGAGAGAAATTCTCCTCCTCTATCTGTTCTTAGACAACCGACCTTCAAGTTCTTCTCTACTTCAACCACAGCTTTAAACTTGGTAAAGATACGAAGGGCTTCTGATTTTTGTCTTAGTATCGATACCCAAGTTAGCCGTGAAAAATCATCAATCAATAACATAAAGTACCTTCCTCCTCCGATTGTTGCTGGCGAAATAGGGCCGCATATATCAGCATGCACTAGCTCAAGTGGACGAGTTGATCTGAATGAGGTGGCCGAAGGAAATGGCTGTCTATGTTGTTTTCCAGCTACACAATCTCGGCAAAGGTTGTTTGACATCTTCAAAGTTGGGAGGCCGTCGACAATCCGGTTCCTTGAAAGTCCGCTCAATGACTAGAAGTTTAGATTGGAGAACCTCCGATGCCACCTCCATTCTTCTTGATGGTCTTCTTGTACTGATAAGCACATCTTCTTTGTGCTTAGCTTCAGCAGGTACATTCTTCCTTTTGTCTTCTTGACGTTGGCCAACAATCTTCCTTCACGATCATGGATGGTGAGTCCTCCATTCTCCATCACCACTTTACACCCATTCTCGTCTAGCTGACCAAGGGAGAGAATGTTAGTCCGTAATTTAGGGACATAGAGAACATTACCCAGTATTACGGATCCATTCGTCTTCGTCTCAAGGTGGATACTTCCTTTCCCACAGATATCCACTCTAGAGTCATCTCCAAATCTGACCGTCCCGTCAGATATTTCTTGAAGATCATGGAATAGAGATTTCTTCCACGTCATATGGTTGGTGGCTCCGGTGTCGAGAAACCAGAGATCCTCGTTCGTCGATTCTTCACCAACTCCTAGGAGTAAAGTCTCCATTTCTTCAATGAATGCCATCAGCAACGTCGGTGGCTCCACTTCGGCTTGGGCAACATTGAGTGTCCGCTCTTTCTTTTCGTTGCGACATTCTAATGCAAAATGCCCAAACTTCTGGCAGTTGTCGCACTGAATCTTGGACTTATCAAAGGGCTTTCGCTCACCCTCATTGCTTCGATCGCCAGTGCTCTTGCCGCGTCCTCTTCCACGTCCTCGAGCGCGACCTCTGCCGCGTCCTTTTGAGTGCTCTCCTCTTTCATTCTTCAAATATTCACCACGGCCTTTGTTCTTCTCAATCGCTTGTGTCAGCAGAGCTTGCTCCTCTTCTTCAACCTGACGATCTCGAATCTTTGCCTCATGTACCTTCAAAGACCCAATCGCCTCATCGAGAGCCATCATCTCGAAATCACCGAACTGCTCCAATGTTGAAGTAATTGGATCAAACTTTGCTGGTGTTGATCTGAGAAGCTTCCCAATTACTGATGCTTCAGTAATATCCTCTCCAAGGCTTCTTAACTGCGCCACTATATTGGAGAGTTTATCGGAGAAGTCGTCAATGAACTCGTCCTTGCCCATCTTGAGATTTTCGAAGTCTCTCTTCAGCCCTTGAATTCGAGCCTTCTGAACACGATCAACACCCACATTTCTCTTCTTGAGCGCCTCCCAAATCTCCTTTGCAGACTTTTTGATGTCGATTTGCGCTTGGATCTCCTCAGGAATCGCTCTGAGGAGGATTGAGAGAGCTTGATGATCCTTCTTCTTCGGCACCGTCCCATAATCCATGTGCTTCCAGCAACACCTCCATTCGAACCGCCCACAAAGAGTAGTTGGTCTTTGATAGAACAGGAAATAGCAATGGTGGTGCCATATCTCCTGCCCTAGGTGCTCCACTTCCTGCTCCATTGATAGCACGCTCTGCAGAAAAGCTTCCTCCAGCTTGAGATGCCTCTTCACTTCTTCTTGGCATGGTGTGATCTCAACGAGAGAAAGAAAAGAATGCCTCAGGATCCTTTCTGCTCTGATACCAACTGTTGGACAATACCCTCTTATGGTGGAAGAATAAGAGGGCGAGAGGTTTTGAGAGAAAGAGGCAAGGGAAAAGAACTCACGACTTGTCTCTAAAAGATGGAAAAAACATACATTTATAGGGAGAAAAGGAAAATAACTGTCTAAGGAAAAACGTGGATCCATGCTCCTACGTTTTCCCGCTTCTGTCTCTAAGCCACAAATAAGAAAAAAAGAGCATTTCTTTCGCACGTTCTCCACGTCGCTACTCCTTCTTCAAGCCACGTCCTGATGCATCGTGGTTATTCAAACACCTTGTTTGCCGTCTGCTTCGTGCAAATCCCGGTTTCTTATAAGATCCGAGCTCTTAGATGGACGATAATTTAGAAACCAGCCCAACAGAAGCTATTCTGCTCAATGCTCCCAGTATAAGTCTCTCTCTCTCTCTCTCTCTCTCTCTCTCTCTCTCTCTCTCTCTCTCTCTCTCTCTCTCTCTCTCTCTCTCTCTCTCTCTCTCTCTCTCTCTCTCTCTCTCTCTCTCTCTCTCTCTCTCTCTCTCTCTCTCTCTCTCTCTCTCTCTCTCTCTCTCTCTCTCTCTCTCTCTCTCTCTCTCTCTCTCTCTCTCTCTCTCTCCTGTCCCTACTGTCGCTTCTGTCCCTAGGTCCGACTTACCCCGGCTCCTTTCAATAATTCTGGCTATTTACTTCGCTCCAATTATATCTCTCTCTGGCCAAACCGATAATTTATTCTCTATGCAGTTTTTACACTCATTCTCTTTCGATACTACTGCACCTCTCAACCAGTCGATGGATATTTGAATGTCTGCCAATCTGTCTCTTCTATCTACGTGCCATATACAGTCCAGGGTCCCTAAATAATTCAGGCTTTCTCTTCTCTCCCTGTTTTTTGTATCTCTCTGCTCGAACCAATTACTCATCCGTTCTAAATTATTGATCCCAACGTATCTCTCCCTTTTATCCTCTTATGCTATTCACACTCTATACTTCTCTATGTATCTATTGAAAGAAATTTTAAGGATCTCTTGCATTGATTTCTCAAGAGTGAACCACGTGACGAACAAAGATATAAGACTGAAATTATTGGTAATAGCTTTAAAGTGAATTTAAGAGAGAACATACCTGATTCAGTAGAGATCTGGATATGGGAAGCTAGTATTTTGAGTCAACAGGCAGTAACCTTACTCTTGAGAGTAATGGGATATCTCAAAGTTAAAACCTTACTTATGCCCTTAGGACTGGTCCCTATTACAGGAGCATCCTTATCATCTTTCGTCTCTCTTGAATGCAACTCATCATTATTCAAGATTGACTTAGCCTCTACACATCATAATTAACTCCCACACTTAATGAAATATCTTAATCCCAACTTTACATAATTGATCACTTAAGTTACGGCTTATATCTTCAATTAAACATATTATTGATCATATCAGAACTACCAAATTATCATTTTTGTTACCTTATATGGTAGATTATAACTTAATGAGCTCATAAATTTTGCTACTATTATAGACACATTTTCCAATCTTGTCCATTGTAGAACAATATAGAACCAAAGGTGTTTTAGCCACATTAAATTGTAACTAGACCCAAACAATCATTATGTATACTTACTGAAACAAATGACAAAGATTAAGTGTGGATGTGTAGCATAGAAACTACATCAAATGTGACTCGTGCATGTACATTTCAAAGTTGGTCCACTGAATTCTGAATGGAGATCAACTGAAGCATTTCTAGAATGGAAATAGCCTGAAAAGTTATTGATGCATAAAATAACAAAGGTACATCTATTTATGAATGAGCATCAAAATACAAACTCCCAATTAAATTACACGTCATCATAGGGCACTCAAACGCATATGGGAAGTATGTGCATGGAAGGCCTTCGAAGCTATTGATCCACTATCATGGAATTTTTTGTGATATGCTCTATAGATTGTTGTCCATTCTGAATCTTTCTTTAACAACCAAGAACTCAATGTCTATGTGTTTTGACATCGTCAATCTCCTGTTGTTATTGTCAAACATAATTGCTGACTAACTGTCACAGTAGATCTTGAATGGTCATTGGATTCCATCAACCACTTTCAAGCTGGTGACAAAAGTTTTCAGCCAATTAAAATGGTCGGATGATTCATAGAAAGATATATACTCAGCTATGATGGTGGAAGACCGTATATGTGTGTGTTTAGTACTTCTCCACAATATAACTCCTCTTACCAAGAGATACTTGTAGCCTTAAGTGGATCGTCTACTACCAGCGCATCTAGCAAAGTCAGAAGTAGAATACCCAATGATCTCTAGTTATCTGACTTCCTGTACATAATCATGTAGTCCTTCGACCTCTGAATGTATCTCATTACTCTCTTGGCTGCTTTCCAATGATCTATGCATGGACTGCTCATATATGGACCCAACATACCCATTATGTGTGCAATATCTGGATGTGTACATACTTGTGCATACATAAGGCTTCCTACGATTGATGCATAATGAGTGTTTAGAATTTCTTGAACTTCAAAGTTGTTTCTAAGGGCATTGATTGAAACTAAGTTTGTATCCTTTAGCAACTGGGGTATCAAGTGGTCTGCCATATTCCATGCCATACCTTTAACAATGTTCTCAATTTTACCCTTTTGAGACACGCCCAGCATTTTTTGGGTATGTTCATGGTGGATTTGAATGCCTAATACATAAGAGGTACTAACGAGATCCTTCATATCAAAAATTTATGACAAAAAATTCATCATCTCAAGCAATGGGCTAATATCATTTGTGGCGAGAGGGATATCATCCATATATAACTGGAGGATGAATTTACTCTCGCTTGACTTCTGATATACAAAGTCATCTGCTAGCTTCATTTCACTACCAAATAAAATAATGATTTGATGAAATTTAGGATATTATTAATGAGGTGATTATTGCAGCCCATAGATGGATTTGTTTAACTTAGAAACCATATATTTTGACTCTCCAATTATGAAGTCTTCTGGTTTCATCATGTAGATAGTTTCATTGATGTCTCCATTTAGAAACATTGTCTTTACATCAATTTGATGTAACTTGAGGTCCAATTGAGGTACTGTTGCCATTATAATACTGAAATAGTCCTTTGCTGACGCTGGAGAGAAGGTCTCTGTGTAATCAATACCCTCATGTGGAGGGAATTCTTTGGCGAAAAAATGTGCTTTATATCTTTCTGTATTACTCTTAAATAACCATTCACATCGAACTGATTTTGAACCTTCAGATAATGGGACAAGATCCCAAACCTTCATCTCTTCATTCATGGCGTTTATCCAGTCCTGAGAATTTGAACTCTCCATGGCTTGTCTTATGTTCAGATGATCATCGTCCCTTATCTCCAAATCAGCCTCATGTTCTTGAAGAAAGACAATATAATCATCTGAAATTGCACTTCTCCTTTCTCTAGTGGATCTTCTTAACTCCACTTTTTCTTGAGGTTATTGACTTTGTTCAAGCGGTGTTAAGGGTAGAGAATGATTACCTTGAACATTTGTTAGTTTTGATGATTGTAAATGAAGATTGAGTCATCTTCATCATCCTTTATGATTGTTGGAGTAAAAAGTTGTTCTCTTGATAGAAAATATCATGAACTTTATCTCCCCTTGTAAACTGAGTATCCTCAAAGAAATGGGTATTCCTCATCTCAAAGATTATTTTAGTACTGAGCTCATACAACTTCAAGCACCATAATTTTTCAGAGTATCCAACAAAATAGCCATATCAGCCTAGCCTCAGCTGGATAACCCCAAATGTATAGATGTCGTAGACTAGGTTTTCTTCTTGTCCAGAGCTAATAAAGAGTTTTAAAAATTGGTCTAGTTGGTAACATATTTAAGATATAAGGTGCAGTTTTAACGCCTCACCTTGGAGGCTGATGGGAAGAGTTGATTCGGCTGTCATACTCTTCACCATAGCTTGAAGTGATCAGATCCATCATTCAGCCACACCATTCATGCTTGGAGAACCTGGCATAGTGTACGGAGTTACGATACCAGATTCCTCTAGGAATTTGGCAAAAGGTCTTGGATGTTGTTCACCTGAGCCATCATATATGCAGTAGTATTCACCACTACGATCTGATTTCACACTCTTTATCTGTTTGTTGAGTTTATTTTCAACTTGAGCCTTCTAAATTTTGAACATGTCTAGATATTCCAGTTTCTCATGAATAAAATATAAGTGACCATAACAAGAATAAGCATCAGTGTATGTGATAAAATATCGTTGTCCATGTGAAATGCACCACAAATATTTGTATGCATCAATTCTCAGATGCCTGAAGCTTGGTAAATTTTGTGTTTAATTGCTTTACCTTGATACATTTGATACATTTGTCAAAATATCAGTGGTCTCAAGAATTTCATTAGAAACTAGACATTCAATTTTCTTTCAAGAAATATGGCCTAATCTTTATGCCATAATGCGCTAGAACTCTCGCTGGTTTGTTTGCTTTTTGTACCCTTTATGTATGTATGCAGGATTTAATTTTGTTACACAATTACATCAAGTATGCATAGATTATTATCTTGGACTAAAGATCCCCAGACAAATATATTTGATTCATAAAACACAGAAAATTTACTATTCCCAGGATGAGAACTATAACCTGATTTGTCTAAAAGATGGTACAACAAAAGTCTCTTTCAAATCCACGAGATGGCCAGTCTTTAGAAAAAAACTAAAAGTTCTGATGGCCTCTAAGTCAATAGTATTGTCGCTACACGCATAGGCGAGATTTACTTCTCAACAAACCATAGATATCAGATTACATTTATTTACATGCCAACCATGATACTTGTGGTAGTCCTTGAAGTGGCCAGCCTCACGATAGTGGAAGCAAGTAAGGACTTTATCTATCTTCTTTTGTTGTACATTATAAGGAGGTTGTACCATATCTTTGTTTAGTTTCAACCACTTCTTCACTTTGCCACCTTGAAGCCGTGGTCAAATGCACATTTTTATGGCATTCTTCACTCATTCTCTTTTATTTTTTAGTGCTGAGTGATACGGGTTCATTAATAGTTTCTTTGTCCACATGAACATTGTAATTTTACTTGAATTTATTATACTGTATTCGAAGGGAATTCATAATAAAGTGCAGAGGCATTTTGTATGGTATGCCCATGCACCAGCAATTATCATTTCCAGCAATAAAGGACATCTTTAGGATATGTTATCTTACGTTGGTTCCCTAATTGTGCCTGATAGATATCAGCGTTAGTCATCACCAATACTATCTTGCTTGTTTCTGCCATGTCATGTGTGACAAATTTTTTTTTTGACAACATTCATAAATTCCAGGGGAGCGATGTCCTCTTCGCTAAGATTCGCTTAATGGAGTATGGCATAACAGGTCGTAATGTTATAAGGCATAGAAAATTAGATCTATCACACTCATTGAAGTCAGGATGATCACATTCAGTGGGTCTATTATATGTCATTGCGAAGTTTGTGTGTGATTATTCAAGATGAATCATGATATCCTTTTTCTAGTCTTAAAGTTGTTGGAATTCAGCATGCGAATTTTATTCCATCGAATACTGATATATTCTGATCCAAATGCTGAAATAGTGACAGTTATACCTCACCTATGATTTCTGAATTACAAATGTAGTCCATTTTAGTGAGACATATGGGGCAACATCGATGATTGTATTTTGATGTTAACATTAATTTGCAAGTGTCCCATCTTTTGATATTATCATATCTGAACAAGTCCTGTCCAATGCTCAATTGCTTTTTTCCACGAGATAATAATGACATTGGACATGCATAATCCAAGTACTAATTTACGTATAATCCAATTAGAAGATATCGATCACCCACGAGTGCCCCATCTTTTGATGACAACAGTAGTTGAAAATGATACCTTGGTGTGACAGAAGACATGGACAACAAGATCATGGTCAATGATAAGTTTGCCTTTTTGAATTTAACTCACCACTCCCAAGAATAACATTATAATCATATCATATCACAGTCACATGTAGACAGTCCCGTCTAGTACTAGATTGCACTTCGACGTTAGCCAGTACTGACATTAGACTACTATACAACATCTCACATATTAAATAAGTTAATTTACACATGAGAACCTATTTTTTTGAGTTAATGCTCAACTCAAGGACCACATGTGAGACACATTACTTTAATTACTGAGATATATAATAGGTATATATACCGTATCGTCCACCACTAGCTTGCCTTCTGGCATAAGCCTGTGCCAACATCGGACAAATATATATTCTTGATGTCTAACATATATAAGGGTGATCAATAGTTGCCAAAGAAGATTCACTTATATCATATTTTTTCCAATTGACAACCTAATGTATGTTTACACTTGTACTATATCAGTATAGATGCTTTGGTTTCCATAGGGTCCATTCAATATGGATAGATTGTTATTCATATGCATAATATGAATTTTTTTCATCTGTTCACTTAAATTCTGGATTTATGTAATGAGAGACACCCTTTTTCTATCTAAGAATGTATGCTAATTTACGGCCCAGCCTTAGTCACTTTTCAAAATTGAGAAGGCTTGGTTGGGCGGTGGGGGAGGGGGGGAGGGCAAGTTGGCTCAAAGGATTTGAGAGCTTTTGGCCCATTTTTGGGCCAGATTTTTTGTGCATTGAGTTAAGTTCACACAATGGGTCCTAACTTAGTCATAGAGTCAAACCCAATTTAGACAACCCTGTTGGGTTTTGTGCCTTACTTCAACCATGGAAAATGTGATTCCATGATGCCGAAGTGTGTTAGTCGATTCATGATTGATCTTTAAAAAAATACATCACATCCACCTTGTGAGGAACTTATTCCACCCTTGACCTAATCCCTTTGAGATTGATCTAAAGCTGCTCACATGCCCGGCCTCTAGAAGTATCCACGTGATCGTGTTGGCCTTGGATCTCCACTTCTTCTTCACCAACTACCCTTGAGGCCACTCCCCTTGGCTGAGTATAGAAGAGAGCATAGTGGGTAAAGGGGGGCTCTCTCTTCTGACTGGCTTGGGTGCTTAAATGAGTGCCCCTTCCCTATTTATAATTACTTAAGTTTTTCTCAAAACTCCAATTAGTAAAATATATTAACCAATTCCCTCTGATCTTATGCGTGTGACCTTCTAGACCTATGTATCATTCTAGTTAATAACTTTAGTGGCCAGATAACAATTACTAGCCAACCTTATTAATTAACTATATCAACATATAGATTAATTAACTAAGGATCGATTTAACCCAGTCGATAGGTTAAGTTTCCAGCCCATGGGGTACCAATCTACACCTCATGCTCTAGAAGATACCGAGTAGTGTTTGAACACTATCATGGAACCTTTATCATCATCAGTTACCGTATATGTATCTTGAACAAATTAATTTGTAATTGATCATCAAAACCTAATCCATCAATCGATCAGTATTGATGCGTAACAGGGATCATTGGAGAACGCCTTCTCCAATATCCTCACTACCCTAACCAGGGGTTTGTGGCATCGTCTTCCTTGAGACAATATCGTCTATTACTGAGGGAGGATGATCCCGTCTTGACTACTCAATCACCACAAATCACCTTTGTGAGCTTCTTACTACACCCGAGCTGTGACTTGTTTGAAACCTATGATCAGAGGCTTACAAGGCGTAGTCAAAATGTAGTCATCCATCCATGAGATGTCCTTGGTGTCTGAGGTCAATGGACCACTTATACAACCGTGATCTGAATCATCTTGATTGATGTTTAAGTAGAATACCGTTTAGGGATTCCTACGGATCATGTCGATGAACTCTTTCTCCAAAGATCACCCACCGTATGTCCTTAGTGTCGTCGTACTAATAGCCATAAGATCAGCTATATTTGTCATATAAGTAAGATTAGTTAGTGTTATTCTATCTGAATAATTCAAATGAGAATAATAAAAATCAACCAGGTATAATAATGAGCATAATATTTTATTCAATGAATTTAAATAAACTTGGTGGTGTGATTTGGCTTGATAGCCACAGAATATCCATCACACCAAGGGGTCATTTTTCTCCCCCTTACCCTCTTTTTTCGTGCTCTTATTGGGCCATTCATTTCTCATGGTAATAGCTGATGACTGCCATTCAACAATTTTTCTATTGATGTAGTTTTAGATCCATCAAGAATAAGAAATCAAATATGCAGCTCCTACTCCTTATTAAGGATGATATTAAACTTAGATTGTGGTGGAGTCTACTCAGAATCTACACAAAATTTGTGTTTTTACAGGTATTTGGATAAGATAATTTGAATGCTTGGGACTCATAGAAAAGATATTAGCTTTAATGATTCTTATTGCATTGATCCTTGTGCCAAATGATGCTTTTTGCTCTTTTTTATGTGGATAGTCCTAGATCTATGTCTCAGACATTCCCATTGTCATATTTGACCTATCCTTGTCTGTACATCTAAATCAGTAATCTAACTAGCCCATGTTGATGGGAACCTCTTGTGTACGAGGACCTATTCTCTAGAAGGAGCTACTGTTTAGGGGGATCTATAGCTTATGGGGATCTAGCACTCAGGGGCCGCCATTCTAATCTTTTCAATCATTTTCAAAATGGGGGAGAGAAATATGAGTAATGTGGCATATTTTTAAATTTATCAAAAAGGGAGGGATTGAAGATTAAGCTATAAGGGCATTTTAGTAAGATCCTTAATCTGTGTTTTGATGAATGTTCAAAGAAATGCATGGCTTAATGGGGATTGTGATCAGGGCCAATAAGTCTTATCTCAACTAATAGACTGCTTGTAGGTGAAGACAAATTGTTTTTTTAGTTATATTTAAAGCCCAGTTAGCTTGACCATATGGTGAATACATTAGTTTGACCACTTAGTTATATTAGGAATTTTTCTTATTCTAAATGAAGATGCACATATCCTCCAACATCGTTCAAATATTTTTACAGATTTGACCTCATTTTATTGGTTTAATGACTTTGCCAAATTCCTAATTTACTACCTTTGGTTATTTAACACTAAATGTATTAATGGTTTAATCAATATTAATTACAAGAAGATATTAATATCCAACGGTAACGTCAAGCGTTGGTATAACGGCTAGTTTTTACTCCAATCACTTGGGAGGTGTTTTGAACTTATGGCAGAATAATCAATATAAAAATTTGAAATTTAAATGATTATTATTTCATAATTTCTAATCATAATTAAGACAGATGAATGTTGGACTTTTGATAAATTTTTATTATGCCCTTTTGGGTTTCTAAGTCCATAAATCCAGTATTGAGCCATAATTGCAAACTCCTCTTCACCTCGCTCTCTGAAAATCACAGCCCAAAAGCTAAAAAGACCTTTCACTGCCTGAAGCAAAAGTCAAGCAGTTTTCAGCTATTCTTTATAGGATATTTGTTGCTACCATAACTTTTTGTATGTAAAACTTCGAGTCATAATTTTTGGTACAGAGAGATTCAATATTCAAAGAAAAGAAGGCTAGCCTCCAAATTTTGTATGTCTTCGACCTTGAGATACGACTGGCATCTTTATCAAAAGCTTTATTTGATTTTGAGATTTTGTTCCAGTTATAACTAGTTTTTAACATTTATATAATTCCAGAGAAGTTGCAATATCATCTTCTGATTGAGTTTTGAAAGATTTGCAAGGTTTTAAACTTGGACGCGAAGGAACTTGATTGTTGACTAATAATGTGGAAAGATTTGATTTTTAATCTTTTGTCTGAGCTAACACTTACTTTTAAATGTGTGACAAAATCATACAAGTTAAAATTGTCTCATTTGGTACAGGAATGAAGATGATGTTTTATTTTTAATCGCCAAAGGTCAAACAAGAATCAACAAATTTCATCCAAAGAGAAACGTGAAAAAGAAGAGGACTAGAGGAAAAAGCGACCCCAACAGAGAGTTATTTCTGCAGTGAAGTCATAATTACATTTGAATATTGTTATCCCTAAAATAAAAAAAGTCTGATATAAAATACTCCTCATCAAATACACGAAATTAGGTTGTGTCTTGAATAATATTTTAGGAGACTAATTATATATTGTGCTGCTAAGGAAAAATATATTCAGTTCAGAAATAGATTGTTCTTATTAGGTCTTTGTAGTCATTTACGTTAAGGCTTTAGGGTCCATTAGGAGAAGGCTTTGGGGGCCAAGAGGAAGTAGGTCAAGAAACATCATTCCGTAGAAGATTTTGGTGGTTAACAACAAAGCTTCACCACCTTTTTCCCCTTTTTGGTATCCTTGTTCAGCCCTATTTCCAAGTGATTTGATTGGGGGAATTCACATAAACACGGTTAGGGCACATCATGATTTCGGATGGATACCCTTGAACAGCAAGGCATCAGCCTAAGTTTTTCAAAGAAATATTTTGTATCTCCCATTTCCTCTTCCTCATTTTCTAGATATAAAAAGCCTAGGTTACTTCAAAGAAAAAGATAAAATATCTGGAGAATCTAATTCACCCCTGTTTAGCTTATTTGTAAGCCACATAAATAGGCAAAGTATGTCAGATTATATAGCATTTAATGTGTGGATACTAAGGATAAACAGTAGCCTCTCTTTGTAGAAAGAGTTTTGCTATAAACAATGACTAAATTGATCCCTATAAAATCCAGAATGGTATTAAAGCTATATGTTAATTAGGTATATTCATGTGACAGTGGTACAAGTGATCTGTTGACCTGAGAAACCAAGGAGATCTCATGAATGGAAAATTATGTTTTGACTATTGCTTATGAGTCTCAGACTATGGATTTTGACTTTTTCAAATTAGTTGAAAATTATGTTTTGACTATTGCTTATGAGTCTCAGACTATGGATTTTGACTTTTTCAAATTAGTTGAAAATTATGTTTTGACTATTGCTTGGATACACAAAGAAGTATGCAAAGGTAATTTAGTTGTCAAAAAGGGATTCTCCACCCTTAGTACAGGACGAGATCCACTCGAAGAATATGACGCAACTAAATCCCTGCCTATGGTAGTAAGGATATTGGAGAAGACATTGTCCCATGATGCATTTCAAGCATTGGTACTAACTGAATGATGGACTACAGTTTGAGGATTAACCATACCCTAAAACATTTGGGTGTCTAATGCAGATGAAAGACTATACATATATGATAACCAATGATTTCCATGAGAGCTTTTTCAAACGCTACTATGTATGATTTAAAGCACGAGGTGTAGTTTGGCACTCCAACTAGAAATTCAACCTATCCATTGTTTTAAAGGCATCCTTAGTTAATGAATCAATATGTTGATATAGTTCAATTATAAGTTTTACTAAGAATTATTTTTGAATCATTTAGATTGTTAACTAGAATAATACATGTGCCTAGAGGGTCATGCACATAATATTGTAATGCCATTGGTGGATAAATGTTTCGGAAGGGATTTTTTATCACAATTTTAAGTAATGTACAAATATAGAAGAGCAACCCATTTTAGGCACCCAGTCCAACCAAAGCTCCCCCCTCCCTTCCCTTATCCCTTTCTCTTACAACCAATAAGCTTCTTCATGGTGAGAAGATCTACAAGAGCTTCAACAAGAGTTGGAGAAGAATAACTGGAGATCCAAGACTACTTTGATTATGTGGCTACTTTAGAGGATGGACATCTGAAGGGCTCTAGACTAAATTATAATGGAGCATGTCAAGGGTGAAATAAGTTCCCCATAATTTGGAACCAATTTCAGCTTTGGTGCATAGAAAACTTTTTTATAACCTTTAATGGAAGCACCAGATCACAATGCAAACTCAAAAAGAAATAAACATTTCTAAAGAAACTTGATATTATCTCGAAGTAACATGTTATATGATTCTTCTATGTTATAGCCTTGAGAAATTAAAGAGATCAGCAGTGTCATAAAATATCATATGCAGAGTTGGGAGTTACCTGGCTCCAGAGGATTTCATCACCGCTTTTATATCATTTACAAAAACGTTCATTAGTAGGCATAAATAAATATAAAAAGTGTGCATATGATATGATTCATGGAGAATTTATAGCGTAACTGGGTGCCAAAAAAGACAGAATATAAACTGTTTTACTAATCGATATTGAGGTTTGTACAATGTAAATATATTTATCACCTTAGGCATGAGAGATTACTGGTTAAGAAATTTTGAATTGTAGGCAAAGCCTCACATAAATGTGTATATTTTTTAGATGATAATGTTGCTTGTGTATCTTGGACTCCCTGGCTAACACTGTGATCGAATATATGAAGCCAATTGTTTAGTAAAAAATAAAAATAAATCATATAGAACCTTTAAACTAAAACAAAATTCTTAAATGATAAAACCACCTTGCACAAGAACATATCTACTACCTTTTCGATCTTTCAAGGAGTCATCATGAACCTTACAAGTGTTTGGTCGCTATATGTATCCATGGTAATCGGTATGTAAAATATCCTCTTCTTCTTGTTGCTCAGCATCACTCTCACTTTGTGATGATCTTCCCATCATTCTGGTCAAACTGGGCAGGGAAGGTGCCTAGGGGGAGAGAGGGCTTACTGTACTCAAGGAATGACTCAGATGGGTGTACTTTATTTGGGGATTTCTTTCTTTCATTACAACTTACGGGACTTTTTCGCAAAAGCCATACTATTGTATGTATACTCTTGAAAATCATATAAACCTTCAGAATGTGAGATTTAAATATATCCTGCAATTGCTTCTTGAATATCTTGTGATTATGAATGTTTAGGATAAGTGTATTAAAGTAAGAAATCACCATATTATGATCCAATCATAGTGAACTTATCAGTTGACAAATCCTTGGATTTTATTATAATTATTCTACTTGCATAAAAAAAATATGACTTTTATTGAAAATAAATCAAAATTAATTTCTTGTATACCATTAATAACTTCATCAGTGTATGCATCATAACTATACCAATTTAAAATGTATCAAATCACTGAGTATGGAATGTATGGAAAATTCAAGACAAACTATATGGTCATCTAGTCTAAAAGCTATATCTAGATACTCTTAAATTTTCAATACAATTGTGTTATACAATAAGTTTCATGAGAAGTATACACAATTTCCCATTCTAGATAAATGTGAATATTCCCGATAATATATAGGTTCAAGTCAACCACAAATTAGATAATTAATGTTATTATCTACGATTATTTTGTCAATGATGGATGCCTGCCAAGGCACAATTGTTGTTACACATTATGGGTAACATTTGAAACATAGGTTATAACAGTTGTAAGACCTGTGAGTGCATTTGAGAAACAAATACTCATGAATAAACATTATTAAATTTAAATGAGATTAATATAAACTACATGCTTTGATTGATGGGAAATAATCCATGTACAATGATGAATGCATCTGTGTGTTACTTGATCAATATAAAATTTTAAGGCAAGATAATTTATCAAAGAAATCATGAAGGTTTGGCAGATATTTCATTCAGTTTAAAAAGCTTCCTTTCATGAACATGAGATTTGTATTGGTTGGATATTTTGATCTTATCTATTTTAAATTGTCTTGCATTATGTACTCAGTCACATTAATTACGATTAGAAAAGGCCATCAGCCTTTAATTTTTAGTCCAAATCTAATTAATATAGTTAAAAAAGCATAATCTAAGTAAAACCTTTCAGTAAAATATCATAATTTATGGGAAATTGTTTTTAATAATAAGAAAAATCTCTATTGATATGGAAAAAAAGAAAAAATAAAATTATTTGAATCATTGTTCTAATTTCAACTATATATTCATAATAACCACCTTTTGTGATGTGGGTCAGAAATAGAATTTAGGATGAGAAGATGTAACTACACCAAATTCTCAATGTAAACCACACATGAAATCAATACTTTATAACAACCAATAAACAAAATGAAGATGAAGTCTCTCATCGTGACTATGTGATATTTATTTGAGGTTATTTATATCCTTTTTTATTGATATACAACTATACTAGGTTTTTATATTACATTGTTTTTTTAGTATCCAATTTATCCACATGTCCACAATAAATCATCAGATATTAGAAAAAATAGTATCAGCTACCAATCAACTTTTATATCCCTAGAATTAGGAATAGCTTTTTAAAAATAATGATAGAATGTTTTGAGAGGTAAAGGTAATAAAAACCATTCTCCAGATGAACAACTTGTTTGAGTTCAACGTATACTCATAAATCAATATTGTAATGACAATAATAAAGATAAGGCTATCATGAAGAACTTATAAAAATAAAAAAATATATTTTCCTTCAAAAGTTTTACATCGAATCCATTTTATTTTTCAAGCCTTTTTATGATAAGAACAGTATTGATTTGCAATGTATAGCCCACATTTCTTCTCATTAGCTAAGTAAGATTTGTTCACATTTAGTTGAAAGACATAAAACTTTTATCTTGTTTTAGATATTTCTATATGACTCCCTCAACTGATACAATCTGGTTATCTTGAGATCACATACATTCAATTTTAACAAATGTGTGTAAACTAAAAAAAGTGGTCAAATAATAGATTATTATTAAGGATTTCCAATTTTGATAATATCATAATAATAGAGAAAAACATGAGAGCATGTCTTCCCCTGAAATATATGTGAATCTGTCTTTACCATGCCTTCTAGGATTGATATAGTTTAAGATTATGAAGGGACTGCATACAATTCTTCACCTCAATTTTAATTCCACTATATAGGTAGTTAAAGTTTATATAAAATGTTTCAGTTTTCCTTTCTCCTTCATAAATGTCTCAAAAAAATCACTTTATTTGTTATGATGTAAAATCTATTGTACCATAAAAAACTGTCATAATTGGCACTAATTTGATTCCTAACAGTAATATACTATTTTTCATTCACCATTTTCCATCAGATTTTGAGCACTAACGTTTGGGTTTTGACTATTAACAATTTTCCACGGCTGTTACAGTTTCAAGGAGCCAGTTGACATCGTCATCAGCCTATGTGAGAGAAACATTAATGACACTATCTCATATCAGCATTTGGAATCTAAAAAATTATCTCAATTAGTGTGAGCCCTAGGTAGCCAATCCTCACCATTCAGTCCATGCTGCACATTTCAATGCCCATTAAAAATATTTCCCTCTTGCATCTCTGGGAATGTCTATATGTATATATTATTAATTAGTCCTCCCATCTGCTCTTTGTTTATCCCTAGTATTATCCTTCACATTATCATTCTAAAGTATCTGTAGCTCAGAAAATCTACATCGTTAATCCATTATCCATCATAGTAAGGGCTTGTATATAATATCTTCATTATAAGTGCATGTGGTTAGCTTTATCATGTTAGACCTAGTAAAATACTCCAGCACTGCTGACCTAAACTTTACAGCAACTTAATCTCTCATACTTTCATCATGTATAGATAAATTCAATACATGATTTTATGACTGTAAGGATTCTTCCATGGGATGGTTTAAACAGACAAGAAGACAGAATAGAAAAGAGGCCCAAGAAGTGATAGGAGAGAGAGAGGGATACATTGACAAGGTATTAAGATCGTCGAATTCTGAAATCAGATGTTAACACATGGTATTTATAACATCTATATTTTATGGAACCATTGTAACTACTTATAGGAAGATGATTTGTTTTCATGTAACCATTATAATTACTTCTAACTGCTAGTATTGATTTACTCCTGACCATCCATATGTTACCTTTCTATGTATAATTGTAGCTATAATAACCATTAATCATCATCATCTATATGTTTACATATTTATGATTTAATCATGACCGTCTATATTTGATCATATGTATCTTTAATCCAAGATTTGATCCTACCCGTTAATTTCTACCAATTTTAAGCCTCAAATGTTAGACTATGCATTTTACAATTTATTATTCGCCCAGAAAATACCAGAATAATTTTTTCGTAAGTAACAAACTCCAATTAGTGGAATACCAAGTTCTTTTATCAAACAATTCAACCAAAAGTTCTCATTTATGCTTCTGTGGATACCATGCATTTTGCCTCCACTGTAGATAGTGAAATCGTATATTGAAGTTTACACTTCCAACTCACTTCTCCACCTTGCAATCGTATGTAAATAACCGCCCACAAGCCTTCGATTACATCTATCACCTGAAAAGCAGCATCCACATAACTATTTAGTTAAAACAAACTTCCTTTGTGAAACAGAAGTCTCACGTCAGTTGTGCCCTTTAAATATATATACACGAGTTCACCTTATCATGCTCCCTTGATATTTCCTAGAATACTCATAAACCTCCTCACCACTCTAACTCTATAAACAATATCTGTTTCTGAAAAAATCATAGCACACATGAAAGCTCCAACCTCACTACCCTAAGGAATTAAATTTATATCAATTGTATTTGCTAGAGCTACAGCCTGAGAAACCAACAACTAAAATAATTAGCTGATAACCCATAAATCGGGTTACATTGAGTTATTTAAGTTTTCTGATGTACACAACAATATTTATCATTTTACACATGATCACATCACATATCAAGGTCGAAACCATTAGGTGAAAATACTAGAATAAGCAGATTTTAAATTTAATTTCTATTTCATATTATTTATATATTATCCATAAATAAGTCTCAAATAATAAAATTAACTACTACTAATTAATTCAAAATAATTCTTAAAGGATAATAAAATATTTTACTCACTAACCTAGTTTATTCAAAATTTGTAGAACAAAATTGGGAATCTTAATAGGAGTTTATAGTATAAAATCACTATTCATTCTATAGAAATTTCTTAGTCAGCACTAAGATAGTGTTGGATTGATGGTTGATAGAGGCGACATGAATGGAATGAGTACATGAGTTAGAACATCACAGATTGTGGGGGATGTACACTGGCATGCAGCATAGCAAGGAGAGGGATGTAGATTTTATTGTCACTAGTGGCAATGGAGATAAATACAGATACATGCCAATGAGCGGCAGAGTTCAATGTGCTTTTCAAGATGGAGAAAACTAGAATGTCAACAATGATAACATATGAAAAATGATGAAGATGTGAATCCAAAAAATATGAAGATCCCTCTCTCCTCGTTGTATCAAGGCCAAATCGGATGAGTGGTGCATTTCTTCAGGTGTCTTTATCAGGCTTGGTAATCCTTCAATCCTTCACCTTCAAAACAGGATAACATCCTCAAATGCAAGTTTGAAGAAGAAAAACCCTGTGAACTGCAATTATGAGATTTCTAACTAGATTTGGAGTTGTCATTACGAATAAAAACAGAGGGTACCTTTCACAAGGATACGGGACCTTGTTGTAGATTCTATTTAGTAGATGGATAGAGGGAGAAAGACAGACAAACCTCTTAGATTGTCACGTATTACCATTAGAAGACAGAAAAACCAGGACCCTTCATATTTTTCATGCATTCATGTGGCACAAAATCTTCAATTTTTTAAATATTCCATGCCAAAATATGAATCTAAAGAAGTTTCCGTTGTTGTGCTAACATGTACCTCCTTTTTCTTAACATTTAGTCACTAACACCGAGCCTTCAATTAAACTCACCGTGTCATAAAATTCTAAAAAAAAATCCTAATTATTGGCTTGGGACTTTATGTGTTGAATACGAAGGGGCCATGTATACATTAAAATGCAAAAATAATAAAAGGAATTTGAACACACTAAATGTGTCTTTTTTGTTTTTTGACATCGTATACTGCCATGTTCCTTCTCACAAAAAGAAAAAAAAGATTCATTTACATTTTTAAAAAATATATTCTTTATGCTGCACATGTTCCACGCATCACAAAGCATTTAATATGGAAAAGGGCTTCATTCTGTTGGTTTTGCCATTTTAATAAATTTTTTGAACAAGCTCCTTTGTATCTTCTAGAGCACGAGGTTGACCTTGGTACCCCACTTGTTGGAGACTCGACCTATCGATTGGGTTAAATCTATCCGACATTAAGTAATATATACGATGATATAGTTAATTAACTTGGAAGGCCAATAAATTTTATTGGGCCACTATAGTTGTTAACTAGACTGATACATGGGCCTAGAGGGTCACACACAAATGGTCTTTTGGACGTCGGAAGATATACTTAAGTTTTGGGGGGTTTTGTGGAAAATACCCACTTACTATAAAAAGGGGAAGGCCTTGAACGAAATTCACCTTGGCCAGAATTGTTTAGGGGCCTTACCCTTTTTCTCCCTTCTCCGCATACCCCCATCTCCTCTCTCGATGCGATCAGGACGACGTAACGATGACGACAGAGATTGAACAGGACTCATCAATGAGAAGGAGGAGATCTAACATGTCGAGAACTGTGTGGATACGTCTAGAGGCTGCATACTTGAGCAGCTCAACTCGTCTCGCTCCGGGATACAAGAAATCACGGATGCAATCCATGTAAAAGTATGCCATTTCAATGATTTTAATGATGTCGTTCGATTTTGTTACATGCCTTCCACTACATGGAATCCTCGTCTTCATTCAGATCTAGGCCACTAGAACCCAACAATTGATTGGTTGGCGCCAATCATCAGCTACAATTAATGGTCAGGAGATCCCAATAATAGGTTGTAATATAAATAAAAGTAGATCCCAACATATCCTAGAGCAGAGTAATCAAATAAATTATAGTTTAAACCCTCAAAATATTTCACTAATTCTACCATTTAAAAATTTTAATTTAATGACTTTAATGTACTACAAAAATAGAAAAAACAGAATAAGTCCACAATAATATTTAATTGATTCCAAAAAGATGTTTTGAAAAAATGAAAAGATCCGCTGTATGAAGAGTGTGGTAAAATTATACTAAAATTCTATAAAATCAAAAAATAACATCATTTTAAAAGTATAATGATCTATGTTAAATTTTATTAATATGCGTTTATGAGTATTTTAAAATATACATGAAATTTATATTATTTATTATCATCAAGTACCCTCCAATTTAAACATTCCTAGCCTCTTAGCAATGCCTGTTATTTTCTCTTTAATTTTTGTGCTCACCTTAAGAGAAAAAAAGATGTGCATGAGAAAAATATCTATCAATCAAAAAATATTAAATCATATTATCCTCTATGGCAGTTCATGCATATTTCAGGGATGTATAGAATGACACACATCTGTGTATAAAGAGATGGTGGTCACGAGGATCAAAGTGCAGTTCATGCAGTATCCGATATTATAACATGGAATTCAATTTCTCGACTCATGTAAATGGTGGGCATCACAAACCTCGCACACAAGGTCACTCTCTCAAGGGTGGCGGCTACTTGGTGTTTGGGGTTCCCTCTAAATTTCTTCATGATCCCGTGTGTTACTTCTATCAGAATGTGATCATGGGATTCCTTAACTGAGAGAAGAAGAAAACAGTCTGTTCTTGTTAAAGAATATCTTTTTTGTCTTTTATTATTGCATAGTGTACTGAAAAAACATTTATATGAACATAGATCAGCACCTTTATAGATATATGAACATAGAAAACTTCTTTTGTCTTTTATAGATATATGTGACTCTAGAAATCCTCTCTTAAATGTCAACCTGTTCATTATTTACTTTGACGTAAAGCATTCCAAATGTTTCCAAAATTATTGTGGATCCGTGTCATTAAGAGCATGATGTGGAGTTAAGATATCAGTTTTTAAAATAGATCCCAAAAATATATAGCAAATTTTAAAAATAACAATCCTTAGACAGTTAATTTCATCATAATATAAAGGTACTATAGACTTGTATCCATCAATCCCATGATGTAACAGTCCTCCCTCTTTTTGGCTGGGCATGTGATGTTGTATGCAGCAAAAGAGAAGCTCCTTCAATAGCCCCTTGGACAGTAGAGTAGTCACTACCAGATAAAAATAGGAAAAATAATAGTAAAAAAAGGATAGAGAGAGGGGGGATAGATAGAAGATGAAAGAAGACAAGGAGGGAGCAAATAAATTCATTTGTGTAGGGCAGAAAAGTAAATAAAACTCTGCAACTCAACAGTCACATGTAAAGGAGGGGGCAATGCAGTATTACATTCCCATGCACATCCCATTTTTTTCCTTTTGTTGAATAATCAAGGTTTTTTTTACCAAATTCATTTTTAACAAAAGCTTATTTTTCACATCCTCCAGCTTGACCTTGGTCATTCACAACACAAGGACTCAAGGAACAATAGCTAACGTCAATAATTCCTCAATCTAGTAATGTATATCTTCAGTTATAAAATATGTGATAATAATATTATATACTTCTGATTTTTTCTCAGCTCCATATTGTATTATTAAAATTATTAGCGAGTGAATTCTAGATTTATTTTATTGAATCTATAGAATCTACTCCTTATTGAAGCATTTTTATATCAGCTTACCCTTCTAATGTGAAGAATATGAAGGAAAATAAGAATATAACACAATAACAAGTAAACAATTCAAATTATCAAAAACAAAACTAACACAACTAATGACACCTTTGTAACTTTAAAATTGAACTAATAATTTAGCACCATGTACTCAAAGACTGACGTAAAACTTTACATCTGAAGATTAAAGTTCATTACATAATGAATCTCATCCAGTTGGAATGTGATCCAAATCACTATGTCTGGTCTCTAAAAGACCACACCATCTCACTTCAGACGGTAAGACCCCTGGGATTCTTGAAATCTGAAGGAACAATCTGCATCCACAACTCTTGGTTAATGTTTTATGCAAGGGGGAATTGGAAGATTTTAAACTCTGTCGAGTCATGCAGGAACATTGATTTGATTTAAATGTATTTATAATATGAACCTTGCTGCACAAAAGAGATCCATAATGGAACAAATAAAGCTTTTAAACTAGGCTGAAGAATAAATAAGATTTTTAGCCATTCATTTTCTATTCCGTCTGCTTCACTGTGGAATAGTACATGACAAAGAATTAAATACTAAAAAACAAGACATGTCTTCTAAAGTTATCAATTCTTCTGATGAAAATGTCTCCTGAGTAAATGTCGATACGAAATGCTTTATTCTGCAGAAATATATTTTTTCTTCTTTTTTGTTCAGTCATCATCATCTATAATTTAGCATGGATCTTGAACTATAGTGTCATCATGTAGTTTCCAATTTCAAAAGCTCAAATTACTTTACCTTTATTATCTTTCCCTCTCCTTTTCAATCCCTATCCTACGTCTATCATTGAATCTATTTGTGGCTTCTTTACACAAGTCATGAGTTAGTACATCCTGCTTACCCAATTAGTGTAAATGTCACAGTAGGATTGCAATAAGAAAAATGAAAATAAAATCCAATTTATTTAGTTTGAGGCTCATTTGCATATATTTAGCTACCACATGTATAACAATTCAATTGTAAATTACATGTCACGGTTATACATTACAAAAGTTTATCCTTCACATCAACGTGGTCTCTAAGTTTTTCATGGCAGGCAGCCCTTTGCCTAAAAATCCAAGTAGCAGATTTTTCAATGTTGTTAGTGTTACAAAAGAGTGACCCTTCCCTATTTAGATTTAAGTTTTTCTCTAAACCCCGTAAAGTAAAATATACTCACCAACTCCCTATGATCTTATGTGTGTAACTTTCTAGCGATAAGTCCAGATTTAGGGGTTTTATGTCGTTATCTTGATTCGGACTAAACAAACAATATTTATGAAAATTTCCTCTTCAATACTCTATAATTCATATAGGGCAAGTAAGAGGTCGATCCACATAGAAGCAGAAATTTTATTTCAGATTTTTTTTCTCAACCGTGCGATAAACAAAATGATTTTAAAAGTGAAAAATACAATTTCTGTGATTTTTCTGGATTTTTTGGTAGTTTATATGATTTCATGTGATTTGAATTGAGGCAGAAATACATAAAAAAACACTAAAATTATTTTACACTAATTTTGCTAATTTTTATTAACAAAATAAATCAAAATTAAATATCTTTAGAATTTTTGGAATTTAATTTACACCAAAAACCACTAGAAATATTAAAAATGAGAATTAGAGATTTTTTTGAATTTTTTTCAACGTTACAATAATTGTAAATTGATTATATGTATTTAATGGATTTTTCCTAATTTTTTCAAAATTCTAAATTGCATAAAAGATTTTTCATGATTTTTTTTTATTTTTACTGATTTTTTAATAATTTGTTTAATGCCAAAAATAGAGAATTTACCTGCTCCGGTGATCGACGATGCCGGCAGTAGCGGAGCGGCGACGGCAAGGACGGTGGCAGACCGGATGGGTGAATGGGCCTTGTGTGGCCCGTATAGGGCTGGCCTAGTGGGTCAGCCCACTAAGGTTCAGCCCAGTTTGGCTAAGTCAAGACTTTAGCCAAATGGGCTAAGCCCGATTGGGCTTGACTTAATATGGTCATACTTATCCGATTTGGCTAAGTCCTACATAGGGCTGCCCTGTGCCCTGCGGTCGCGTGCGCTGCCCAAGAGTGAACCAGTGGGCAGAGGGCTGTCTGTGCCCCACAAGCACCGCATGGTGGCGGCTATGAGAGGGGAAATCTGAGTTTTGAAAGTGGGGAATGCTTGAGGATCTAGAGAGAGATAGCAAGAGATTTTAGAGATAGAAATAAATGTGTTTAGAGAGTGAAAAGGTTAAAAGTAAAAGATAGAGAGATAAAAATGTTTAAAGGAGAGGATAGAGAGAGAAAATGAAGAGATAGAGAGAGAAAATGAAGAAATGTTGTAGAGAGAGTTTGAGAGGGAATTTTAAGGTGTAAATGAAAGAGATTTTTATGAAATTTTATGGGGATGAACTAGGGATAAGGATGAAGATCTAGAGAGAAAAAAAACCAATTCTAGGGAGAGAAAAGGCCAAAATGAAAAGATAGAGAGAGAAAATGAAGAGAGAGTGTAGAAGGAGTTTCAGATAGAATTTGAAGGTGCAAATGAAGGAGATTTTTTATGAAAACTTTAGGGAGTAACTAGGGTTATGGATGAAGGTCTAGAGAGAGAAATAAACAATTCTACAGAGAAATTAAAGAAAATGAGTGTTTAGAGTGAGAAAGTGGTGGGTTTTAAGGGTAAATGGATGGATAAGGATGGCGAAAATACAAATCTAAGTTCCCAAAACCTCAATTTATGTTTACTGAGCCCCCAATGCTTCCTATCAAATAAGGATCCTTATATTTCACCAGGATCAGGTGTTTTTCGGTGCATTGAGAGAAAACTTAGATTAAGAGATGGGATTAAGAGAAAACTTCAATGAACTTACATTAAGCAGGTTGAACAACTTGGATTCTGAAAAATGTCTTGTCCTACTGGCCAGCCACTTGCTAGAGCACGTCCAGAGTGAGGGAAAATGAGGGAGAAAAAGTCTATTTATACATTGAGAGAATTGCTAAAATAGCCCTTTAGGGATTTTCTATTCTCTTTTCTTGCCCTTTTGGCTCTCTTTCTCCATTGGTTGAGAGCTTCCCCTTGTAATCTTTAGCTTCTTTCTTTATAAGGCTTTTGAGATCCAAATGGGAAGTTCAGGTAGTCGCCCATCTTCCTCAGATTTCTCTTTTGAAGATCCACAACTCCACTTGATCCTTTTAAACCCCTTTGTAGAATCACTAAGCTCCCAAAAATTCTCAAACTCTTTAAGAATTATCATCTTCTCATTCCTGTAAATTTCTACACATGTGAAACTATAGAATGATCATCATTATTACAATTGCTTGACTTCAAAGAAGTCAAGGAGTTTAGTCAAAAATAACCATAATGTGTAAAAATTAGAATTTATAGCTAGTGCATAAATATTTAGTTAATTCAAGTAATAACATGATAAATCCTAAATTAATAATACCAAAAACATCTAAAACGTATGAAAATATACATGAATTTATCATACAATCTTCTAGGCCTATGTATCATTCTAGTTAATAACTTTAGTGGCCGGATAACAATTACTAGCCAACCTTATTAATTAACTATATCAACATATAGATTAATTAACTAAGGATCGATTTAACCCAGTCAATAGGTTAAGTTTCTAGTCCATGGGGTGACAATCTGCACCTCATGCTCTAGAAGATACCGAGTAGTGTTTGAACACTATCATGGAACCTTTATCATCACCAGTTACCGTATATGTATAATCCATCATCCACAGGAGACTCTCGAACAAATTAAGGCGTAATTGACCATCAAAGCCTAATCCATCATTCGATCAGTATTGATGCATAACAGGGATCATTGGAGAACGCCTTCTCCAATATCCTCACTACCCTGTCCAGGGGTTTGTGGCATCGTCTTCCTTGAGACAATATCGTCTATTACTGAGGGAGGATGATCCCGTCTTGACTACTCAATCACCACAAATCACCTTTGTGAGCTTCTTACTACACCCGAGCTATGACTTGTTTGAAACCTATGATCAGAGGCTTGCAAGGCGTAGTCAAAATGTAGTCATCCATCCATGAGATATCCTTGGTGTCTGAGGTCAATGGACCACTTATACAACCATGACATGAATCATCTTGATTGATATTTAAGTACGATACCATTTAGGGATTCGTACGGATCATGTCGATGAACTTTTTCTCCAAAGATCACCCACTATATGTCCTTAGTATCGCTGTACTAATAGCCATAAGATCAGCTATAATTGTCGTATAAGTAGGATTAGTTAATATTATTCTATGTAAATAATTCGAATGAGAATAATAAAAATCAACCAGGTATAATAATGAGCATAATATTTTATTCAATGAACTTAAACAAACATGGTGGTGTGATTTGGCTTGACGGCCACAGAATATCCATCAGTTAGTAGAGTTTTCAATGGATGGCCATAACATTTTCTACCTTACTTTGACCTGGGAGGAAAACACTTTTGAGTGGACCACATCCCACTCTTTCTCTTGAGAAATGATAATATATCTATAGCTGGTAATATAAAAGGTTCCCAGAGAGAGTTCAATCACTACTCTATATCTTCTAGAGCATGAGACATAGTTTCGCATCCCACATGCTGGAACTAAACCTATCAATTGGGTAAAATTGATGCTTGATAAATTAAAATATATGTTGATTTAGTTAATTAATATTGTGGGCCAATAAATATTGTGTTCTAATTAATTTGTTATCGAGACTCATAAATGGGGCTAGAGGTCCATACACATAAGTTTCATGGACATCGGAGGATATACTAAAAGATACAAGAATTTGGTGAGAAGTATACAACAAGTATAAATAGAGGGGCAACTCTTATTTTAGGCGTCCATGCCACCCAAACCTAGCTGCCTCCTCCCTCATCCCCCCCCCTCTCTTCAGCACACTCCACTCACGCCATTTGTGAGTCTCGATAGTGAGGATTTAGGTCCACATTTGTTAGATAGGATCAGGTTTTGTGTCATGATTAAGACAATATCAAGTATGTTTATCATGGGCATAGGCTTATATTTAACTATGAAAATACAATGAAATAGTTTTAAATATAGATGCTTTTAGAAAACATTAAGAATAAGTTAAAAAGAACTCTAAATCTGGATGACAAACCCACAATGCATTTTATTTCCTTTTGCTTCTTTCACCATCATATTTTTAAAAATTGAGTCCCACATGAACTTTTCAAATATTCTGAATTATAATCTAACATTGGATTCCCTTCAAATACAAAGATTCAAAAAAAAGTGAGTCAAGATAAAAAATGCAGAATGAAATACTCTAGGAGAATAAATAAATTTTGTTATGATATGTTTATCATTATAATAATATAATATATTTATTTTAATATAGGGATTCACTCACCAAAAAGTTTCTCCTTAATTTCATATCATCAAATGCCTCCCCTTCTAATTTTTTACCGTGTTAATTTCCTGTATGTTGCGTGCTAGCAACATGATTTACATCAAATATGAAAATCACATAGCAAAAAATATATAACAGAGTTATGACGACCTTTGAATTATAATGATTTTATCACCTCAACACATACCTCATAAATGATTTCTCTACTTTTCAAGTGAGACATGTATTTCCTTAAGTGTGAAGCCTCTAGATGTATCCACACAATCCGTAGCACCACAAATCTCATCCTTATTTTTTATGAGCCTTCTTGCTGATCCAGAGATGTTGTTACACAATATTGATCATCCGAGAGTGAAAGGGATCTAGAAGGGAATGGAGAAGAAGTACGGGTACCTGAAGAATTGTGGCCTGGTTAAATTTCATTCAGGGATTTCTCTTATTTTTACCTATCAGCAATATTTAATAAAAAGCATAAGATTTTAATTATATCTTCCAGAGTCCAAAAGTGTATTTTTGTGTGACCCTCTGGGCCCATATATAATTCCATTTAATGATTGCAATGTCCTACTAACCGCTAGTGGCTTACCTAATTATGTTTTACATCAACGTAAAGAATAATTAATCAAGGATTGATTTAACCCAATGGATAGGTTAAATTTCCAGCACATGGGGGAACAAACTACACCTTGTAATCTAGAATATACAAAAGAGTATATCAACTCTATAATGAAACCTTATTCTCATCATTTACTATGTACATACAGTCGTTTGTTTGCTTTCTAGTATTGTGACTAAAGTATAGAAAACTATAAATTATTAATTGATCAACCTAATTAATATATAGGCATTGGGAAATCATTAGAAAAATCTTATCTAATATTCTAGTAACTTGGTAAGTTTAGTACTCTTATACCAAGGACATGCGAGCATATTATGACCATTTAGTCATATTTATGAACTTTTATTACACAGGGGCTAAGAAGTTGTGGAATTTCATGATTAGGAACCCATAGGTATATAGTCAAAGAACAACCATAAATGAAAAATATGGCTTTGGGGTCTAAACTCTCAGGATCACTTTCACAACAGTGACATAAATCAACCTAATTGATAGTTTGGTGTAACATCATTAAGGATTTGTATAAATCTATTCAGCAAACTCTTTCTCTTAAAGAGCATCGATTATCTGACCTCAGTGTCTCAACACTTATGGTTATGGGGATCAGCCATGCTTCTCAGATGATTGAGAACAGTAAAGTGCAATGCCATCTGGAATTTTTTATGACCTTGTCTAGTATCCTTTGAATTGGAATATTTAGAATACATGTTAAAAGGTTATTGATATATGTATTATGTTCTCATCATAATTCACTCATTCATTACATGTAACCTTAGTATCCCAATTCAAAGGTACTATAGAATGACACTGAAGTATCCCTCCGATATAGTAGTACTACATAATCACACATACAATTAGAATGCCTGATCACATAACTATATCATACGAGCACCATACAATCATTTTATCGAATAGATACTGTATCATAGAATCTTGAACAATATCTGAAATGTGTGATTGGCTTGTGGCCCACATAACTTCCTTCAGCTTATTTTTACTATTATAGTGTCCAAATTAATTTGAAATTCATATGAACAAGTTAGTTTTACTGACAGCAATTGGAGTCAAGAAATTCAAGACAGAATGAAATACTTAAATAAAGTTATATATGAATCTTAAGGCATGTTCATTATATGATAACCCTACTTTCCAACATTGGAGTTCTTTTGAGAAGGAACTAATGGTGTTAAATACACTAAGAAAGTCAATTTTAGATTAAAGGAATATTTATAATTTTTTTCCAAGAACAAGCTTATAGTTTTTTCCTTCATCAGGTGCTTATCTCTATCTATATTTGGGTTTGGTTTCTTAGCATGAGTATAGAGGTTGAAGAGATGAATGTGAGGATTAAATTTCTTCATTCAAAATTAGTCAATATTATAAGGGTGCATTAGAGATGTTTTATTGAGACTAAATCAAAGGATTTTTTTATCAATTCATTATGTTATTTCATCGGTTAAAGAACTATATAACATGGGAATACAATGAAATTTTATGTTTTTGGAATATATAGGGTAACAAATATATATGTTGAAATATGTTGAAGTTATTAGAACAATAGAAATCATACGTCTCACATTCAAAAAATTATTTGTATCACTGTAATAGTTTTGTGCAAAACTAAATTTGTGTCGTATCTTGATTTTTGCTCTCACAGAAAACCTACTGGTAAGATTTTTGGGGTTCAAAAGGGTATAAAGTGTCTGTCTGATTAATTTACGCAATGATTTTATTTATGTGCTAGATATGATCTGTTTAGTAAATTTAATTCTTTAGATTGAGAAATCATTATAGAGATATTGTGGGACATATCTGTATACATTTGCTGAGTTCTGTTTTTTCACTTTCTTTATTACATTCAAAATGAAGCTCATGAGAGAGAGAGAGAGAAGCCATGAGCCTTTTGTCCAGACAAGATAAACAATCGATGTCCTCCCCTTAGTGTTGTTTCTTCTCTCCTTCAAGCATTTAGGTGATGAACCTTAGAGACCATATTTTATGATGTAGTTTAACAAGCTTTCACGAACACATTGATAGGTTAATATCATGATATTTGCGTAATTATTTGCTATGAATTAATTATATATGTGTGTTATCAAGCGTAAAATTATTTAATATATTTTAAGAAAGATGTTGTAGATTCTTCAAATTTTAAAGTATTTAAAGGTATCCAATATTATATTCTGAAATAAAATATTTCTTGCGTTGAATATGAATTTTATTTTACTATTCTAGATTGTATTGATAATGATATTATTTTTTGGGGTCAAAAATATATTTATTTATATTTTCTTCCTTCAATTTCATTTTATATTAATATATTAGCGTATTTATACGGTTAATTTTTTATTTCGCCACGTGGGGCAATCCGAACCGCTGACCCCTAATGAATTATTATTTTCCACATTGATTAAGTCCCTAATCATTGTGAAAAGTGACATATTGGCATAGCAAATCACATTGCTATTATGGCCAAAGATTTTTAATGGTTATCTTTTTTCAAAATCATAGTGATGACGTGGCCAGATAAAAAAGGGGCAATTTGTTCGCAATAAATGTGATGAAAAAATCTATGTCAATAGCTATTATTTACTATTTGCCAAAAGTGTGGTTCCCACTAACATGTCATGAGAGACATAACACCACGTGTACACATGAGCTGATCTATCCATCGGTGATGTATTTAAAAAGCACATTGATGTGACGTGCACTGATGCATCTCCATGTCTCACGCACCTTGTCATTACTTAATTATAATTATCTATAATAATATAATATCATCATTCCTTCCTTTAACTTTTTCCTACAGCGACAGCTGGCGCAACACAAGCTATCAATCAAGGACGACGCAAAATAATCATGGTGAATCGTCACACTTAATGCCAAACTAAAGACAAAAACCGTTAAACGACGTGGTGGCACTGACGATGATGAGGAAAGGAAAATATTTTGTTTAAATCAATGGTTAGGAATCATCAAACTTCAAGACTTAATATCTAATGATCCAGAGGTCCACTTGAGCTAAACTTTTGATGGCAGCTTCATCTCTCTCCCTCTATTCATCTATGTATTTGGATGATGAGGTTTTTGAAGGTGAATAAAGGTTTTATCGTTATCTTGAGTGATTAAAGAAGGTTAGTAATGAATAGGAGATTCTGATCTGCATCAGAAAATTTCCCTAATCCGGGTGGAACATCGGGATCTAAGGTTAGTATCTTGATTTACATTGTCTTTCTCTGCCACATACATTTATTTGATCAATAGAACCCTTCTCATACCATCCATCATCATCCATCACCATCAATCATCTATGCAACATATTATTTAAATCATAAATCCTAAACCAGTATCTCCCTCCATCTCCCTTCTCTCTCCTCTCCTACATCCACCATCTTCCCCTTACACCTTCATCTATCTTACTCCATCATTTTCATCCTCTCTATTCACGTTGGCATGCTTACTGCTTCTCTTATTGAATGTCATGTTTTCATTAAATAATTTTTGCCTCATCTCTCATGTCCTTGTTTTCATCGCATCACTACCTCTTTCCATATACCTATACTTCTAATCCTACCCTAATCACTATCTAGAGATAGTTGAATCCATAAGATATGTTCCTAGTGTAGACAACCCGTACTCATCCACTAGGTAGAATTATTACGTGGTTATTGGTTTATAAATTTTATTGAGTAAACTCAAATCAACAACAACATAATCTTAACCCTAAATTTGAGTTTCAAGATTCAGCAAGGAGACTTGGCTTCCTCTCCATCTTATTGTTCCTCTCCATTTACTTGACTTTGTCCATCACATTTTTTAAAGACCAACTACCTTATTTCAAAAGTTATTTCTATTCCAGTATACTATTAATTTCAAGATTTCTGATGCAAGATGACTAGGACTGACGAGGTTAGGATAGACTAAGGTCAACTAAGGATGGATAAAACATACCACAAATCAATACGATTGATTTCAAACATTTAAATCCAGAGAAACTGATGATGGTGCAGCCCCCTTCCTTGGTCAAGAGCAGGACTGTCTTGCCCCAGTGAAAACAAAGCTCCAAATCTAATATCCTGAACAATCGACTACGAGAAGATTCTGATGGTAGTGGAAAAACACACGAGAAAACACTAGAGGAAATAATGCAGATCACCAAAGAGGGAAGAGTGGACCTTTAGCACTGGCATAATGCGATGGGGTGATGCAAGAAGTTGTCGTAGCGTTCGATGGTGGGAGCGGATGACGTGCACTTTGATAGAGTGCGCGTAGCAGCCGAGTGGGTGGGCGGCTGCGTGTGGTGGTTGCGCGGCATACGCCTGCACGCGGCCGCCATGTTGGTGCCCGGCTGCGCACGGCGGCCACGGGGCAGGTGGATGCGCGCGACAGGCACATGAGCGGGCAGCTGCGCGCGGCTACCGTGGGGACAAGTGGCTGCATGTAGCAGCTGCGGGGGTGGGCAGGTGCACGTTGCTACCGCTGGGACGAGCCGCTGCGCGTGGTGGCCACATGGGCGGGTGGCTATGCACAGTGGCCATGTGAGCGGACGACTGCGCGCGGCTACCGCCGACGACTGTGGAGCGTTGAGGACGTGTGGGCAGTTGGCGGCACGCAGATGTGGAGGAACCTTCATGATCAGAACAGGGTGCACGGAGGACGGCCTCCTCTCAACGATGGCGGCGTAGCAACAGGTGGCAGCGGCAGTGATAGAGAGGAAACTAGGCCAATTCTCAAAAGTAAATTTCAATTCCAAAAATCACCAAGGATCCATTACAGCATTGGCCTATTTATAGGCCTTGGAGGAAAGGGAAAATAACTAGAAATTTTAAGCAAATTTCAAAAATCAAATCTAATTATAAATGACACTCGGATCTCGAGTCCAAGGTTGACGATGGCGACGTGTCATGACATGGGTCATCTCCTCCTATAGTGGTGGTGTCACGTCTGATGATGGGGCATGGTCGTGTGCACCACCAATTCCTTGGGCCTTTGGTCCAAATACATCTACTCATCCACATATTTGATTTCTTTACTATAGACCATACCTTTTGTCAAGTCTAACATTAATAATATGAAATCAGAAATGAATAGCTGATTGTGATTTGGGAAAGTCACGGTCTGGCCTCATTCTGGTTTTAACAAAAACCTAAACCTAGACCTGATGTTTGATCATCTCGGTCCTGGATGATTTCAACCTAATAAACTATTTTAAGTCAAATTTAGAAAATATTATGTTCCCATTTATAGGGGCTACACTGAAAGTGGTCTCCCTTTCCAATTAGCTCGCCTTTGATCTGCTTGGTTGTCTCAACAAGTCTAGTTAGGCATCATTTGAAAATAGTCTTAGATTCCGAGTGGTGTTTGGTCTTGTGTACCAAAGAAAATCTATCAAATTCATCATGATTCAAAACATAAAGAATAATGTAGAAAATACGAAATAACTTCCAAAAATATATATATAAAAATGACTACACATTCAGTCTTAATTTCCTCCACTCCCATGTCTTACAATTGACTGTCATGACCTTTTCACTCCGACATTTCATAATATCACTATTTGAAGCCCAACATTTCTTAGTAATCATGATGGATATAGAAATATCAAAAAGGCATTCTCTCTTAAGTGTCACAAATAGGAAGGAATTAGAGCTGTTGGACGTAGACGGATGATGGTTTTGGACGGACAGAACAAGACTGATTGGTCGTCCGTTCAGTTATCTGTCCAAAGCACTTTGGCTCGTCCCATTGGTCATCCGTTTGGGTTTCGTCATCGTCACAACTCCGTCATCGGTCCCGTTCCGTCATTCGTCTTTGGCAGAAACGGAACGGATAATGGACAAATGGATGACGAAGTAGACTGAGAGGGCGGAGAGAGAGAGAGAGAGAGAGGGAAGGAGAGGGAGCAATCGAGAGAAAGAAAGAGAGGGAGAAGGAGAGGGAGCGATCGAGAGAAAAAGAAACAGAGATAGAGGAAGAGGTAGCGATCAAGAGAAAAAGAGAGAGAGAGAGAGAGGAAGAGGGAGCGATCAAGAGAGAAGAGAGAGGGAGAAGGAGAGGGAGCCATAGAGAGAGAGGGGACAAGGGAATGATCGAGAGAGAGGGAGCCGAGGGAGTGATAGACAGAAAGAGAGAGAGGGAGAGGGAGCAAATGAGAGAGCCAAGTATATCCGTGACCACCTCAAGTCATCCATTCGTCCTGTCAGCCGTTTATCATTTCAGTTATCTATCATCCGTCACAGATGACAGATGGCTAGTGACGGATGACTAAAATTTCTCCATTCAGTCATCCACCATGACGGATGTTTTTTGAACAGGCAAAGAAGATCCGTCATCCGTCCTCCAGCTATAGAAGGAAAAGTTGCTCTGCAAGCAGTAAAAGGCCTGGATACTTTGCTGAACCAAATGTACACCACCACTAAAGTGTGCACTAGATCCAATGAAACTTTCCTGAAGTAATCATCTCCACCCATGCCGTGAATGACCCACGTCTATGCGTCCACGGAAAAGTCCACATCGTCCGCAGGCACGCTTGCCTGTCAGCGATGGCAGAGTGTCGGTTTGAGGAAAACGGTAAATGCGATTGCGTGAGTTGGTAAACAACCGGATAAGCATTCAAGTCGCAGAATTCAGGGATTGAAAATTCTCACGGCTAAGTACTTCCCGTTGCGCTGGGCTACTGAGAAACCTCTTCGGTTGCAGTGGGAATGGAAGGTGTCGGCATATGGATAAGCTGGGCGGCAGGGTTCTTGATCCTGGGATGGCTTCTGAAAGCGCTGCAGCGGCTGTGGTGGACGCCGAGAACGATGGAGAAGAAAATACGGGAGCTTGGAATCGACGGTACCTCCTACCGTTTCCTCTTCGGGGATCTTAGGGAAAGCATGCGGCTTTACAAGGAGGCCAAACTGAAGCCCATGCCCTATTCCCACGATATTGTCCCCCGCGCTCAGCCCTTCGTCGCCCAGCTCGCCAAGACTTACGGTCTCTGTCTCTCTCTCTGTCTCTCTCTCTCTCTCTCTAACTATCTATCTCTCTCTCTCTCTCTCTATCTATCTATCTATCTCTCTATCTATCTCTCTCTCTATCTATCTCTCTCTCTCCCTGTCTAACTATCTCTCTCTCTCTCTGTCTAACTATCTATCTCTCTCTCTGTCTCTATCTCTCTCTCTCTCTATCTACCTATCTATCTATCTCTCTTTCTATCTCTCTCTATCTATCTATCTATCTATCTATCTCTATCTCTTTCTCTCTCTCTCTCTCTATCTCTCTCTCTCTATCTACCTATCTATCTATCTCTCTTTCTATCTCACTCTCTATCTATCTATCTATCTATCTATCTATCTATCTCTATCTCTTTCTCTCTCTCGCTCTCTATCTCTCTCGCTCTCTATCTCTCTCTCTCTCTATCTACCTATCTATCTATCTCTCTTTCTATCTCTCTCTCTATCTATCTATCTATCTATCTCTATCTCTCTCTCTATCTATCTATCTATCTCTCTCTCTTTATCTATCTTTCTATTTATCTCTCATGGGTTCCTCTCTTCCACGCTCGGCGTTTTTGCCCTCTCTTTCTCTCTTTCTTTCTCTCTGTCATGGTCGATCTATCACTTTTACTATCTCTCTATCTCCCTCATGGTCTCTCTATCTATCTATTTATCTCTCATAACTCTCTCTATGTCCTCTCTTCCACGCTCGGCGTTTTTGCCCCTCTGTCTCTATCAATTTAGCACTCTCATAGTCTCTCTCTCTCTCTATGCCGCTTTTCATCTTTCTCTATCATGGTCACCGTCTCTTTATCTCTCTAAACAGTGGTCTCTGTATCCTTTTCTCTCATTGTCTTTCATCTCTCACCATCATGGTCTCCATATATCTAACTCTCACGGGCTCTCTCTAGATCTCTGGCAATCTGTCTATCAATGTACACCTATTGATCTCCGCTCATGGTCGCCGTTTTTCTAACTGTCTTTCTAATGGTCTCTCCACCATCAATCCATCTCTCTCTCTCTCTATGCCGCTTTCTCTATCATGGTAAGAATCCTTTGGTCTGAGAATCATGGGTTGACGCAGGCAAGGTTTATCTGACCTGGTTGGGGCCAAGTCCACGGATAATTATCGCTGACCCTGCGCTCATCAGAGAGGTTCTGCTTAACAAGACAGAGAGTATCGGGAAGCCGAAGCCGAGTCGCGTATTGACTTATCTTCTTTCCGGTTTGGTCACCCTCGACAGAGAAAAGTGGGCAGTGCACCGGAAAATCATAAACCCAGCCTTCCACATCGAAAAACTCAAGGTTCCTCTCCATATCTTCTTTCTTTCTCTGCCAAAACTATCGTAATTGAACCCGTCTTCTCCTGAATTTACTCCGATGTTGTTATTGGGGCTTGCCAGAGGATGCAGCCAGCATTTTCTTCGTGCTGTGCAGAGCTGGTGGGGCGGTGGGAGAGCTTGCTGGGAGATAAAGAGAGTTGCGAGCTGGACGTGTGGCCGGAGCTTCAGAACTTCACGAGAGACGTCATCTCCCGGGCAGCCTTCGGTAGCAGTTTCGAACAAGGACAGCGCATTTTCCAGCTCCTTGACGAGCTAGCCAAGCTCACGGTGGAATCCTTTGCAAACTTCCAGATTCCAGGGTACAGATTCCTCCCCACGAAGACGAACCTACGCATGAAAGAGATCGACGCGGAGGTTAACTCCCTTCTCCGGGGAATCATCGCCAAGCGAGAGACGGCTCTCCAGAAGGGTTCGGATGTAAACGACGACCTTCTAGGCCTTCTTCTGCAGTCTAACGAGTCCCAGATGACAAGGGAGGAGATAATCGACGAGTGCAAGCTCTTCTACTTCGCCGGCCAAGAGACCACCTCCAATCTCCTGACCTGGGCCATGGTCACCTTGGCGATGAACCCTAACTGGCAGTCCCGCGCAAGAGCAGAAGTCCTACAAGTTTACAACCAAGAGAAGCCCGACTTCGAGAGGCTGAGCCAGCTGAAGATCGTACGCGCACCGCCAGCCAATACTCGTATTTTTCCTTTGTTTCGAAGGAGCAACCACTTTAACTTGTGTTTTTTTTCAGGTATCGATGATTATACAAGAGGTGCTCCGACTGTACCCGCCGGCTATCTTCCTCTTGCGGAGCGTTAAGGCCCCAACGATGATAGGCGAGTATACCTTTCCGGAGGGAGTGCAGCTTCTCCTTCATGTACTTCTTGTCCAGCACGATCCCGACTATTGGGGAAAGGACGCCAACGAGTTCATCCCGGAGAGGTTCAGCGAGGGGATATCGAAGGCGGCGGAGAGGGGCGGCCTGGCGTTCTTCTCGTTTGGCGGTGGGCCTCGAATCTGCGTTGGGCAGGGGTTCGCCATGGCAGAGGCGAAAATGGGTTTGGCGTCGATCTTGCAGAAGTTTTCTTTTGAGCTCTCTCCGGCTTACACGCACGCTCCCTTCACAGTCCTCACCCTCCAGCCCCAGCACGGCGCCCAGCTCATCTTGCACCGCCTCTGATAAGCTACGGCGGAGCTCACCTAATGGCTTGATCATCAACACTACTTCGCTTCTTTGTTAAGTCAGTATATATTGGATAAATTGTATAACCATGACATTCGAAAGAATGCATGAAATGTAGTTGCACATGTGGCAGATAGATAGTGGAAAACTTTGATATAATATTAGGATGAACTAAAGAGAGACTGCCTTGTGATTGCCTTCTGTGTCCTTGACGTCAACTCGCGTGGAGAATGGCTATCTGATGAGAAACTCAAGGATGCAGAATCTAGTCTCTCTAAGGGAAAAACGCACAAAAGTATTTTTCTCTGTATAGGCTTTAAAATATGATCAAATTCTCTCCGCCTTTCTTGACCCTCTCGTAGTCTTAGGGATCGGAGATTGGATCCCATCAACAATATGATTGATCAGATTTTCTGTTCTGAGGCAATCGAATTTGGTCAACAATTGGCCAGAACCACTAGCCGGCCATGATTTAGACCACTATGTCAACTGCCTTTGCCATTGGGCCTACTGTATTGATCGGCATAGACGATCTTCAAGCATTTCCATCGGTATTAAATGAGGCTGATCAATCAGTGCTTGGATGAGAAGTTGAAAATAATGAAATAAGATATGCGGAAAACAATGTTTCTACTTCCACTCTCTGCCTCCCTGATAATTTTTTTGTGGGTTTCGTCAAGAGCAGACATTGCCTAAACGAATGGGCTCATAATGCTTGATCGGCTGCCGGATCAAACAAGAACTGCCACATTTGCAACGACATTTCACCCAAGAACTGATCGATCTGCCATGGCGTACAATACGTAAAATAATTGATTTCATTAAATCCCTAGACAAATAAAACCATCGGTCTAACTTCAAGGACACAGAATCTATGTCAAAAGGCCCATCAGAGGCGGCCATCTTGCATTACCATAGCTTCTACAAATGTATTAGGATGGGGATCATAGAAATGGGAGAAGGTAAATAGAATACACTATGGACAGATAGTCGGTGCTCTTTACGAAGAAGAGTTCACTAAATTGATCTGTATTACACAATAATCAATGACATAAATGTTCCATCAGTGAGTCAATGCACTCCCTTGTATCTTCTGAAGTATCAGATGTATCTTGGCACCCCATGGGTGGACATGCAAGCTATTAATTGGGGTATATTAGTTCATTTATATGATTGTATAGATAATTAATTTTTAAAGGTTATTGGACTAATATATTTTGTTAACTAGACTGAAACATGGGTCTATATGGTCACACATAAATGGTATTTTGAACATAAAAATATGTACTTGAAGTTTATATGTTTTAATAAAATCCTCACTAAATATAGACAAGGGAAGGTTTTGAATGAAACTCACCCAAGCTAGACTTGATCAGGTGCCCAACCCTTCTTCTCCCTTCTTCCCATAGTTCATCTCCACTCCACGTGTGAACTAAATGATATAACAATGAACATGGAAGGATATTTGAACTCGTCAAGATGAAGGGAACGATTTGATGTGTCAAAGTTCAGGTGGCTAGGTCTATATTTTGGACACATTAACAGCTCAACACATCTCACTTGAGAAAATGAGAAATTACAAATCCGCTTGACGAATGTTGTTATGATTCTGTTCACAATCGTCCACTATGAGAGTAGACATTGTTTCATCTCAGTATCTACAAATCATCTACATGCTTATATAATTAATTATTAAGGTTAGTCAAGGCATTTAAAGTAGTTAACAAAAGTAATATATGGGCCTAGAGGGTCTCATGCATATGATCTCTTGTCTTTGGTGGATACATGAAAGTAATGAAGATTTTAAGAAGATGTTCAGAAGAATTATAGCCAGGGGTTACCCTTTTCAATTGCCAAAAGATAGAGTTCCCCCCGTATCTCCGTGAGGGGTGAAAGGATGATGCGAAGATTGATGAAATGTTCAAAGAAAAGTTTAAGAGATCCACCATTATGATGATCGTCTGAATACATCTAGAGTTCAGACATGTGAACGGCTTGAAGGTACACTTTCAGGGAACACAATGATAATGGAATCAGTTTTGAACTAGGTGATATAATTGTCCTATGTTTTATAGTACAAATATGATTGAATTCTATAATTTTTCCATTCAAGAATCATTTTCCTATAGTCAAACAAGCCTCAAAAAACTATACACAATGAGAGGTAGCAAAAGAGTAATAGAGAGAAGATAGAAAGTGAGATTATGTGCGTGAGGGAGTGAACGATTAAATCAATGAGAACGAAATAAGGTAAGAAAGTCGATCATGGGAAAATTTTATGAAATTATCAGCCATATGTTTTTTGAGATTTTGATATTAAAATTGAAAATAAACCAGAAGGGATTCAAGGTGCATGATTGGGTAAGAGTCATCAGTAAGAGACAAGTGCACTAGGCAAAAAGAGAACTTGAAAGTGGGATGAAAGTGACGTGAGCAAGAGGAACAATTGAACTGGATATATGAAAAAATAAGATTTATTTGAAAAAAATCTCTGATACGATAAGTAATGAGAAATGAGCATAAGGAAAAAGAAAAGTGAGAACAATCAATTATACTGGAAGGGGTCGCAGAGAAAAAGGACAAAAACTGTGTATGAGGGAGGGAAAATGCCCTTTCTTGTTTTAAAAATAAAGCGAGTAAGTGTATTGTATTATTAGTAGTGTCAAACTGGGGAGAGAGAGATAGAGAGGGAGAGAGATGGAGAGAGAGATGGAGAGAGAGATGGAGAGAGAGAGATGATTGGGAGAGAGGGAGACGGGGAGAGAGAGAGAGAGAGAGGGGCTGAGAGAGAAAGAGAGGGAGAGAAGATTAGAGGAGAGGAGTAAGGAAGGGAGTGAGAGAGGGAGAGAGACAGAAATAGGGAGAGTGGGAGGGAAGGAGGGTGAAATAGAGAGAGAGAGAGAGAGGGGCTGAGAGAGAGAGAGAGAGAGAGATAGGGAGAGAGGAAAAGAGGTGGGGAAAAAAAGAGAGTGAGAGTAGGCATCGGGGATCAGATTGGATCGGATCGTTTGAGTCTTGATCGAAAGATTCAAACAAACAAATGCCAATTCAAACAGATCTGTTCGAATCTTTCGATCGAAAAGGCCCTTTGTTCGTGTTCGATCGAAAGTTTTGAACGAACAATTTGGTTCGTTTGTGTTCGATCGGCCAATTGTTCGAATTTGTTGGAACAGGTTCGAAAAAATTCAAACAAATGGCCAGCGTCCACTGGCGGTGGCTGGCCGGCTGCCCCTGGCGGTCGCTGGCCGGCCGCTGCTGGTGGCCGTTAGGTGCCGCTGGTTTTGAACATTTGTTTTGATCCGATTCGAACAATGTGTTTGAATCGGATCGTATTCGAACATTCGATCCGAACAGCCATCTTGTTCGAACAATCCGATCTGAACAGACGCGCAGATCGTGTTTGGATCGGATCTGAACTGGACAGATCGGTGTTCGGATTCGATCGTTCGAATGCCTGATCCGATCGAACATTCGAACGTCTGTCCGAATCCCCGATCCCAAAGTGAGAGAGGGAGAGAGGAAGGGAGAGGGAGAGGGGGAGTGAGGGATCAGGGAGAGGGAGAGAGAGGCAGAGAGAGAAAGAGAAAGAGAGTAAGGGAGAGAGGGAGAGAGAGAGGGAGGGGGGGAGAGGGAGAGGGAGAGGAGAGAGGGGGAGGGAGAGAGGGAGAGAGAGAAGAAAGAGGGAGAGAGAGAGGAAAGAGGGAGAGAGAGAGAGGCAGAGAGAGAGGAAGAGAGGGAGAGGGAGAGAGGGAAAGAGGGAGAGGGAGAGAGGGAGAGAGGGAGAGAGGGAGAGAGGGAGAGAGGGGGAGAGAGGGAGAGAGGGAAGGAGGGAGGGGGGGAGGGGGAGAGAGAGAGGCAGAGAGAGAGGGAGGGAGAGAGAGAGGGAGGGGGAGAGAGAGAGAGGGAGAGAGAGAGAGAGAGAGAGGGCGAGAGGGAGGGGGGGAGGGGGGGAGGGGGAGAGGGAGGGAGGGAGAGAGAGAGAGGGAGGGAGGGAGAGAGAGAGAGAGAGAGAGAGAGAGAGAGAGAGAGAGAGAGAGAGAGAGAGAGAGAGAGAGAGAGAGAGAGAGAAGAGAGAGAGAGAGAGAGAGAGAGAGAGAGAGAGAGAATCTCGTTTTATGCCTTCATGTAAAACAAAGGTACAATTTTTCCCCACCAGCTTAATGAAATTGCGAATGAATGATAACTGGGGATCTATCTCCAGTGCCCTCCACATCAACTATAAACCCTAGCACGGAGATTCAATCCAGGCGATCCACGCAGGGGAAGAGATCAGCAAAATCGATCACACCACAAACGATGAGCGCGTTCAACGCCTTCAAAGCCTGCGTCCCCATCGAGTGGAGTCCGCGCCTCTACATTACCCTCGTTCGCGGCCTCCCCGGCACAAGGCGCCTCCACAGGCGAACCCTTGAAGCCATGCGTTTGCGCCGCTGCAATCGCACCGTCTCCCACCGCAACACGCCTTCTCTTCTGGGTATGCTCACTCAGGTCGGTTTTTCAATTTTTATGGCTGTTTTTCCTTTGATTTTGCCTCTTCTCTCGTCGAATTTCCATGGAAAATTGATTCGGGGAGTTGCAGGTTAAGAGGCTCATCGTTGTGGAAACGGAGGTCATGTACAATGCCCGTAAAGAGAAGATTGAAGCTCAGAAGGCGCTTCGTCCTCCGATTGTGGTTACCCATAATCCTCCAGCTGCTTCTGTGGTTGCGGAGGCTGCGGCGGAGTCTGAGGTGAATGAATAATCTGCAGAATTTTCTCTGTTTTTCCTCTCTGAATCAAACAAAATGCCCATCATTTGAGTGCGTTTCTATGGCCTGAATATTGTTTTTGGGATGATCGTTCTTTCTCAGTGCCAGGTCTAAAATTGCTGTCGATGATGTGCATATGAGACCTGGGCCAGCAGGGTTTTGAGGTTTGCCCAGCTCCCAAGCCCTCCTTGGATGTAATGACTCTGACATTGCTGTGTTTTGAAGGTATCTAGTTTAGTATCGAAAAGTTGATATGCAGATTAAAAATATTCTTTGATCATTGGATCTGTTGTCAATTCTCAGAAAATGCTTGATAATTTGAAGGATCAAACCAGAATTAGAAAAAAAAAAAATTATGGAGAAAGGGGATAAGAATTTATTAGTACCGTGAACCTGCGTTTGTGTAATCTTCTTTCTTGAAACATTCCAAATTGCATAGAAGAAAGATGAGCCTCAAAATTGCATTCTAAAACGTCCATTATAGATGGGGAGAGAATGAAAGAGAGAACTTCGTAGAATTAGAGCTAAGATGAAGGATGAATAAGCGTGAACTTTGGCATGTTTCGAAAAGCTCCTAATAGGTATATTTGTAAGATATTAATTCGCATTTTTTAATAGCTGTGAGCCCATGGTTGGTTAGGGGCAAGTCTAGAGAAAGAAATAAAGAAGGATTCTATTATCATTTACAGAACTTTCATTGTCCCGTTATCCACGAAAACTACAGTAATAAGGACAGTTTCATTTTTTGATCCCTCTTCTTAAAATTATTTTATCTTCCCAGGTATTCCCCTTTTTGGCCTCCTCCGTATTGAATATTTTTCAGATGAGAAACTTATGATTTATCTACATTGAATTAGGCTAAGAAATGTCTTTTGTCCTCAGGCATCTAGGAAGCTTTTAAAGGCAATAAGCCTTGAAAATTAGTTAACCAAACTATGTTTAGCCTGATTTTTACAAAAAAATTGACGTGAGTACACGAATGAAGTAAGCTATTTTATTCTTTTGATTGATGGTTATTTGTGAAATATAATGATAACTTCATTCAAGTTATTTATGATACTCCCATTTCATATTTTTCGGTTGTTTGCTTCGTATTTTTCTGATTCCCAGTTGCAATTCTGACTATGTACTTGTACATGATGATTCATCTTCTGTCATCAATATTATGCGATTTCAGTGAAACCAAGCGTCAGATACATGAATTAAATCAAGTTTTATTCACTGAAATTCAAAAAATATGTTTACTTGACGATCGCATATTGATCCACAAGAAGCAAAGTATGAATAATTATGATGAAATTCAGGGTCGAAATGGGTAGTCATGATTTTTTTGAAGAGGGTGGAATGTTTAGAAGGATGGAGAAAGCGTAATCGAATGTAAACATACAATGTGAAATGTGGAGAGTCTACTGTTTCATTTGATGTTGAAATACCTAGAATGAGCATAGTCATGAGAGATAGATCACACTGATCTATAATTATACACGTATGAACTAATTTTCGCTGGATGAAGTGCTTTACCCAATTTTCTGAAATGCAGTGTTGACCACCATAATATACAAGACTCAGCCTACATATGAATAAGTTACAATATTTGTTTCTGCGATTCTATATTGTAAACCCATGTTGATTGGCAACCCTGTTTATATTTCATGGAAGAGTTAAAGCAGTCAAATTTTCCCCATTTTTGATGGAGTGATGTCAGCAAGCGACATGATTCGAATGGGATCAACTATTCAAAAGATACATGAGATTAAATGATCATATTCATTAAACATCTGACCAGCCAGTGGCTATGTCCAAGGGTTTAAGTATTTGAACCAGAGTATATGTTTATTGTATCCACTATGACACACCTACATTAAACAGTATTTTAAAATGTTTTTTTACATTTATGGTTAGCCCAAAAGGAGTCAATTAATCTATCAGTTTTTATAGTCGGCAGCATTCCCAAACTCCTGTCTTTAAAAGAGATCATATTGGAAAAAAATGCAAAAGAAGATTTAGGAGAACCAGCAGTGCATTATGATATGAAACCTAACCCCACAACCCTGCCCTTCCAGCACAGCGATAATGCATATTACTGATATACGTGGAGACCACAAAGCATTCAAAGCTCTAATACTAACTGGAAGACATAACTAGCTGAAGTTTCTGAGAAATTGAAGTATCGCTTCCTGTTGGATTCAAAATATTATAGCATTATTATCCTCTTTGAATGTCATATATGGTTGTTTGGTTTAATCTCACATGCTTGATGTCCATCTTACGAAGTATGAATTTCTTTATCGAATCATCCAAAGGTCCAGATTACATTTGCAATTGTAGATTGAAGGTAATAATTGCTCTAAATTTGAAGAAGGCTTTAGAGCTGTCTGGGGCTCACACACATATCAGATTTCATGACAATTGATGCACAATCAGTGGTAGTCTCCACCTTGTCAATACAGATTTTGGAAATGCCAAGTACATTTGGCTCCAGTGTGGATAAGTTGCTTGCGGGTGGATAAAAGCGGACGTGGGGAAACTTTAGGAGTGGGGCGCAGCGTAACTAGGAGAGCCATTTGGGTGGGACAGAATGGGCGGCCACGAGCAGTCTGATGTTCGAGCCAATTGGTCAGACGACGACTACTGCACTTTTTTTTTATAGTATTAGCATCCCGGAATGGAATGGGATGGAATAAAAAGAACGTGAAGTTGGATCGCGTTCCTTTGGGGGGTGGGGGCTTCTTCACAAGTTTATCTCCGCCCTGTTTCCTGTCCGTCTCGACTGGAAGCAGCAGGTATCCCCATCTCTCCTCAACTTCCCCCGGTCTTTGACCCGAGCTGTATGAGGCAGAAAAATGTGACCCATGTACGGTTCAGAGGCCGAGCCACACCATTACTATTAAGCTACTACATCACCACCAATTTGTTCTTAACACATTCAATTTTGCAAGTAAATATGGTTGCAGCATTTAAGTGTGTTGATAATAGAATGAAAAATGTAATATGCGTGGTATGTAATAATTATGGATATGCGTAGTATGTGAAAACCTGGACATATTTAATACCATACACAAAATGATTTACGAACAAAATAAAATGACTGGTTGTGTCTTCCAATAGTGTATTGATTTCTCAATAATTGGCAATACAATGCCTCTCTCTAAGAGACTATTTCTGTAACTTCCATGAAGTTTCAGTCTGAGATCATTCTTCTGAATTCTAATTGCATGAATTTTTCACAAGCTTCTTTAATACATTCTAAATGTGTATGTATTGTGAGGATTTATTATTGATCAAAGAGTTACAGAATAATATCATACATGGCATAAAAAGCCAACTATCTACGAAAATTTGTGAATTGAAGAGGGAAGAGGAGATATTTGAGATGGTCCTAAGGTCAGAGGAGAATGAGAATGGAAGGGATTCGTTAACTAGGCTCCACATATATATATATATGTGTGTGTGTGAGAGAGAGAGATCAGAGGAGAGTGAGAATGGAAGGGATTCATTAACTAGGCTATATATATATATATGTATATAAGGTCAGAGGAGAGTGAGAATGGAAGGGATTCATTAACTAGGCTCTAATATATATATATATATACATATATATATGAATTAGATTGGCAAATAAAGTTTAGTGGGCCTCTGGAGTCATGAACTAGGCTAATACATGGGCCTACAGGGTCACATGCAAATGATCTTTTGAACACCGAAGGGCCTAAAGTTCCTATTGATCTAATCCAAAATTCATCTAAGCCAGAATGATGAAGGAGAAAACCCTGAAAAAAAAATCATCTAAATCAGAATTATTCACGTGCTCATCCTTCTTCTCTCTTCTCTCCTTAACTTCTATCCCATCTTAGCCATCATGTATGTATAATCCGTCATTTACTCGTTGCTTTTCAGATTATCCAACAACCTTGGCCAAATCCTTCATCTTATCATCTTCATTGTTATGTCTCTTCTAATACCGAGTATAAACAATTCCATCTTGACCACCTAGTGATCGTTGTGAACCTCTTGTTGCATGCGAGTTAGGATAGTTTGAAATTATACAAAGTGGAACTCGTATGTCATAGTTCAAGCACAATCATTTATCAATAGACATGTTTAAAGTTTCAAGTCTAAGAAGCACTTAAACAACCATGGCATGAATCAACATGATTAACAGTTATGAATGTACCATTAAGTTTAATACCACTGGGGGATTCATGTGAATCAATTTTAGTAAAGCCTTCTGTAGAGAGATGAAAAATATATGCGACCAGCAAGCCAATCACATGTTTCACATCTCGTTCATTGTTCATTTTTATGATATATATTCATTATAGTGAACTTGTTTTGCTTATAATCAAGTCCAGGAATACATGGTTCAAACTTGGTGAATTATAATGAGATCATAATGTATATATCACTTGTCTTTTAGCATGTGTTCTAAATATTCATGTTCGATGATACTCGAGAAAGACATCAAACGTATCCAGATAGAATATCACTATCTAGTCATTGATGAGTATGGCCGGTGCCATAGCCATTAATGTGGACAGACTAAGGATAGATATTGGGATTTCTTGAACAGAAATAATTCATTGAATTGGTCCAAACCGAATTCCTAAATGGTATTGTACAAAACTGTTAGTTAGGTTGATCCACATCTTAGTTATATAAATGGTCCTTAGCCCTTAGATACCAAAGACATATTGTAGATAGCCAATTGTACTTCTAAAAATACAAATCCAGATAGTATTTTTTCAGGTTAGACAAGACGTTGACAAAGATGGTTGAGTGATTAAGATGGGATCGTCCACTATCAAGATTAGAGGAGACAGCTCAAGGAAGATGATGTGATGAACTCTTTGGTTTTGGTTATATAATATCGAAGAAGAGTTTTCAAATGCATCAATACTAACTAGGATGACCAATTAGAATTTAATAGTTAACCATACCATAAGTCATCCTAAAAACATTGAGTGAATGGGAGACTATACATACATAGTAACCAATGATAGATAGGTTCCATGAGTGAGTTGATACACATTCTTTTCTATCTTCTAGAACATGAGGTGTAGCTTGGCACCCCATGGCCTAGAGACTCGACCTACCGATTGGGTTCAATAAATCCATCATTGATTAATCTATATGATGATATCTTTAATTAATGTGGATGGTCAATAAGGTTATTGGGCCAATTGAGTCATTAACTAGACTGATACATGAACCTAGAGGGTCACACAAAAATGGTCATTCGTATCCACTTAGTTTAAATAGGGAAAGGACTTGAACTAAATTCACTAAGGACAAAATTTTTTAGCGCCCGTCCCCTTCTCCCTTCTCCCCTTAGTTTCTCTTCATTCACGATGCGATTGATGCGGTGTAACGATGACGATGGAGTACGAAAAGGGTTTGTCAAGAGGACATAGAGGTTTGATGTGCCGAGGATCATGGGGACTTGTCTAGAGACTGCACATTTGAACAGCTGAACTTGTCTCACTCGAGGAGTCTAGAACTCACAGATCTATGCCTAGGTGATTAGATATTAGTTTTTGAATGTAGTTTGAATTCCATTGCTAGTCTTTTGTTGCAGAAATCCATTGGGTTTCATCCAGACCAAAGCCATAGAACGCAACACTAAAACACCCATTATTTGTCCTTAACTTGCACTAATTGCCACATGATGAGCCATACTCACCATATGATTGAGACTATATAGTACTATTCTATGTGGACATTTTTATGTCCATCTCAAGTACCCTTTGAAAAGAAATATTTAAAAAACATGTTTAAATAATTTTATTCATGGAGTTTATTATAAGCATCATACATGCATTATAATGATTTATTATATCAATAAATATTAAAAACAATATATAATATGTGAGGGGTTGTAAGTCACATATAGTTCAATAATAAGATCATATCCAGAATCCCTTATACGACGAACATCTTTTCATCAAGCTAGAAGTTAGAGAGTAGCATGGTGACAGCAAAAAACAACTCCCATGAGCTTCAAATGTGGGAAAACCTTCCTACATATGAGGATTTGTCTTTAGAGAGCATATACCAGAGACCGATGGAAAGAATAGTGTTATGTCATCTAGATAGATGCAAAAATATATACCTTCAGAGAGCATTGAAGATAATTGGTGGGGTTGGTCCTTGGGGCCCAAGGAGTTTTAGAGTTGAGACAAGTGAAAGAATGATGTAACATGGTTCCTTGTTTAGGAGCATAAGCTGGTTAGCAGCATGCCTGATGCACCTAAAGATATGATATTGTCTAAATCCTGGTGAGAGTTTCTTGAAGGGGATTCATGCGAGAGAGCTCATACAATATGGATTAAGATTCAAGTAAATGTTGTCTCCCTATTTAAACTTGATAGTCATCAATGATTGTTTGTCTCAGATTTCATGTGGGACTTAGCGTACACCAAGTTTTGCTGAATGTATTCTAGGCATTGGTTGTGATGTGTAGTTGATTTATATATTATTGGAAATATATGTGGCCTGCAAGCTAATGGCACATTCTACATCTCCTTCATTATTGATAAATATAATATATGTTCATTACAATGCATGTGAGATCCTTATAATTGAAGTCTATGAATACATGCAATGTCAAAGTGAATTGTGGTGAGATCATAACATGGTCATCACTAGTGTTTAATGTGTTCAAAACATTAATATTAAAGTGATACTGAAAAAAGACATTAAAATATCTATAGACAGAATAATATTGCATGGCGCCACTCATGTGATGAGTATGATAAATCTTCTAGTTATTAGTATTGAGACATTAAGGATAGACTGACATATGAATCCCTGAATGGTATTATACATAGCACCATTCAGGTTGATTCCGGTCACGGTTGTGTAAGTGATCCTTAGCATTGAGCATCAAAGATACCTTATGGATAGATGGTTGTGTTTTGACTATGACCTACAAGTTTCTAACTAGAGGATTCCAAACCATTCTAGCTCAAATGCCGCAACAAGTCCACAAAGGTGATTGTGTGGTCAAGATGGGATCCTCCATCCTTGGTATTCGAGCAGACTGAATCTATTAAGATGATGTCATTAAATCCCTAGCCTTTGTAGTGAAAATATTTGAGAAGTTGTTTTCTAATGATCTTGCCGCACATCAGTACTAACTAGAATGACAAATTAGGGTTTAATGATTAACCATACCTTAAGTCATGGGGGGGGGGGTCTCGCACTGATGAATGATTATACATATCGTGTAACTGAGTAAGCAAAAGGTTTCATGAGAAATTTAAGATAATTTTTTGCATCTTCTTGGGCACGTGGTGTAGATTTTCACCCCATGTGTTAAAAACTTAACTAATAAATTAAAGCAATCATTGATTAATTAGTCTATGTGTGGTGTAGTTAAGTAATAAGGTTGGCCCAATTAAGGCCATTGAAGTTGTTAACTCTATTAATACGAGTGCTCAAAGTTCTTGGATGTTGACGGATATACTCTAAGTTCAAGAACTTTTATTAAATGTTCCCAAATATAGGGACTTCTTCGAAATATTCTGAAGGACTTTAATAAAACAATTGTGGGCAGCGCAAATAGAGGGGAGCAACCCATACCAGCTAGTAGGAGCTCCCCCCCCCCCTTCCTCTTCTTCTCTTTCTATTACTTGAGTGTTGCTTCTTATGTAGATCGTATGAAGAGGAAATCAGATTTCCAACATAAGAGTTCACAAAAATAATTGAAGATTAAATGATATGATAATTGCATGGAGAAATCCAAATGCCTAAGAACAACATGGATTGATGATGCTCGTTCAGAAAATCATGAATTCATGGATTCAATCCGTGAAAAGGTTATTACTAATTTAATTCACTGTGCAATCAAATTCGCATCATGTCACTCGATGCCTATTTTGGGAGACAATATTTGAGAGTTTTCTCATATGACGCCAATTAAAGTATTGAAAAAATGAAAGACGTGATAGTAAAACAGTGCTATTGACGAGGCAATAAGCATCACTGGCCATGTGACTCAAGTGGTGCTAACATGGACACTACCTCCGGGTTTGCACAAAGTGGAATGAGAAATAAATGTAACCGTTAAATAAGAGCGAGACTTTTGAAAAAAGATGTTTTTTGTTGGAAAAAATGCAGGGTACTGAGATCTCTGAAGGGAACAACTCTATGTGGCAACAGGTTCATTCAGAGGTGTTTGCTCTATCAAAAGAGGTAGCTCAAGTGGGATGCAATCTCTTCAAAAGTTTGTAGTGGATCTCCACCGAGAGTGTGGGACTTATAGATCTGTTAATATAATTCTTCTATTATTTACCGATTCGACAAAGTTTGTATCATTTTATTCACAAAGTCTGCCACCACTTCTTTGATCATATTGAGACTCTCAAACTCTTGCCTCAAGACTAAACTTGTACATTCTTCCCACTATTGACACCAAAGTTCCAAATACATAGTGATTCCTGTATTTTCCTCTCAAGGCGCTTGTGTTGAGTTTCATTGATTCTCCAAGGGAACTGAGCTGAGGATAATGGAGGGTGCTTGTCTATGTATTTTATTCTCTAAAGCTTTACGTTTAGTTGCCCCCAATAACAGGTGAGCTTCTGACAGGATCTCCATTAGACTAATCCACGGAGAACAGTTAGCTTTGGAGAGGATGGGGAAGGATACGGGGGAAGACAACTCTGCTGGCTTCTGTAATCCCCCAGTGGCAGCGACTTCCCCTCCAGTGAAGAAATTGTCGCCATTCTATGACATGCCTCTGCTCATCTCAACATATCTCACGTAGGATCAGAGCACGGGCCTTGATGCAAACTGATGGAGCTAAACTCCAGACGTTGGAATAGCAAAGATGTCAAAGAAATCAGAGAGGTCACGGGAGGCAGGGTGAGAGAAAAAAACTTCATTCGATTTTCAGTTTTGACCCAGAAAACATGAAAACTGATCATTAGTTGCAAAAAACATTGAGCAGAAGTCTTCATTTGGTACAAGTTCCGTCCCCTATCCCGGGCCTGGGCCACTGTACCCTGTAGGGTTCGCCCAACCGATATCCGTCCGATATCCGATATTAGACAACTGATATCCAATATCCGGGAGAAAACTAGGACAGTGTCTGATAGCGGATATCAGATATCGGTCAATATCCGTCCTTTAGGTGTAGTCGGATATCGATACCGGATTTCAGGGGGGTGAGGACGAAACAGGTATCAGATACCGGCTATCGGATTTCGATATCTGTATATCAGAACCGGTATCCGGATATCGATATCCGGTAGCGACAGAAAAAAATAAGCTTTCATCACATTCAATGACTTATGTACATCAGCGTCGTAAGGTTTTGATGTATTTTTAACCTCAGTTAATATATAGAGTGCAAAATTTTTATTTTCTTCCATATGGGATAATAGAGTTCGAAGTTTAATGTAAACTCAGAATCCCATTATCCCGCATGGAAGAAATTAGAAAATTTTCTTTGTATATATTAAATGAGGCCGACTATATATTGAATGGTAAAATAATATTTTAATCTATACTCGCTATATTTAAAGGCCCTTATATATGTTCATCATTTAACATAATAACACATCATCCAATAAATAGAAATGAAAAGTTCTATTTTCTTCCATATGGGATGAAGGGATTCGGAGTTAAACACCAAACCCCAATCCTTTTATCCCATATGGAAGAAATTGAAAATATTCAGCTGTATATATTAAATCAATCAGAAAGCTCTCCTATTACTCTCTTGCCCACGTTAATCCATTCTAATTGCTGAACATTTATCGGTTAATAATATTTTAAGCATCCTTTCAGATATCCACACCCGATATCTGATATCCGATATCCAAGGCGGATAACGATAACGAAACGGATATCGGTATCAGATATCGGCACTGTAGCAACTCCGACACCTGTCTCGAAAAAAAGAGATACCGGAAATTCCCTTTCCAATACAGCAAGGATACTACAGTCATGATATGATTCTTTAGATGGACACCGACAACGTTAGAGGCGGCGCAAAATGAGGTGCGCGCCGTGCTGTGGCTGGAGGGTGATGACTATGAACGGCGCGTGCGTGTAAGCCGGAGAGAGCTCAAAAGAAAACTTCTGCAAGATTGACGCCAAACCCATTTTTGCCTCTGTCAACGCGAACCCCTGTCCGACGCAGATTCGAGGCCCGCCCCCAAACGAGAACAACGCCGGGCCGCCCTTCGCCGTCGCCTTCGATATCCCATCGCCGAACCTCTCCGGGTTGAACTCGTTGGCGTCCTTTCCCCAATAGTCTGGATCGTGCTGGACAAGAAGTACATGAAGGAGAAGCTGAACCCCCTCTGGAAAGGTGTACTCGTCTATCGTCGTTGGGATCTTAACTCTCCGCGAGAGGAAGATAGCTGGCGGGTACAGTCGGAGCACCTCTTGTATAATCATCGATACCTGAAAAAAAACACAAGTTAAAATGGTCGCTCCTGTGAAACAAAAGAAAAATACAAGTAGCGTCTTCGTGCGTACGATCTTCAGCTGGCTCAGCCTCTCGAAGTCGGGCTTCTCTTGGCCGTAAACTTGAAGGACTTCGGCCCTTGCGCGGGACTGCCAGTTGGGGCTCATCGCCAGGGTGACCATGGCCCAGGTCAGGAGATTGGAGGTGGTCTCTTGGCCGGCGAAGTAGAAGAGCTTGCACTCGTCGATTATCTCCTCCCTTGTCATCTGGGACTCGTTAGACTGCAGAAGAAGGCCTAGAAGGTCGTCGTTTACATCCGAACCCTTCTGGAGAGCCGTCTCTCGCTTGGCGATGATTCCCCGGAGAAGGGAGTTAACCTCCGCGTCGATCTCTTTCATGCGTAGGTTCGTCTTCGTGGGGAGGAATCTGTATCCTGGAATCTGGAAGTTTGCAAAGGATTCGACCATGAGCTTGGCTTGCTCATCTTGGAGCTGGAAAATGCGCTGTCCTTGTTCAAAGCTGCTACCGAAGGCAGCCCGGGAGATGACCTCCCTCGTGAAGTTCTGAAGCTCCGGCCACACGTCCAGCTCGCAACTCTTATTTTCGCCCAGTAATCTCTCAAACCGGCCCACCAGCTCGACGCAGCATGAGGAAAATGCTGGCTGCATCCTCTGGCAAACCCCAATAACAATATCGGAGTAAATTCAGGAGAAGACAGGTTCAATTACGATAGTTCTGTCAAAGAAAGAAAGAAGATAGGAAAAGGAACCTTGAGTTTTTCGACGTGGAAGGCTGGGTTTATGATTTTCCGGTGTACTGCCCACTTTTCTCCGTCGAGGCTCACCAGTCCGGGAAGAACATAAGACCAGACGCGACTAAGCTTCGGCTTCCCGAAAGCGTCTGTCTTGTTAAGCAGAACCTCTCTGATGAGCGCAGGGTCAGTGATAACAATCCGTGCAGTCGGCCCCATCCAAGTCAGAAAAACCTTCCCTGTATCAACCCCGATATTGGTAGACAAGAAATTCATGTCATACCAGGACATAGTGAGACGCGAACCATTAGAAGGAGAGGAGAAATAGATAGAGGGACAGCTGACCATAAGAGAAAGAAAGACAGAAAGAGGTGTGAAACCATGATACATACGTATCTGTGAGTATATAGAGAGAGATACGGTGAGGGATAGACAGATAGATAGACAGATAAATAGGCAGATAGATATACCGATAGATAGACAGATAGATAGACAAATAGGTAGACAGATATATAGACAGATAGATGGACCGATAGATAGACCGATAGATAGACAGAAAGATAGACAGATAGATAGATAGATAGACAGATAGATAGACAGATAGACAGATAGATAGATAGACAGATAGATAGACAGATAGATAGATAGATAGATAGATAGATAGATAGATAGATAGATATATAGATAGATAGATAGATAGATAGATAGATAGATAGATAGATAGATAGATAGATAGATAGATAGATAGTTAGATAGATAGATAGATAGATAGATAGATAGATATATAGATAGATAGACAGATAGATGTACAAATTTTTATATTTGATGAAATTTGCTTTAAAAAAAAAAAAAAGATAGATAGACAGATAGATAGACAGACAGATAGACAGATAGACAGATAGACAGATAGACAGATAGATAGACATACAGATAGATAGACAGATAGACAGATTGATAGACACATAGAGAGACTGATAGATAGACTGATGCTATCAATCAAACTTAGCCAGATTCTTATGGTCCAATAGCGAGGGCGACCAAAAAAAGAGACACTAGGTGTCATGGGAAAATATATGTTTTCCTACGGAGGAAAATGGCTTAGGAATTAGAAAATTAGAGGATACCGTGAAAATTTTAAGAATGAAGAGAGCATGAAATTTTCACAAAAATGACTCGCCTTGGGCCAAGTTAGTTAGAACCAAATTTGGACACTGGGACTTAGGAGTAAATGCTAGACGTTTACCCCAGCGAATACAAAACTCAAAGATATATGGCAAGACATGCTGGAAATTATTCATTGGAATATTGGTGAAGGCAAAGTAAATGCCAGGAAGACAAACTGGACGGGTCTAGGGTGCATTGGAAAACTACCCAACATGGATATTAGAGAACCAAACCTCACAGTCCAACAGCTCCTAAATCAGGATTGGGAAAACTATTTGCGACTATCTAACATACCGGAAACATTCATTGAAAAAATTAAAAATACAAACATGCAATTTAATAATCACTTAGACGCTGGAATTTGAACTCTTACAACACATTGGAATTTTACAACAAAATCGGCCTAGGAGTATTTTTGTCAGAAAAAAAAAAATTCTCATGTTAGCTGGCATATGGAAAACCATGGTCCCAACAAAAATAATTCTTTATATGGAGGATGCTCAGGAATAGGTTACCACTAGATAGAAATATACAAGACCTAGGGATACACATGGTGTCAAAATGTTCTTGTTGCATAAGAGACCAATAAATGGAAAACATGAGACATCTGTTCTTTGAAAGTGAATGGGATAAGCTATCCTGGCATTGGTTTATAATTAAATGGCATTGGTTTACAACTTATACATTCATTCCACATTTGAGATGTTTTCAAATCTAGTAAGAAAAAACATGCATGAAAGCAAAGCTTCTCTCCTGAAAAAATATTCATGCATTTTATTATTATGGGAAATTTGGAAATAGAGGAATATGTGCAAATGGGAAAGTAAACATAGGGTTATGGGTATATTATTAAAAAGGTAGAGGCAGCGACCCATAATGTAGCCCCTCTTCTCACTTCATCTAAAGTAACAACCAAAAAAGAGGTACAAGGACTAATAAATTGGAAATTCCCAGCTGGCCCACTTGAATATGTCTACTACAATAAACTTATTTGGTGGATGCCTCCTAAAAACATGTATAAGTTGAATGTGGATGGAGCGTCCGTAGGAAACCCAGGGATAGCGGCAGGAGGAGGTATACTTAGGAACTCAAATAAATCTTTGATTTTTGCCTTCTCTAAATTTTATAATGTGGCGACAAATATGGAGGCAGAATGTTGGGCCCTTCTTGATGGATTAGACCTATGCGCACAATTCGGAATACAAAATTTTTACGTTGAATCGGAATCAGCAGCATTATGTCAAATCATTAACACACAAACATGTAACCTATGGAAGCTACGAAATTGGTGGGAAAAAATAAACACTCATTTGCCTAAAAATATTAAATTGTCTCATATTTATCGTGAAGGAAATGCAATTGTAGATGCTTTAGCAAACCATGCAACATTACAAAAAAGCAATGAGATTTTTTGCAGGAGCCAGGAGTTACCGGACCGAGCAAGAGGCAATTACAACACTGAAAAATTGGGCTTACCATATATAAGATGTGTTAAGCACATGGGAAAGCAATGATGGGGATACCCGACAGCAAACAGCCGGCATCAAGAAAGTTGACAGACCAGGAATTAGAAGATCTATCACAATTGACAAGAGAAGGATGCAGAGATATCAAGGAATTGCGAATAAGAGAGAAAGTCAATAGCCTCACAGAATACCAGGTGAAATCTATCATTTTACGTAGTGCTTTAAGGTTTTGAGCCGATCTATAACTTTAATATTGACTACATATCCTGTTTAACTTTACTCCATATCCTGTTTAAATGAAATTATCATTTCAGATAGTTAGCGCTAAATTGCAGAGGAAACAAGATAGGAACTATGGTCTTCTATGTTTAATCTGGGAGTGGCAAGTACTAGTCATTCAAGGAATGAGAGCATAATCTGCGTCAAAGGTAACTCATGGTGTAAGCTTGGACCAATGACGGATGTAATCAGAACAATAGTCAATGGACGAGGGAACCAAAATCAGAGATGAAAACTCGGAGGATCCTATCGAAGTTCAAAGGGGGACCATCACCAAGGAATGGAGTACAACTAAAGAAAGCGAGAAAGTAAGTGATGAAGCTATCTCCGAGAAGAGGAGCACAGAAGTATGGCGCAAAGAGAAAAAAGAAAAAAAGGGAAAAACCAAAAAATGAAAGAAACGCCATAAAACTGCTATTACCAGGGAGAAGGAGCTTACACACACAAGAAGTAGAAAATATTTCTATTCAATGTGCCAAAGCTCTTCTCATCAATATCAACAAGATTCCTAGTTATTCATCAAAGATCTACGCTAACCTTCTTCAAAGATTTTTGGTTTTTGGAACTGAAGTTGGGGGAACAAGAGTAAAAAATGAGTTTTCCTTTGACTCAAATCATGCTCTAGCAATTGGTTGACAAGATACAGGCCTATACCTGAGAGAGCATAGGTGAATTATGGATCTATTCTGTTTTTAAAATTCATATATCTATTATTCCGTAAATTACTTAATGGCATGAACTAATATCATAAACCTAGTTAAATTTTGCAAAAGGACTTGTGAATAGTTTGTCCACATCTGCGTAAGATACCTCTCTATTTCACGAGTTTGTAATTTTGATGCAGATAACTGAATACATTGGGAGACGACATAAAGAATGCGGCAAAGACATCCATACTAGCTGGATTGTAATGTGACGAGGAAGAGATGGAGGAAGAATTAAATCTAGATGAAGAGAGAACCAAGAAGAAGAGATGGTGACAGAAGCAACGTCAATATAAGAGAAATTCAGGCAGAGATGGAAGACTGCATGAAGAATGCGGGATAGACATATGTACTATCTTCAAATTGTAATGTGGCGAGCAAGAGAGGGAGGAAGAATTAAAGCTAAATGAAGAGCTATACAAAAAGAAGACATGGGGACGGACACAACATCAACAGAAGACAAATACAGATAACCAAATGTAGTGGAGGACGACATAAGGATTTATTGGCCTTGAGGAGAAAGGAAGTACCGTTGATCTCCTGAGCTGTTTAAAAATCTGCAAAGTCGGGAAAAACAGGAAAAACGATTGCAGAATACTCACGTCAACAGACACCTACCCGAGAAATATTAGGTATATGGTGTTTTTTTGCCCAAAGGGCAAACATAAACAATGTACTATCACGTTTATATCAATGACATTGTGTTTAAAAAAAAGATAGACAGATAAATAGGCAGATAGATAGATAGATAGATAGATAGATAGACAAATAGATAGACAGATAGACAGACAGATAGACAGATAGATAGACAGACAGATAGACAGATAGATAGACAGATAGATAGACAGATAGATAGACAGATAGATAGACAGATAGATAGACAGATAGATAAACAGATAGATAGACAGACAGATAGACAGATAGATAGACAGATAGATAGACAGATAGATAGACAGATAGATAAACAGATAGATAGACAGATAGATAGACAGATAGATAGACAGATAGATAGACAGATAGATAGACAGATAGATAGACAGATAGATTGATTGATTGATAGATAGATAGCTAGATATGAAGATGTATAAGCGATGATCACAGATACACATATATCAAGATATACAGCTGATGAGTAATAGACAGAGATATATGAAAATATATAGATTATAATATATATATATATATATATATATATATATATATATATATATATATATATATATTATATAAATGATGATCAGTAGGTAGTGCTATACCAAGATATATAGATGAGAATCAACGAAAGATATATATGAGGATAAATACACGATGATTAATCGATATACAAATAGAGATATCTGAAGACAAATAGATGATGATCGAGAGATAGATGGATAGATAGATATAGCTAGATAGATAGATATATAAATATAAAGGCTGTGATGACAGATACACTGTATAGATAAATATAAATAGAGAGCGATGGTGGGAGAGAGAGACAGAGAGAAAGGTAGAGAAAGATAGATGGAGATACCTTGATAGAAATAGACGAAAAAGTGAGAGGCATAGACAATGGGAGAGAGAGAGAGAGACGATAGGGAGAGAGAGGTGAGAAAGAGACGATAGAGAGAGAGGTGAGAGAGGGAGAGAGAGAGAAACCGTAGGTCCTGGTAAGCTGGGCAAGGAAGGGCTGAACGCGAGGGGCGATATCGTGGCATAAAACCATAGGCTTCAATTTAGCTTCCTTGTAAAGCTGCATGCTTTCCCTGAGATCCCCAAAGAGGAAACGATAGGAGGTACCGTTGATTCCAAGCTCCCGTACTTTCTTCTCCATCGTTCTTGGCGTCCACCATAGCAGCTGCAACGCTTTCAGAAGCCATCCCAGGATCAAGAACCCTGCTGCCCAGCTTACCCATATACCGACCCATTCCATTCCCTCTGCACCGATAATCTTGCAGCAAACTATCGTGGAACTCTCAATCCCCAAATTATGCGACCGTGCAACTTATTCACTAAATTCTTGGCAAACGCAGCTTGAGATATCGTTTTCCTATCGCCGACATTTCAATAGGTCCGTAAATATTTGGACCAAGGGCTGAGCGGTGTCCTCATATTCGGTTGAGAGCATAGATATTTCGGTGTCAGAAAAAAAAAGTTACTTTAAAATTGCACATGTATTCAGATGGGATTGGATTGTACGAGCATTATTAGCTGCCTTGATCTACGGTCGTTCCTCATTCCTCGTTCCTCACCAACGGTTGGATTATATCTAAACTGCAACGTATGAAATGAATGGGATTGGATTGGTGATCACTCAAAAATCGTCGGTACTTAACCCTTTCTTTTAATTCAAAGTTAACTATGTATAACATTTCTATAAAAATTGATTAAAAACTCCATAATAAGTATAGGTTAAGGGCCAAACAAGAAGCAGTTATTAAATATGAATTATAATAAAAGGTAAACTTTGGTATTAAACTGGCTGGTCATGAAATCATATTTGTGAAAAGTGGGCAGTAGTGTTCTCCGTTCCAGATGCCAATATTGGTTGGGACTTCAAATCAGATATGGGTTTAAAAACTCATATCTGCCTTAACCAATATCCCAATATCGGATGCTGGCATCGGATTGACTAAAGTCATCAAGAAATACAACATAGTAAAGAAAACCAGAATGAGATTTTATAGGAGATATCTGATATTTGCTACAGTGCTACGGCGCTAAAATCAATAAGTTGCTTCAGTGCTATGTACATGAAACATAGTAAATAAAATCAATAAGTTGCTATAGTGCTAATATCTGATACTGACATCAATCACCACATTGAGGATTGGATGCCGATGTCAGGCATCATACATGGATATTGGATTGTCTCTCTATTTTCTGTCTATATATCTATATTTTCTCTCAATACTTATCTCTATGTTTTCACTCTCTATGTTCTCTCTGTTTCTCCATAACTCTTCTTATATCTTTCATGCTTACCCTATATGACTGGCTCAACATAGTTGATTTCACCTCCTACCTGCACCACTAGCTCCATCTCCATTACCTGGAATACAAATAAACCCATCAAATATATTTGCAGGTTAATTTTGTAATTTGACTCCATTTCATAATGCCAACATTGGAATGCTGACAAAACTAAGGAATCGTATAAATATGTCTTAGTCGTAATGCCTTAGACAGGGGTTTAAACATGTCATGTGATTTCGATGCCATCATGCTTAGAAGATTCTATAAAGTTGGGAAGACAAAGACAAACATGAAAAGACTGGTAAATTGAGTTGTTTGAAGTGCCCCAAAGTAACTTTCTTTGAACCTTGGGAGAGGAAAACATAATGTAAATACTGATTTTATCTCCATGCTTGTGCAGCTAGTGTAGATTATACCATATGAACTGAGTAATAGTGAACTGTCTAAATTGATACTGCCTTGTGGGGCTTGAGGATTCAATCACAGTCATCATTTTTATCTCATTTTTTTATTAGAAACTGAATGATAGTGAAATGTGTGTAAATTGATGCTGCCTAACAGGGATCAGAATTCCAATCAAAATTATCAGACTATGGTATCCATCTCACTAAATTGATTTTTCTCAACCATCCTCCATTGATCAAATTGAGATTCATTTGAAACTTGAAGCCCCATAAATGTTTAAATCAATGATTCAAGTAAAAAAATATTCAACAACTCGTGATTTAATTACAATGTAGTCGTTCTACTTGTTCCCTTGTTACATGAAATAACTGAAGATATTATAGCTGTTCCCATAACTCATTTTTATTCTTCAATATTTTTATTTCAGAAATACAAATATGTTTTGGAACTGATAGCCACTTAGATTGGCTAAGCTTGACTGTTGATAAAATTTTGCAATCTCTAAATGCATTACCCTAAGTAAAAAAAATTTCAATTCATAAACAAATTAATGAAGGAAATGAAGTTACTTAATTTTGTAGATAATAACAGGATATTCTTGAGTAGCATTTCATTTTTTATTTTTTAAAATTTTCAGTGAAGCACTATAGAATTTTTAAAATATTTTATCTAGGTGATGAGAGGATGGGGCATTGAAGGGTAAATGGTGAGGGTGACTGGGTGTGCGATAACTCCTTATTATGTTGATTTCAATGCATTATTAAGCTTATCTTGTTATTTTAATTTCATTATTTTCCTTTATATTTTGATACTAAAATTGTTTTCATTTTATTTTTTTTATTTTTTATTTTATTCTTTTCACATTTCTGTCATTTATAATGTAATTATTTTTAAAAAATAGAATATTCACTTAGGAAATTTCATAAGGCTCTCTATCTAATTGCAATTATAGGTAAAGTTGTTAGGAATTTGTTTTATATTGAATATTATAAGATCAATTATAAGGCTGTTGTAGCATGATACTTAATCCTAATTATAAATCAACATATTCACAATTAGGATATTTTTAGATGGTGATTTTAATTAGGATCATCTTTTTCACTATAAATTTTTTTATCTGTAATAAAATATTTTTCCTTTTAGTAATTATATTTTCATTCACTTTTTTTATTTCATTAGGATCCAGATTTATTATTGTAACTACTTTTGATTTATTATTTGAGCCAAATCAGTTGGTCAACAATTTTAAAAAGAATTTTATGGTATCTGCACCAGCAATAAATCTATCCTCCTAAAAAACACGTGGAATCCCCTTCAAATTAGCAAGCCACAAACAATAGTTTCAATGGGGGTTGGCACCCCAATGGGTAATTGTGCCTGTTATATTATAATACTTTAGACCCACTTGACTTGGATACTATGGATGTCCTAACTGTCACATGATAAGATCAATCAAGTGCAAGGGAAACATGTGATAAATATGTTCTAAATCATCCATCATACACTTAAAACAGATTTATAAATTCTAAATCTGTTCATTTTAGATAAGATGAGGAATTGAAGGGCCTTATTTACATGTGATCACTGTCCATCATATACTTAATGCTAGGAATAGCTATAGCATAGACTAGATGAAAGATATAATTACACATCTTATGTAAATGATAGATTCTCCCTAGATAATCACCAAGAGCATGATATTTAAGTCATACTAGAAATATGGGTGAAGGAATGTGCAACGAAATGGAGAAAGTACAACGCAAAATATTTAGGTTGGCCAACGGTGATGGTGCACATTACCACCAATTGAGTGTAAATGAATACGGCTGGGAAGATATTTCAATATCACATTATTTTTTGAAGGTGATAATTTAAATTGCTTGATAGTATCACGATTTCTGGTATTTATTGAATTTTTGTCATTAAATTCTTAAAGAAAATAATTTTATGCATTTCATACATGTAGCATGTGCTGTCGAAGTGAGTGTGCCTTGAAATTTGACCATTTTCAAACAAAAATTCTACATACTTCAATATTTTTTAACCATTTCTTTGGGCTTATACATCAGATCAATCTAGTTTTTTATAACGTTTCACACTATACAATATATATAAATATTACTGGTTAAAATTTTGTACAAATGTTTAATCAAATTTTCCATCTATCAATTAATAAACAGATTGATCAACCTTAAAAATCAGGAAAATTTAAGTTATACATTTTAATATGATACTAAGAATTTAATGCAAAATTTTTTTTTCAAATAAATAAATAATTAATTATCACCTTTTTATTTCCTTGACATTCCACGATTTAAATTTAAAATTTTCAATAGTATTAATAATAAATCTGTAACTCATGAATTTATGTGACATAATATACATTAATCATATTGCACTTTTATTTATTTTTTCAAGATTTAAGTGATTTTAGGTTAGTTTGTATTATCTACTTGAACCAGAAAATAAGTATATTGATCTGGTATAACATATATATAAATATAAATTAAAATACTCTATGGTGCCACTTGCACAAAGAGCCCCTTATGGTGACTGAATTATCGGAATCAAGCCCGAGGGACCGAAAAATAAAATGATTTCTTTTTGTGCATTGCAATGGTTCACCCTTGTATATGAGCACAGGATGGGTAGTAAGCAAGGTTAGCCTGCACTGGTCTGCTAGGCTGTCCACATGAGGCAGATGCTAACAGGGGGTCACCCCCCCAGATTCAAATTAGGTCTGCCCTATCCAAATTGCATGCAGTAAAAATCATGGAGCCCATACCAAACCTGATGCACACACCTACGTTTTATTACTATGTTTTATTTAACAGTTTCAACCAACGGAAATGAAAACATGAATGATCTTATAACTTGACGTAGAACAAATTCCATGATAATTTGATTCTTCTGATGAGTTTCTTCAAGCTGTTCAGATGATTGGAATCTGAATATATCCATACAACATTTAGTGCATTGGATCTCCTCTGCACTCTCAAGAACACATCCATTAGAAATTTGAGGTGATTTACTCACTATCCAGTCTCCATAGACGTAACACTTAAGAAGGAAAATCAAGGTAGTAAATAGTGTGGACTGAATAATGAGTGTGTCCCTTCTATTTGTACTGTTCTAGGAAATTTGCGTGAAAGTCCTCGTCCTTTGGAAAAATTAATAGAAGTGTCCAAAAGTTGAGTATTTCCATGAACATCCAAAAACCGTGTATGGTGACCCATCTAAGCCCCTATATCAGTCTAGTCCGTATCTTCAATGGCCCAATAACCTTTATGTGGCCAACCTTATTAATTAAATATATCACATATAGACTAAGTAAAAATGATAAATTTAACCCAATCAATTGCTTAAGTTCCTGGCTCGTTGGGCTCGAAGTTATACCTCATGTACTAGAATATACAAAGGGTAATGCTAACTCTCACATGGAACCTTATTGTCTCATTTATGATGTACCTATAATCCCTCATTTACTAAACAATCTGACATAACATCGGTGTATGGTTAACTAAAACCCTAGTTATTCACCTAAGTTTATGTATATAAATTAATTTTCTAACAATGATGATGATCTCTTTTATTTTATAGATAGTATGGATAAAAATGACATCCATTACATGTGATTCCATCAAAATAGGGAATATTCTGGAAAAAATATGATTTATTATGGATATGAATGAAATGAGGCTACATCATGATATAGATTTGATAAAAATAAGCATATGGAAATTGGAGAAAAGGTGGAAAAACCTACTGACTCAGGAAGAAACTTATGAATATATCTATTGTTTCTTAAGTAAAAAAATTCTCCATGTACTGTTTTTTTTTATGATGATCATGCAGATAGAGAAAGCCATGATGTTGAATAGCAGAATTCTATGAAATTTGACCAAGGCCAAAACCAGTGATATGCAATAGTTGAATCGCGATGTCATAATCTGCGAATGATCATCTGATGTTTTTCTATTTTATGTGCAAGAAGCTATTTTGACTAATAAAAAAGTAGATATTTAAATCACAATAAATGTGATTCATATATCAAGTAGAAAAAAAAAATAAAAAAAGAGATAGAATAGCAAAAAATGTGTACCATCGCTCCCCTTATGTGTACCTTATACAACTTGCTCTTTACCTTGCTCTCCTCATTCCTCACATTATCATCATTTCATCCTTGTACTAGCTTGATTTTCTTAAATTGTTATTTTTACTATCTACTAAGTATTATCATAATCTTAATTATAGTACTAATTACTAGCATCTTACCTCGCATTTTCTCATCACTCGACTCCGTATTTTATAAGTATCTCATCTCACCACAATGATTATATTTAAAATATTTAATCCTTAATCACCATTCCCTGTGGAGATAATCATATTCATCACTAGCTAAAATTAGTAAATGACTACATGCTTATATTTCCATCAAATAATCTTAAAAAGAGCAATGACAAATTAAAATCCCATTTTTTGAATTTATCAATGTGAACATATATTTTTTTCTTTAATAATGAATTAGGACATCAATGGTTGGTACAAAGACATAAAACCGTCAAATGTTAGAAATATTATAGGCAGAAATCTTAAATGGTTGAAATCTAATGTCATTAGTTTTATTTAAAATAGCTCCTGGGTCATTCAAGTTCATATGGTACAAAAACATCTAAAATAACAGCTAATAAAAATTAAAAAGGGGAAATCTTCAAACTAGATTCAAACTTACATGAGAGGTATTTATATATTAAAGGAAGCTAAACATAGTGACTAAGAATGATCATTATAACCTACCTTTTATTGCTCAAATATTAGAATTTTTATGGGGAAACTTTTTTCTTAATGCTCAAATATTAGTGTTCTTATCACAAGATTATTTATCCTAATGATCATGAGAAAGATCATTTACATGAGCAATATGTAACACTCAAGCCATATTTCAAATATGTATGAACACCATTTCCTCTGATTTTTTTAGACTGTCTTGAGACTTCTGTGGACGATTGTTTTGTTTTAAACGCATCTACTGAGACCTACGTAGCTTTCCTGACATATATTGAAGTTTCAAAATTAATAGGAAGAGGCAAAGGTCATTTGTGGAAGTTGAATTGCTTCACTGACATAGAGAAATGTCTTAATGAAGAAAATATGAACTTGAATATATGTGTATATGGATAAGCATATATGTGTCCTGCAAGCTCAACACACATTTGATGTCTCTTTGAACAATCATTTATACAATCTATTCACAATGATGCACTTGTGACGCTTATGATGAGATCATAAAAGTGATAGAGTATTACTATCTCAAAGTCCATGTATGCATGATGCGACTAAGTCAATTTGATGAGATCATAAAACTGATATCACTAGTATATAAGCATGTGTTCTAAAAATATTCCTACTCAAATTATACTTGGATTTCCTAATAGAGTATTACTATCTCATCTCATTCATATGATTAGTATGGCCAATCCCATAACCATTAGTGTGAATTGACTGACGAGATATAATAAGTGAACTTTAATAAATAGACTTCACTAAATTGATACATAGAAATCCTTGAATGGTAGTATACCAAAATACCAATCAGGTTTCTTATCATCATGGTTGTGTAACCTCTCCATAGACCGGAGACACCAGTCACATATTATGGATGGAGGGCTGTACTTAGGCTAAAACCTATAAGTTATTGCACGATTCGAGTTTTTCATGACTAGAGTTTTTCACAAGCCTAATCCATGGTCCTAGGGGTCACACACAAATGGTCTTTTGGATGTTAAAAGATGTGCTGAAAGTTTGGAGGTCTTATGCCCTCAACAAAATTCACCCTAGCCCTAATTTTATCCCTTCTCCCCATCTTCTCTTCATTTTTTATGCAATTAGAATGACATAACAACCAAGCGGAATAATAAGAGACTTGTTCAAATGGAGGAGAAGATCCAACATGTCAGAAATCTCATGGATACATGTAGAGGCTGGACACAATAATAGCTTAACCCATCTGACTCGAGCAACCAAGAATTCATGGATTCAATCAATACACGTGATTTGATCATCATTTTTCAGCTGTCATTATGATTTTGTTTATTGTAAGTAGTTGATTGAATGAATTTATTTTAATATGATCAAAGGCCCTAAAACCCCACAATGTAACCCTCCTTTCTTTTTCCTTTCTTTTTCTCTAATTGTTTTTTTTTTGTTTTTGTGTATAGAAATATACCTTTTTAATAAGGCCAAATCACTAGTAATCCAATGAAACGATGAAAACCAGGGCATGATTGATGGAAAATAAGAAATGCTTGTAGTTTCCGATCCTTTTATTTTTTAATTTTCTTATTTATTTGTGCATTGAGGTCCATCCATGAAATATACCAGGTTATTCTATAAGCTGTCATTTTCTTCAAACTTCACATTTCAGTCTAAGTTGGAGGTATCAATTGATAAACTTAAGTCATAGTATAAATCTATTTAAAGAATTCCATTTACCATTAAAGATTGAAAAATATGAATAAAATTTAGGATGCTATACAAAACCGAGAAAATGTTTTAGGTGGTATTAAATATGATGTTAGGCATTATGTGGTTGATTCCCAAACAACAAGGGTATCTGGCAGGGTGACATTAAAGACATAAAAATAGAAGGGTTAAAGTGATATAAAATTGAGATGGAATGTTGAGTGACTTGTGTGAGCCCCCATTTCACCACCACCTTTCCTTGCTGACCCTACTTTATGTATATTGGCCTACCATTAAATTAATATTATTTTTTAAACCCCCATCCTTTCAAAATATATTAAAAACCTATATATTTATCATATTTGCCCCTTTTCCTGGATTACCATACACCATTTCACCCCTAGTATATTATTTGTATATCAACACCTTTCTCCCCTATTATCCCCAGCTAATTCTGATATACATTACTCCCAAATTCTGCTTTTTGTCTCATGTGACATCCGTTTTTCGTATTAGTTTTTCTTCTTATCCACTTGATTACTTTTTATCAACATATTTATTCACTTTATTTCAATGTGATGGGATGAATTATAGCAATATCACTCTATTAGATCAAACCTACCTTTTTTTACTAATACATTCTGGTTTTTTAAGCCTGCATAAAAAGAAAATATAAAATATTATGGGTTGTTTTTGAAGAAATTTGTTTTAAGTACTTGTTGATCTTTAATTTTATCATCCTTTTCTTGGGTGGATATACACCTATGTCATCCACTTCCCCATCTTCCTCCATACTCTTCTGGTGGATTAAAGTTTTTGGTTTATTCTTGGAATTAAGCTATCTAAGTATTATTCATCTGGCCATTATAATTTAGCTACCCTATTTCTTTTTCTAGACATCCATCACTCCGATCTTGCTTTAACTATAGTTAGATGAGATCCTACAAATGCATCACATTAGTACACACTTGATGTCTTGTGCTTGGACATGAGTAGAATGATGCATAAATCATATTTTAATTAGGAATAAAGTTGTTTATGATGCCAAACACACAGCTGCAACAGGTGAAAGTGTGATCCTGCTTCAAAGATATGTCAGGCATAACATTTAAATTGTTAAACTAAGGAAATTCTGGTATTATAGTACCCTACCAAGCACAATGTAGTATTCACTCCAAATGACTACAAGCACTTCCCCAACCAAGAAGCCTCCATCGACATATTTCTGAAAAGCCTAGTGTTTAAAGTTCCATAGGCAGTATTCATGCTAAAAATGAGGTTTGTATGAACACTTCATGGACACCTATTTTTTTTCCAGATGAATCAACTACCTGTGGAGAACCTAATTTGCATTCCTACGATATTAGTAGTTATTAAGCCCAAAATATTTGATAATTACACATTACATACTTATTTTTATAGGTATTTCACATTGATAACTTTCAAATTATAATGTTAAATTGAAGAATATTACATTACATATATGTGTTTTATTAGCCATATTTGCATATTATCATAATTAAATGGACATAAATGGCTTCCACTATAGTTTTATGACTTTTTTTAATTTTTTATTATTTTTTACGTGACACTTAACCTCAATGCATTGAAGATTTATTTTTTGCAGGGCATAAAACTCTTGGCAAGAGGTTGTTAATGGTTTTAGTCATTTTTATGGCATTTTTCAACATTATTTTATATGTTCTGACCATTATATCGCCAATAAATAGATTATAGAATTACAAGAATATTTTATTACAATTTATTTAGTACTCTTAAATGATTTTTAATGACTTTTGTGGCATCCACGTCATTCGTCTGAAACTTTGGGCAAATGATTGGATGTGTTAAATGAGTGCTTTATTGGCTCATTATGGCATTGCAATGCGCGATGCCATAATTTGCAAATCATTATTTTGAAAAGATTACCAGGCGCGGGCTGCAAGGGAAAGGTATGTTTTGTCTTTTTAATTGGCTTTTTCGTGCAATAAATGCACGCAGAGAATCCATCTCCGCGTGCATTTATGAAAGGAGAATATTCCTTGTCATCAATACACGCGGATTGATTACCCACGTGCATTTATTGCATGCAGCAATCGATTCCGCGCGCATTGATTTTAAGAAAACAAAAATGAAAGGCTATTTTTTCCTATTGTTTTATTGTAGATCGAACAGCTGACGCGGGCGACGTGGCAGTTTCCTAGCTGCTCAAAAGCATCACTATTCTGCAATGATTATGGCCTTTGAAAGGCCCCAAAAATGTGGCAGCACGTGATCCGAGGGCAGAGAGAACAAGGGAAATGCGTCGACAAACCAGAAACTGCCATTTTTATTGCGTGGAGGAGAGATAAAGTAAATCCAACAGCTAGGATTAATGGCTAGTAAAATGGTGATATATTGAGATCTACCCATCCGATTGCTCTCTAATTTTGACTATAGGTTTTTCTTTTCCCCCTCTACGACCCATAGGGTTGGATCTTAAAATAGAGGTCGGGAGGAAGAGGAAATTCACCAAGGAAACTCTCTCCCAAGAAATTGGTCAGGAAGGACAGGTGCTACTTCTGATGTTGACAGATCTTGGTTCATTCTTCAAAGTTGTAATTTTCTTCTTCATTGTTTGAGTTTATTCTTGAACGATTCTAAAACGCCAAGGCATGGGCAAAATGTGCATGCCCTTAGAGATGATTTTAATGGTGAATAGCATTGCAATTTGATTTTTATTTAAGATATGACTCTTAATTCTTAGTTCTACATTGATTTTGATCTCAATTTGCATCTTAGATCCCTAGATTAGAGTCGAATTTCATCTATAACTCACTTTCCTCCAATTCCTTCTACTTTCTCTCTCTAGGTTAGCTCGTTTATTTTCTCTCCATAGATCTAAAATTGATTGTTTGAAAATTCAGTTCAACATATAAAAACCTTAATCCAAAATTTCATTGAAATTTTCAAGCCCAATTTCAAAATCCCTTTCTTGCTTAAAAATTCCCAATTTTAATACAAAAAAAAAATTGTATTGATAAATCAGATTGATTTAAATCTTGATAATCTGAATTAATCTGACTCAAGAATCAAAAGTATCCTATCTACAGTGTCTTGACCAAAAATATTAAGATCACTATTAAGCTTTTGCTTAATTTTGATTAATTAGAAAACAAAATTAAACACAATTAAGGCCCATTAATTAAAAAATTAATTGATTCTTGAATTAATTCATTTGAATTTGATAAAATTCTTTCAAAGTGCCTCCCTGTGGTTCGACCCCTTGCTTGCTCTATACATAGTATTTAGTGATTAAGGGATATTATAAATTTTATTGCAGAAGTCTAAAAGCCCAAGTGACGACATATTTGTACACCAAATTTAGGCTTATCACACATATCATATATATTTACTTTTATTCAAATGGTTTTTTCATATTATTTAAGCTGAAAATAAGCAATATTTGTACAAGAAAATTATGATTTTCCCTAGTTTTGCTATCATATTTTTTAAAAACATTGTCATTTAATTCATAACTAAAATAACTTCATAAGTTTGAACATCTATTTTTGAATTTATTCAAATATTTTTAGGGGTTGAAAGGGCATTTAATTTTGATTAAATTAGGTCCTCTAGTTATAACTTTCTGTTTCGTTCAGATTGTAACGAATAATTGGTTGTTGCAAATGGTTGCTGCTGACTAACTATTTCTAGGTTCTTCGAAATACTTGACCCATATTCATAAACATTTCTGCCACAGCTAGCCATTATAAAATTCTTTACAATCCAACTAATCACACGCACCATGCAAACTATCCATGATTCAGCTCTATCTGGTGAGACCAAAGTGCAAGATAAGCTACTCCAAATTTGAATTTAGTAATTTTTCTTTTCAACAATTCGTTTTTCTGAATATAATCCTCAGTCATTCTCTTTTAGTAAATAAAAATATTGATATTTTTGCATAAATATGCAGCCTTAAATGGCATTTCAACCGTAAATTTCTGTCCAATAAATTTAGGACCCTTTATTCTTTATAACTTTTGCATTTTTGACCAAATTTTCCACCTAATAAACCTTATATGTGTGACACTTTAGACTTGTATACCAGTCTACTAAGTGAATCCATTGACCAAATAACTCTACATTAGTTAATTCAAGCAATTAATTTTATCTAAATTATATATTAAATAATCGTAGGTTGATTAAACACCATCCATATATTGAGTTTCTAACAGGTGAAAGGTAAAGATACACTGTGTGCTATTCAAAAAATAAATAACTGTATCAAATATTTGATGGAATATGTGGGCCTCTTCTTAATATGTATGGAGAATTTCCTATTTTTTCTAACCCTTCTTGATATGGTGATTTGAAGATATCTAGAAAGGATACATATCAGATAATAGATAGTGATCTGATAAAGATGGTGAGATGAGATGGAGATGATAAGCATTTAATGAGAATGAGATAAATATTACAACAAATGGAACACGTGAATGAAAACGAGAGTATGAGAAAGAGGAACACGTGAAGAGGTGTATGATTACAAGGATATTTAAGAAGAAATATTGAAATTAGGGTGTGTGACTTTAACGATGATGCGAAGACGAGACTGATAACACACATTTTAGTAGGTTAATATGACTATATTTACATGTTTATTTGAATGAAATAAATATTACGAAGCTTAAAATGATTAAATTTATCTGTATAATGGCATTTGTAATTTAATGAATTTTAATGATTTTTCTGATATCAAATTATGAAATAGCATAATTTTTTAGTAAAAAAATAATTTTTCCTAATTTTTATGTCCTTATATTAGAAAAGATATCATGGTTTTAGATTCAAAAAATATATATTTCTAACATTTTATGAATTAATATCTAGTTTTTGGAGTTATTTAATAGCTTTTTGACATTTCTGAAATTAGAGGCGAGGGAAAATTGTGGACGAGTGATAAATACAAAGGGGCGAGAATGATCCAAATTCTAATCGAGATGACTGACAATCAAGGTGTTTTGGGCTGAAATTTTGAGCGAGCTTCCTTAGTTCGCTCTTTTCATCCATATGATTTTTAAAAAACGATCTTTAATCTCACTTCCTCGTAGAGAGGCAGATTGAAAGAAAATGAATTTTTGAAGGTCCATGAGGAGTATTCTTCATGTCTTGAGTGCCTTGTGAAGATCAACAGAGAAATGGATCCCCATGTTCTACTGAGATCAATTTGTTTTTCTAATGCAAATCACTCTCCCCCACTTCTTTTTTGACCACCTCTAGGTACTCAAGACACCGAGAAAACTTTTGATGGACCATCAAAATTTCATTCTCTTTCAATCTACCTCTCAAAGAGAAAGTGTTTTAAAGACATCTTTACAATGATTGGGCCTCCATTTATGGATCTGTCCAAACGGGTGAATAGAGGAGAAAAAGAAGAAGCGACCTCTAATTTTCACCTTGATTTGGATCATTAAGTATCAAGCTCTGAAGTTGGACGATGCCTAGCCATTCATTTAATCCAAAGATTTCTCTCTCCTCATACTTGTTAGTGTCATCATGTTATTTTTTTCAGGTTTTGTATTTATCATTACATTAAATTATATGATTGGCTTGGATTTTTCCACATTATCTGCAATCAACCAGTGTTTTCGTGCCATGTGCTGCTTCCTGAAAAACAAAAAAGAAAGGCATAGCAGTGTTTTATTATAATGTCATTAAAAAAAGAGGGTGTGTGGCATTGTGGTGCATCATCCTATCAGGTCACCCTAGTTAGCACTAATGGACTAGGCAGTCGTCACAACACTCATTTCAGATTTTTTAATTACATTTCCAAATAACTTAGTTACACCTTTATGGACTTTTGTTGAGAATATTATCAATAAACTTTTATTATATTATTAGGTTGATTATATGCATTAGATTGAGTATTTTCACTGCACCTACTATATTGTTTAAAAAAAAAAGAGGAAGGTTTCTATGATGATTTTTCAAGAAAAGTTGAGAATATAGTATGAACAATATGTTACATTTTGAGAAATTTTATTGCAACTTTTTAAGGGTTATGTAGCCATTTAAGTTTACAATTCAACTGGTTAGTTACGAATTGTGAAACTATTACTACCATTTAAGAAGCTGAATGTATTAATATGTGATAAGCCCTATTTCAAATGAATAATTATATTTAAAAATTTTGATACAAACCATTGCCATTCTCTATGTCTCTCAACTGCTTTCTGTTTTCTCTCTCTTGCCCAATGGTGTTACATTTCTCTCTCACTATGAAGTTTTAACATTCACGCTCATTTTGTCGGGTTCTCTCCTCCATCATGATTTGGCATTCTTTCTCTTGCAACCTGGAAAAATGTTACTCTCTATTTTTTTCTCACCCAATCTTACTCTCTTTTTCTGTAACAATATGGCCCTGATTGACTTTGACAAACCATAGTCTTTTTGCTTGGTCACGGTTTGTGGCTCTCCATCTAGCTCTTGTTATTGCTCTCTGGTTCTGATAAAATCTCTCTCTCTCTTGAACATGAAAAATAGGAAATGAAAGTAATGTTAAAGGGCTTACTCTTTTTGCTCCCTGGAATCTAATAAAAATGCTACATTTTCATCACCCTGCATTTTCTAAAGAGGCTACGTTTGTTGGTCCCTCAAATAGTAACCTATGAAATTTTTTCTCATTCCTGGCTTCTAACATCATTATGTGTATTATTACCTGTAAATCATTCTCGGTGATAATTCTCTGCATTGCTAATATGTAATTGCACTCTTTTTATTTTTCTCTTATTATCATTCTATGATATTTTTATTTCATTATCTTTTAAAAAAATTGTTGAACAGAATTCTGGTGGTGATTTCATCTTCAAGATTAAATATCAGGCTATTTCAATGTTGAGAATACTCCATTGATCCAACCTTACTATTCTGATTATTCATATATTTGAGAAATCTCAAATCAGATAACTCTTTTTAAAGTCCATGCATCATCCATTTAATAATAATTTATTTCTGCAATCTATTATAGCAATGCGCTTAAAATTCTTCTCTGGAAAAAATATACCTCTGTGAACATTAAATCATTCTCTGAAATCTTCTCTTGTAGTAAATAGTAAATGTCTTTTTGGAACTTTCTACGGCGGTGAATGATAAGAGTCTTTCTTATACTTCTGACTGTAATAAACCTTTTGAAGTAGATAACATTACATTTATCGGTCTCTGGAATTTCCTAAAGTAGAGTACATTCAATCTCTTTGATATTCTCCGCATCAGCTACATTTGAATTTCTCATTCTTTACATGTGTATCAGAAATACTATTTTTTTCTGAAATTTCTTATTTTATGATTTTTTAATCTCTCTCTCACTGTGTCCGAAAAATATCTAAAATACCATATAGTTTTGTTTGAAATGTACATCTTTAATAGATTGAATCTCTCTCTTACAACTGTCTAGAGTAATGAATTTTGATTCTGATATTTCTCTGCAACATGTATTTAAAATAGACTTTGTATTTACAATTACTCTGAAACTTTCTACTGTTGAGATTATTTATTTTTTTGCTCTCACAAACACTACCAGGTATCGATTTCTTGCAGAGATTTACAATTTTGATAAATTGAATCAGAAGTTCTGCAGCCATTATATACCGGTGAATTTTCAATAACTTTCTAAACATTTATACAGTAGTGAATGTCAAATAACTTTCTGAAAATATTAAAACAGCGATGAAATACTTTATACAGTTTTTTACTACAGTGAAGATTTCTGAAGATTTGTTAAAAATTGAACTCTATTTTTTTATGCAACTTTATTTGCCTACAACATTGACTCATAAACGTTCAGTGAATTGAACTATCATATTTTAAATAAAAAATTTTGAAACAACAATGAGGTTATTTTACAAGATTTTTTAAATATTTAGGACTATAATACTCACATTTTGGGTTGGAGCAATGAGGTTGGGAAGACTTGTATAGGAGAGTCTCAGACAAGATTGTAGACATAGGATATTCAAAGACTTGTTAAGATCCGAAGGAAGAAAGGAGTCATTAAAGTTGCTCATGAAGAAGACTCAAAAAGAAGAGTTGAAGGTGTCTCAATCCTAAATATTATCAGATAATGTCATGAGACAAGAGTCCAAATAATAGAGATTAAGTCTCAAACTTAGACAATCTATTGGTTTTTGGCTAAAGACCATGCAGACTCTTTTTCGTTGGATTATAAACCAAGTAGGTTGGCTCTCAAACAAGGGTAAAAGTTGTCTCAAAGCGATAAGATTTTAGAGTGTTAATCTAGGATATAAAAATGAATTTCTGAAAAAGATAAGATGTGATACTTTAAAACATGAATTCAATCCTTCTTCTTAGTGTTTTTCAACATCACTTGCTCCAAAAAAAATTTATAACATCTGGCCAAAAAAAGTTAGAACTTCTTTCACTAAAGAATTGTAGGTCCTAGTCAAAACACAAAGATCCATCCATAATCTGTCATTTGTTTGCCAGGTCTATGGACAACTTATTAATCCTTCTTCTTAATATATTATGTTGTTTAAAACCATCTAGGGATTCTCACTTCAAACTACATTATAGACATCAGAGATGAATAATAATGGGTATTTTTCTTATTAATAAAATCTAATGAGATGTGAATGTGTAATTACTTTGCAGGACCTATAATTACAGTAAATTTTAGCATTGTCATGGACTAATGATGTAGTTTATTATCAACTAAAGCCAAGTAGCACCCCAGAGGAAGTACTAATTTGGACTAGTTGTTGGATTATATTATCTTTTTTGTTATCCAAAATAAAATTCCTAGCAGAAATCCTACAAATCAAATCATAATACTCCTTATGAGAGTACCTTAAAGCTAGCCACGTGTCAGGCCTTGAAATTTATCCATGCAATCGCTAAAATTATGGATCTTCTCTAAAACTTGCTTGAATTTTCCTTGAAGATGTTTTTCATATTGTCACCATCTAGTCTCACTGGAAGATATCAAATTTGTGAAGTGGAGAAGACATAGGCACTTAAAATGGTTTCCGACCCATTTTCATTATTTCAGACATTCTCATAAAAGTCCATACAACTTAAGTATATCCACCAATATCCAAAGAGCATATGCATCTAAACCTCCAGGGCCATGTATCTGTATAGTTAATAACTTTTGTGGGAAGATGATAATTATTGGGAAAATTTATTAATTAACTACATTGGATTATAGATTAATTACCCGAAGATAAATGTAATCCAATTAATAGGTTCAATTCCCACGCCGTGGGGTGCCAAGTGACACCTCCTGCTCAACAAATACATATTAATATACTAATTCAGTCATGGAACCTTTACCATCATCGGTTAGTGTTTACATATAATCCTTCATCCTTACCAAAATGACTTATAAAAATGTTTAACTATTAAATCTTTATCTGTCATTCTAGTTAGTATTGATACATAATAGAGGTTATTAGAGAACCTCTTCCCCAGTATCTCCACTTCCCTGGATAGGGAATTCAGTGCATCTTCTCCCTCGATACAACCTCCTCTTATACCAAGGATGGATGATCCCATCTTAATCATCAAATTACCATTTTTTACTTCTTTCAATGTATGAGTTAAGAATAATTTTCATCCTGTGACTCATAAGTTGTAACCAAAATATAGGTGTCCATCCACATGATGTTATTTGTGTCCCAGGTTTAAGGACCACGTACACAACTTGATATGAATCAACTTTATGTGTGCCAGAATAAAATTTCATTTCTATTTTCATACATATCAATTCTGAGAACTCTCCCTACATATATATCCTTTGTGTTTGTCAACTAATGGCCACAAGATCAAGTATATTTACCAAGTGGGAGGCACATGGGTCAACAAGGAGCCCCATTTGACACGAACATGTGTCTATTGAAATAGCCTGATATCATCTATACAAAGCGATTATCAAGATTTCTGATATGAGATAAAATAAAAGGTCCACATCCCATAAATTAGCTTCACACAATTAGCACTCAAACGATACATAGCCTAGTGTGATTTTAATTTATTGATTGAGTGATGCTATATAATAACTTGTTTCTTCACCAATAATGATCATCAAACTAATAAATTAAAAAAATTATTTAATAGTATTTATATTCAAATTTATTATGATGTTTAATGAGATTAGTGAATGATTTATTTGGTATCACTTAAATGGATATCTTAAATAAATTACTCTTAACTTTATCAATATCCAATTACAGTGCTGATATTGGGATGTTGCTATTTGATATCCATCCTACATCAGAACAAGTAGCAACCACACAGTGACAGTATCCAGGCCAATATCCATTAACATAACAGTTCTGAGATATATTGACTTCTGTTTTTTTTTTCAAAATTGTATTGATAATGTTCATCGTACGATCAAATATCAGTCCAGATACAAATTAGCAAACCCAAACGTTGATCATAGTTGATAAATTTCTTAATCTTTCAGGAACTAGGTTAACCAAATAAGATGGTGTAGACCCATCCACTACCTTGCATCAATAAATATTTATATTTTGATAGTTTCCATTCTCAGCCTTCCTTGTGGATTCATTGGTAGTACGTAGTCATCATGTGCATTAAGACAATTCTTTCAGTAAAAAACGTAACATATGATCAAAAAATAGTTTAAATAATTATTAACTTATAACTTCATTGTAAATAAATAGTTTAATTACGAATTTTGCAAAGCACGTATGAAAAGTTAAAATAAATTCATAATCTCACACAATGTTTTCAACTCTTAACATCAGATAGATTCCAAATATTCAGATTAAGAATATTATAACTTGATGGCAAGGGATTGTGAAAAATTGCAACCAAACCCAACAAGTTATCCATAGATATTTCTATAAACTTCATTTTGTATATCTTGAGATTTTCTTTCAACTTCTTTTACACCTTCAAAGACTCCAAAAATATAAAAAGAATCACGTCCAACAAATGTCTCTTATTTCCATCAATCCTCTACAGGTAATCCTATTGTGTCAATTGAGTTGAGGTGCCAATAAAAAACAGATGACAAACTCTATACTCTAGTAGTCGTTGGAAGACTTGGGAAATAATACTTCTATTTAAATCACCAAACATAAACAAAGTCACACGATCATTTGTGTGGCGCTTCTGGCAGTATGGAACAGAGACGTTTGGTCCTTTCAACTCCCATTAAGTGATGATAAAAATTAGGATTGATCTATCTTTTCTTTGAATAGAATGTTTATGAAATGAAATCCATTTGTCGCATATCAATTTATATAAAAAATGGAACATTCAAGAACTTTAAATGGCTTCTTCTGTGTTTTTTCAGAAAGTCAATAAAATGCTCCTTAGAATCAATAGAGTAATGTTTTCGAGTGATTTCAAATAATGTGATTTCTAGAATCTAGGAGAAGTCAATCGTCAATCTCCTTTCCAAATGATCGCTGAATCAAGGTAACATCATACTTGGAGATATTAAAAGGGTATGAGTTAGATATATGTGCGCCATATTCAATCAGTCAATAAAATTAAGAGAGATAATAAATTCAGCCAAAAAACTTTTGCATTAACACAGCTTATGGCATTCACATGCATGTTATTTAAACATACTAAAATGCTTATATACTTGATCTACGAACACCTAATGTTAATATATCAACTCAGTAGGTTATTTCAGGGCATTCTCTACAGGATTTTTGAGGTCTACATTTGACCCTTATTCAATCCCAATTTGAAGACTAGTCTATGTATGCATCAAGGAGGTTGAGCACTAAACGAGATTCAAACATAATTGTGCCAACATAAATAAATTCAAACACAATTCCTAACTCATATTTATAAATAAATTCAAACATCAATAAATGCAATCTTCAGTCACAAACTTCTACAGATTTTAATGTCGCACGCCAGAGGACAATCCTAAATGATAAATCTCTACACGATATATGTTATTTTAACAATAAACCCGGTTAAATAACTGTTCAAAATGAGTATTACTGATTTTGGGTAAAACTTTGTTGATCATTTTAATGAGAAATGAAAGTCATGGACCACATTTGCAGGGTTACCATTCGATCTATGAAAGGCCAACCCAATCAGCATGTGCCGCATCATTAAACATGTAATATTCATATTTCCCCAAATAATTTCTAACCCATGTCAATTGAATAAAGACTCAAGAATGTTGACCACAATAATACCATAATGAATAATATTACAAAAGAATTAGAAATCCTTTCCGAAGCTGATAAATGATAGAAAAAAAATCCAAATCTAAAATTTAACTTGTCCGAGAATCACAACAGCACTACTGCAAATAATAAGCAGCATCGTACAACACAATAATATTACATGAACAGTACGCACTAATGACATCACCTCCACGTAGATTTATCGAATCACTAGATCTCCCATAAACATTATCATTCTAACGGCCATAGATTAGCAGTTTAATGACCCGCACTGAGAAGCATCACATTTACAACAAGTTTATGATCTTGGGACTTGGCAGGGAAATTTTATTTAACAAGATTAAGATAACAGTAGTTTATTACTGTCGAGGGTAAAATAAAATGTATCTAATGTTATTTTCGTTCTCATGCACAGATATGGATTATACAAAATTTGAAAGCGATTTGGGTCAACCAGGCAGACCATTGAGGCACATGTAAATTGATTGTCTCTTGTCAGTGGCAACCACGGATCCTGAAACGAGACAGAAATAACCCACCATAGAAGATCAATTTATTAAAAAAAAACATTTAAAATAGTATATTTATTTATATAGAGGAAGAGACAGATTACAAGACTTCAATGAGGGGGGAGAGAGCATTTACCTCATTTTAATTTCTATATAACATTAAGATGATTAGGTTCTGTACTCGTTCAAATGCAACCACTTCGTAGAGGACCACTTGTTTCCTTTTATAACAGGACAGCCGCCTGGGAAGTTTATGGACATTAAGAATAGACTAATAATAGGATAATATTCATCCAACAAAAGAAAAATTAGACTAACCATGAAGGCTTGATGCATCAAGAGAGGCGTCAGGCCTCATGCTCCAGAAAAGCAACGCGTCGCCCATCTTCGGCTTCACTCCAAGCCCTTTCTTGCCGCATGAAGAGAGCTCGTTGTAATATGGCAAAGAGCTGCTATTCACCTTTGCATTGGGAAAAATGGTTTCTCCACCCTCTTCAACATCCGACCTGCGGTAAACCCCTCATTAGAAAAAATAAACTATTTTAAGTACAATGAATAAAAATAAAATCTAAATGGATCATATAGATACAGTGGCACCGAGGCAAACCACTGAGTAGAAAAATAGATTATTACATTATGGAAAAGTATGAAGATTAACCCTCAATGAATCATTTTTTTAACGGTTAGTAGTACGTAAATATACATTCGCACTGAGGCAAATAGCTGATTAGAAAATAAGATTATTAAATTACCGAAAAGTTATGAAGATAAACTCTCAATGAATCAAAATTTTAATGGTTGGTGATACATAGATATACATTAGAACCGAGGCAAATCGTTTATTAGAAAATTAGATTATGATCGACTCTCAATGTATCAAGTTTAGTTGTTAATGGTACATACCAGATGCTTCAAAACTGAGGAGAAACTCCTATTAGAAAATTAGATAATGTTAAAGTAAAATGAATGAAATATGCTTTCAGTGAATTGAATATAATGTTCGTGGTACGTACAGATACATTAGAACTGTTGCAAGGCGCTGGCCACCATTTTTAGTATTGAATTTATCAAGAAAATAGTCGAAATGGGGCTCATATTTCTGTCCAACCTCGTAATGCAGGACCTGAAGCCCCTCCCCGTGATCTGTCAGTAAATGAAATCATAGCTGGGGTTAGAGATGAAAGGGAATAAGAAAAAGGATTAAGCCAAAATATTCAATTTATCTCATTACACGACTAAGTGCTTGCATTTTGTGACACCAAATAAAAAATGTCGTCTCCTTTTTTATCAGGTTTAACTAAAATGCAAAGGTATTCATTCATGACATGAACGAAAACTATAGACAACGAAAGATAGTGAAGCTTTTATCATCTGTTTGAATTAAAATTTTCAAAATAATGACAGTTATATAAAAAATTGAATATTATTAATTACAAAGTTAAATGTTTAAATAATTTAATAATGTCCAGTACGTACCGGTGGGGATGAAGGTAAAATCAGCAATTCTCTTTTCAATGGCTTCGACAACTTTATCGTGGCCCCTTCTGAGGAATGTGCCAGAGCTCGTCCGAACCCTGTATTTTAATTTTTTTATCAATATGAGCGACTATGGATTGTGCATAAATAATTTAAGGAAACATTTTTTCGATCATGATTAGATGTCAAACGCTTTTAAGTGATAACTCCCCCATAATTTTGTGAATTTCGAGAAAAAATGCTTCCAGTGGGCAAAAGAAAACTTCAAAAGAAAAACAATCGACCAGGCATGACCTGCTGTCAACGCTTTTCCCTGTAGCACTATCAACAACTGTCGACTTGTACATGTGAGGCTTTGAAAGTTCGATGAGGTGCTCGCATTCCTCTTTTGACTGTACAAATTAGAGTGAATATTCTTCACGTCCAAATAAACCCCAAGAATGATATCTAAGGAAGGTGGAAATAGCGGACATGTCCCTTGTATATACCAAAATCTGTCCTTTTTTATTGAGACAAAAATACTGACCGGTGATAAATAAACCATGGTTTCAGCCGCAGAGTCGAAGAAAAAACAAATATAACATTACTTTCAGTTTACAAGAGAAGACTAGGTGGTCAATTTCCGACCAGCTTAGTACTTGCTTAACACCACACGTGCAAGAAGACTAATTAATTAACTTTTATCCAGCTAAAATACTTGTTAAATTATACGCTTGTTATTCGATTTAGTTCCCTTGAATTTTTTATCTCTAACAGCGCAGATTTAAGTAATATCTTTTCGTCACACACCGTCAGTGAAAGCACTCAACCAGAGAGACTAGGGAAAGGAACTAGAAAGATAAATAAAACATCATAGTATGATAATCTTGGCATTCTAATTGCCCCATGCAATAAATTTCGAAGTCAAAGAAGCAACTAAATTTCATAGATTGATCATTTTGAAGAACCAAAGAGATCCAGAGACCAAAAGCCATACCAAGAAGTTATGATAAACGAATGCCCTCGGCTCCCAAGACAAAAGCTCCGTCCACTGCTCTCCTCTCTTGCCCAGTCCCTCATCCCTTAAAATGAACGAAGAAGTCAATTTAATTAATCAAAGGCGATAATCCAACGATTATCAAAGAAACTTAGTAGCTTAAACAGTCCCAATATTCAGCACTTGACGTGGAAGAACAATATAATCACTGGAGCAAATAGGATCTTGTTTCCTTAAACAGAGAAATTCGCAAAAATCAAACGAAGGAACGAAGAAACCAATAAAATTCATAAATTGCCAAGGGGCCAATGATCAAGCCAAAATTGCAAAAATAATCCCAAGTCTGCACCGATTGGAGTGGATTAACAGATTGATACTCTTTAAACTGGAGCAAATGTGTATCTCGATTCATTTAAAGCAGATTAATTGCCGAGAGGTCAACGAAATAAAGCCGAAGTCAATGTATTATATTTGTTCGAGGCCAAAACAATCCCATTCTGCAGAGCTTAGAATGGAAGAACAGACGGCTAAAATTTGACTTGAGCAACCGATATAATTCATCAACTGGTAAAAGGTCAGCGATCACGCTAATTGAAAAAACAATCTCAATCTGCACCGCTTTGGAGTGGAAGAACAGATTGCTGAAATTCAAGGAATAAGCCGATGAAATTCCTCAACTGGTAAGAGTCCAACGATCTCGCGAATTGCCAAAACAATCAAAATCTGTACCGCCCGGAGTGGAAGAACAGATTGCTAAAATTTAACGAATATGTAAATGTAATTCACCAATCGAGATGAGGCCAACAACAATCCAAATCGCCAAAACAAACCCAATCTTTTCCGTTTGGAGTGAAGGAACAGATGTGAAAAATTAGCTAATGAACCGATGTATTCATCCATTCTTACGAGGTCAACGATCACGCAAATTGCCAAAACAATCCCAATCTGTTTCGCTTGGCGTGAAAGAGCAGATGTTAGAATTTAGAGAATAAACCGATGTAATCATCAACTGGTAAGATTTCAACGATCACGCAAATTGCCAAAACAATCCCAATCCGAACCCCTCGCAGTGGAAGAACAGATTGCTAAATATTAAACGAATAACCGATGTAATTCATCAACTGGCAAGAGGCGAACAATCCCAATCTGCACAACTAAGAGAGGAAGAACAGATTGCCGAAATTTAACAGGAGCAAACTCGAAAAGCTCGAAGAACCACGATTGAGCAGGAGAACAAACCACAAATCTTCCTCTTCCGAGACTCGTTGCACGCCAGCGAGCCGCCGCCCCGCAAGCAGCCCAGAAGACTCACCGTCGTCGGGGATTGAGAAAATGCCAAGAATCAAAAGCGCGGCAACGACGGCTGATAACATTAGAAGCATCCCGACGACCAACTTCCATGAAGACTTCGATCTTCTTCCGTAGGATCCACGGGAGCTCCTCTGCACACTTCTGTTCATCTTGTTTGCGGAAGATCGACGAAGAAAACGGCACAACTTTGGATCTTCCTTCAAGTTTTGATTTCTCCCCGTCGATTTCTTCGCGCTGCCGCGGGAATAATTGTGGGGTAAGGTAATTAATGAGGGTAATGGTAAGTAGATCTACACATTTATTGCCGCAAAAAATTCGTTGGGGAGAAATTACCCGCCATTGATTTCTTCTTCTCGCTTGATCCACAGTCAACCAGTTTGAACGTGATCCGATTCGATCTTCGTAAAAGATTATTAGTAAACTCTTGAGAAGCAATCGTAGAAATCAAGATTTTGCGTTAAAATTTAATGTTAGATTTCGGGGATAGATTTTTTTGTGAAAGTTTTGACGGATTCGTTCAGTTCTTTTGAAACTTTCGTTTTGAAAAGATTATAATGTTTGATTTTGTAGAAGACTGAATTTTTTTATAGAATTTTTATCTTTGGTGTTTCCTGATATGTTCCTGGTTATCAAGTTTATAGTTGTTTTTTTTAATCAAAAAGTAAAATTTTTAGCGTAGTTATAATCTCAGAGAGATTATTTTCCTAAAGTTTATGGAAACATTTTTGTTGCCATGTTCTTAGATTTTAATAATGAAAATATCTGAGAAGTTATATCTACTTTCAGTTGATCAATATTGAAAATATCTGCATAAATCATCATTTGAGAATCAATTATCTTGTCTTGCCTTAAATTCTTTTGAAGTGAAACAGTAAGAAGTTAAAACAATGAAACTGAAATCTGAAAGTTTTCATTTTACACTTCATTTATTTTGTAAGATAGTAGATCTGAATTTTATTAGGGAACGCATCATGTATTCTTCTGTGGGTAAATAAATATTTCTCTTCTGATATAAAATACTTCAGAGGTTTATTTACATAACAAATATTTCAATCCATTTTGAAAGTCGCAAACATAGTAATCTTTTCAATAAGGATATGGAATCATATCTGAATAAATACCAATTGATTTCCCTTTCCAACTAATATCCACTGTGCCATTAGTTATAAAGTATTGAATTCTGTTGAAAGTAGTGAATTAACCTCGGGTTGACATTTTTATCATTGTTTGGATTGTTTTAAAGTGGACATTGTATAGAAACTATTCAGCTTTATGAGCACCAGTTGATTGTCGAATTTTCAAGTATCGTATTGATAATAGATATCATTATTATTGGAGATCATATTCATTTATTATTGGGTCATATTAATAGAAATCAAGATAGTTTTACAACTGATACAGATCATTATTATTGGAGGTCATATTCATTTATTGGGTGAAGACAATTATTTTATCATAAACTGTTGATATTATGTAGTCATATACTCATATTGCTCTTTATTATCCTTTTAGATTGGTAACATAACTAGGGGAATATATTTGGATGGAATTATCATACTGAGGAATACAATTGAAGTTGGTTCCTAAGGAGAGACTTGTCTGACTTGTGAGTAGACCATGGACAAGCATATACTATGAGAAAACATTTTGATACAGAAATTTGGAAAAGCACTATTGAGAGTTAGTCAATGGATATGATCACTCATGTAAATCATTGAAAATGCCATTTAATTCATAGTATTATGTTGTTAGAGGTAGATTTAAAAATAGGATTATGTACACACCTTTGACTTAGACTAGAGGGGAGACTTCTTGTTTACCAAAAATGTCTTATGTGCTTGAACTAGACTATTGTGAGTCAGGAAGTGACTTGTTAAGAGACATATCTTATCCATGTCAAGAAGTTGACTTGGATAAATTCAACTGTTATTGGAATGTATTACTGAGAGCAAGTAATTTGGTATAATCATTCAGGTAAATCATGGAAAATTATCATTTGATTAATATTATCATGTTGATAGGGTAGAATGAATTATAGGATTATGGTCACACCTTCGAACTTAGTGTTGACTAAACAATAGTGTGTTTTGACTCTAGGGGAGTCTTTTTGTTGACTTGGATGAGTGTTGTATTAGAATTGCGAATAGTAAAGAAGTGGCACATTGTGAGTGGGGAGTGATGTTTGAAGAGTCAAAGCTTAACTAGTCAAGGAGTTGACTTGGACAAGGTCAGCTGTTATTTGCATATAGTGCTGTGTACAGGGAAAGGCACACAGAGACCAATGAGGCATACTCAGGGGGGTGTCTTAGTGACAATAACTGAATGACCTTCGAGATAAAGAGCAGCCTTAAAGGAGGAGTGGTTATTCGATCTCGTTTCGTCTACTTAATGAGTTGGGGTGGACATAAAGTACATCAGGAGTCCGCATTAAACATTAAGCGATCATAAAAGACTTTCACGTAGGGTTGGTTGTGCAGTCCGGTCCAATTTTTTCAGCCGGCATGCGAATTTTTTGATTTCACGAATGGGTAGTTCAATGATCGGTGCAAATTTGTGTGGCAAAATTGAAGACCCGTAAGTAATGTTCAACAGTAATGAATACGAACAAATTTCTGTCCATTCATTTGAAAAGAAGGACAAGAATATGAATAATAAGCCAGTTTGGTACATTGAATTAAGAAGATGAATAAGAAAAATAGCAGCAAGGGAGTTCTGTCCATTGATCTGACAAGAAGAAGACAATAAGAGCGAGAAGAAGCCAGGTCGGTCAATTGATTTGAGAAGAAGTGGATGAATGAGAATAAGAAGAAGCTGACCTGAAAAGAAGATGGTGATGATAAAAGCAACAAGAAGCCAATTTAGCCCATTGATTTGGGATAAAAAACAAGAATAACAAGAACCCAGTTCAGTTCTCTTGGAGATGATGAAGATTAAGTGTACATCGATTAAGAAAATGGAAATGAAGAATAATAAGATGTACCCAGTTCAGTTTATAGTTGTGTGGAGAAGAATAAGAAGCCAATTCGGCCAATTAATTTGAGAAAAAGAAGAATAAGCCAGTTCAGTACATTCATGTGCAAAGAAGAATAGTAAACAAGTTCAGCCCATAGATTTTTCAAGAAGAAGAATAAGAGGAAGAAGAAGAAGCCAGTTCAGTCCATTGATTTGTGAAGACGGAAAAAAAACCAATTCTTACTATTGAAATTCAAAGATGATGAAGAAGAAGTCAGTCCAAAAAAGATTAAGAAGAAGAATAATACAAAGCCTGTCAAGTCCATCGATTAGATATAAGGAAGACAAGAGGAGTGGCTGCATGCAGGTCGCGAAACCCTTGCACTGCTCTCAACTCTCGATCTATCTCTTGCTTGTAAACGTCTGTCCAAGGCAGAAGCTTGCCGGCCATTTTCCTGGCTTTGTTACTGCATCACGCAGGTTGCGGAAGAGAGAGGGAAGAGGGAAACCAGAAACGAGACTCTTGCCGCTGCAATTCACATTAAAATAAAACCAAACAAATCACACATTTGCACTGCGCACGACCATGGTCGATGTGCGGTGTGAAGTACTGTAGAACTATCTGATGTGCGGTCCGGAAAATCAAACCGGACTGCAAAACTGACTCTTTTCGCACCGGTCACACAAACCAACCCTACTTTCACGTCAGGACAACAAGTAATGTTTTGTGTGAAGTTGATTGGACTCGTCTATATGTCGTCTGTAAAGAATGGCAATTGCAAAATGATTGTATGAAGTTGATTGGACTCGTGGGCGGCTTCATTAGGTGAATGAATCCTTGAACTAGTGTACAAAACATCCGGCCCAAAGAGAGATATGAAGTGACTGTAGTTTAACAAATATAAAATTATAAATAGAACACGAGTTGAAGTTCCCAGAAATGATATGCAAGTCTAATTCACCCCCTCTCAGAGCATATCACCATACAAACTCCAACCGTGATTACCCAATGAATCTAACACCTATCTTGAGTGGCCATGTTCAGTCTGATCTTAGTCTGGCTGAGTTGATCATTCCATTCGAATAATTTGATCATCAACCAAGGCCACTCAATCGATCACATCTTTTTATAACAGAGGGGGGAAAGAACTGATCCAATCTGTTTTATGGTCCTTATGATTTTATCTGTTTGTGGGAAATAGTGATATGCATTTAATGTTCTCGAGTAGGAAAGAGAGAATTTCAAGAAGTTGGATAAACCCACTAGAGATCGAAAATAATACTAAGGCTTATGCAAAAAGGAATATTTCATGAAAACTCATCACTTTACAAATATTCGTCATAATTGAAAATTAGAAATATTGAAAATAACTTTTTTTCTGATTTATCCTAGAAAAATTAGTAACTTGAAGTTAAACATTTTACTTGCGTCGTTTTGTGGTCAATATCAATTCATATTGTCACACCAGAACAATATAAAATTATTCTTTAATCCAGGAACAATCTGGATTGGCGTATTCGAGATTAAGAATGATCATGAAATGTAGAGATTGTCCATAGAGCTTGTTTGAGGAGCAGATCTCTCAAGTCAACGAGGAGCCTACACAGCCAATATGGATAATAAAAAATGAAATCAGCCTCTTGATTATTTTTCATTCTTTCTTGTTTTTAATTTGTCCGCTAGCTCACTACATAAAATTGTATAATATGCTACAGGTTCGATAAAAAACATGCACAGAGCTGTTTTGAGGCTGGATTGAGAAATCAACAGAAAAAAGAGCATCTTTCCAAGATTCAATTGGAAGAGTCTGTTGTTCAATAAAGTAAATGACGAGTCAAGTTGGCTCATCTAAGATGACTAATAAAAAATCGGAATAAATATCAGTAGGATATGATTTGTACATAAATGATTGGGAATCACCTGTGGGAGGTTGTAATCATTGCTCCAGCCGGCCCTTTGATCCTAAATCTTTTCCATGGGGATATTTTACATATTAAGACGTTCTGCCAGGGTTTTAAGCATGTCCAAAGGTGATTCAGGCATACACATGTTCGCAGAAAAAATTCAGGCATACTCTTTCATCATTCATTTATCGCCAATTTCTGCTCTTGCTGCAGATTTCGGTTTATAGATTTCGAGCATTCTTTCACACAAATTCCAGGTTCAAATCTGCAAATGTCTATCGGATTTTCTCGATTCACAATTGGGTCAAGAAAATTTAACAGCCGAACGGATTGGAGAAAAGTCGATCTGCAGTACACTAAGCGTTCAAACTGACTCAGCAAGAACTTATCCTCTTCGAAAAAATCTTGCCAATAAAAATTGAAAGATTTGGATTGTAAATCAAGAATATACTAATGATTTGTCATGTCCGAGTTTTTCCATGGCAGAACTCAACAATGTGTCCTCCAAAAATCAGAAGATAATAAGCTAATGGGGTGAACAACCATCAATGGAGCGATATTCTCAAAGGTAGATGCATAGAATAGATCAACAATAAGAACTTATCCTCTTCAAAGGAATCGAGGGATAACTTATCGACAGCAAAATCTTCAAAAATCTCTACGATGGGTCATCAACTAATCAAAAGAAGATGATGAAATCAAGATCATTTCACATGAGGAAGAAACCCACTCCATCGTCGGCATCAACCGATGCTTCTCAACCAGCTGATCAAGAGCAAACTGAGTCATCAAGAACTTCTCCTTTCCGAATGAATCATGCGAGAATTTTCACTGATGTATATCTGCCGACTTACCCATGACAGAATCTTCAAAATTCGACATGGCTCATCGATTAATCATTAGAAGACGACGAAATCAAGACATATTTGACATGAGAAACAAAACCCTCACCTCAGTCTGTTCTCTTCTACGGGCGGAAATTCTCCCCCTTTCCACCATCCCCAGCCATCTTCCGATGCTTCTCGACGAGCTTATCAAGGGCAGATTGAACAGCATCTCTTCCACCGATGAGGAGGCGGGTAATGATCTCGGGATCGCGCTCGAACCGAGCTTGCTCGAACTCCCGGCGAGCGTTTTCCCGGAGCACCTCTCTCCATGGAACTCCTCGTGAATCAGGCCAAGGGAAGAAGCGGGTCGCGCGGAGAATGTCACGGTAGAGGGCCAGCGCTTCTCTCCTGGTACTTGTCAACCGCCGGACCGCCGCGATCTCGCCATGGCCGTCGTCTTCCGAGCTCTTCTCCTTCTTCACGAGGTGTCTGTCGAGCAATTCGTCTACAGAATCGGGGCCTTCATTGAGGAATCCTCGCCGGAAGAGGGCTGCGGTGGATCTCCCCCGCCATCTCTGAGCCTTGGAGAGGATTGATGCGGCCATGGAGAAGAAGGGGCTAGCAAACATCTTTATACTCAAAATTCGAGAAATTCTACACTGGTATCACCCTCCGTGCGTATGTAATTGAGATATTTATGCTCGCTCCACACCTATAAATAGGGTTTGACAGTCCCGGTCTGGTCCGGTCTTTTGGCATGTACCTAAACTAGGGTTTGATAGTCCCGGTCCGGTCTGGTTTTATGGCATGGACCTAAACCGTAACTGAAGTTCGGTCCGGGTCCAGTCTGGTCTTGCTCGGTCTCGGTCCGGTTCAGTACCCCGGAGGAGCAGGGAGAAGGGGGGGGGGGGAGACAGAGGCGTTGTGCATGAGAAGCAGCGTCAATGAGCTTTGGGGGTTATTGAAAGGGGGCTGGGGCGGGGAATAGGTAGTATGTGGGATAGGGTCCAGTCCGGTCCAGTTTTTTGGCATGGACCTAAACCTTACCTAAAGTTCGGTCCACTTCCGGTCCGGTCTTTTTTCGGTCCCGGTTCGGTCCGGTCCCCGGTCCAAAATGTCAAACCCTAACCTAAACCTTACCTAGAGTTCGGTCCGGTTCCAATCCGGTTTTGTTCGGTCCACGTCCGGTTCCGGTCTGGTCTTGTTCGGTCTAGGTTCGGTCCAGGTCCGGTCTTGTTCGGTCCAGGTCTGGTCCCGGTCATGTCAAATTGACTAGTCAAAGATGAAAATTTGGCAAGAACTTTTCCTAAAAGAATATTGCATTACAAGGCAATTTACAATATACCCCTCAAAAGAAATTTGAATCTCAATACATATGTGACTTTTAAAACTAAATAGATCAAGTCGGTGCTCACAAATCAATTCCATAAAATAGATTTCCTTCCCCAAATCTATGATATGTCATGTTCACTTCCCCAAGCTTTATCAAACTTAATCTAAATACAATAACCTAAAATGTAAAAGTAGCTATATTATAATACACTAATACCCTATGCCATAAAATTACTCTTCCTCAATTCCAAACTAATTCGCCACAATAGTTGCATATAGGACTGTTGGACCAAATATGGATGGAGCTTTAGGATGAACAAGGCTGTTTGTTTAGTCATCCACCATGGATTTTGGTTTTGTCCTAACATTCATCTTCCTAAAATCTACATTGTAACCATTCTGCCATCAGTCCCGTACCGTCATTCCTCCAAGATGAAAAATGGAACTGATGAATGAATGCACAAAATAGAGAGATAGAGATAGAGATAGAGGGACAAAATTGAGCAAGCAAGAGAGAGGGAGATGAAATGAGCGAGATATATATAGTGACTGAGAGAGAGAGAGTTAGAGACATAGAGATTGGCAGAGAGAGAGACATCGAGAAAGTGAGAGACTGACCATGAGAGAGAGAGAATATATATATATATATATGTCGAGTGAGCGGGTGAGAGAGAGAGACATAGAGAGAGTGAGAGACAACAACACTCGGATGAGAGTATGATGTGTTTGAAGTCCCGAAATACCAAGGCATTCAAGGTGATGATTGTCGTGTGCTTTCGAAGGAAGATCATCCAAGTAGAGTGGAAATAACAATTCTAAGATAGTACCACACAGTTAATAAACTTGACTAATATTTGGTTCCCTTCATATAGCTGATGACTAATGCTGATAAGCCTGTCTATAGACCACATGGTGCATGTCCAAACACTCCATGGATCCCAAGGGGAACAAGAACCAGCACTGGGCATTTGAACTTATAATTGTGGCTTAGATTGTATGATGATACTGTGGAGGTTTTCTTCTAACACTATAAAATAGCTAGTTTGCAGCTGACGTGGAGGCGCATCAGCGCAGCCCCTTTTAAATCCAATAACAAGCTGATACATGCGCGCACATGTACACGAGGCGCCATGTGTCACGTGACACGTCGGCACCACTACAAATGTTGTCTGCTCAGCCTGAATAAAAAAACTAAAAGCTTTAAAAGTCAAACCTGTCTCCATGTGCATTTATTACAAAAAATGCATCCTTTTTTATTGGGCCACGTCATCCTTTGCCAAAAAAAGGTAAAAAGGAAATCGTTTATGATTAAATGTCACTATGGCATTGCAATTCCATAATGGTTTAATCTAATGATTGGCATCAGAATTAGACTCAAAAATATCAAAATAAATATGAAAAATATAAATAAATATGTTTTTTGAACTTAATATTGAAAAACTATAGAAAAATCATATTTTTGATTCAAAAATAGTATTCTTTCAGATTTGATGTCATAAAAATCCCAAAAAAATGTAAAATGCAAAAATTCAGGATATCATTCAAAAAATAAATTAAGCATTTTTAAGTTGAAACATGCACATATATTTAATATAATGCAAATGAACAGGTAATTATGGCCAGATTAAGTTATTAAAAATGCATGTTATTATCAGGAGTGAGGTTGTCTCCATCGGGACTGGCATTTAAAGATAGTTCTAGTAATTGAGTTAGGGTTAGGTAGTCAGGTGGTGAGTTCAGTAATAAGATAAATTAAGTACGCTGTAAAATAAGAGAAGTGAAAATTAATAATAATAAAGATAGTGAAAGGGTGGAATTAAGTAACTAGAAAGTGGAAGGGAGAACTGGGAAAGAAAGAGATAGTAAAAAATATGGTACCTCTATTATTATTATGGGTAATATTTTTTACATATTAAAGATATTTAGGAAATATGATATTGAAATGGATTTAGAGTATTATAATAAAGTAAAATTTTAAGATAGGTAGTGGAGGAATCATTTTTTAGATTTTTAATCAATATATAAGAATAATAAGCTAGTGAAATATTATTTAAGGTGCCATTCTAAGCTCTTTTTATAATGAATATTCATTTAAATTTATAGTAGGTTATATGTAAAATAGGAGATAGACATAGTAAGAAGGGATATTAAGATTTAGGTGGTGATGAATAGGGAATTCTATTTTAGTAAGATAAAGAAAACAGGGGATAAGAAGTATTATGATTATAAGAAATGCATTATTTAAGTATATGTATAGCATAGTAAAGCATAGGAATACTTATACATAATAGAGAGATGAGAGAATTTATTTTTAGCTATTTAGAGGAATATGAGGGTTTAGTTTGCGAGTGAATAATAGAAGATGGTGAGGAAGAGTAGGGCTAACTAAGAATTAGTTAGATATATTAATATATGATTAGCAAATATGATTAGAAAATATTAACATAATTAGGTTTAAGTAGTTTATATACTTACTAGATAGATTTTTTGTATTTTTTGGAATAAAATATAAAGGAAATTTTAATAAATTCAGGGGAAAATGCTCGATGTACCGCAGTCAGTTGCGAAAATGTCTTAAGATTGTCAAACTTTCTAACACTATTCAAAAACAGATTCCAACGTTGTTTTCAACCAGATTTATGTAAGAAATCACACTTGTCAACTAGATATCTACCAAATAAGTTTCACAACATCGCTGGATTACCCTGATTCAAACAACCATGGGTGGGGGTGGTTATCACTGCCCCTTAACTTTGGTATGCATCAATGATCATCTTCCTTTGTGGTGGCGCAGGTCATGTGCATTTTGGACCTCCTTCGATATCATTCTGAGTAAGCCAAGCCTACTCGGAGTTGATCACCTACTCTAATTTGGCTGCATGAGCTCTAAATGGGTCTCCCGCCATCACTCTAGATATTTAAGGCTTTAGGAAAATCCTCTAAGGGCCATTAGATTGCCTTTGGAAGTCACGCCAGTCGAAAACAATCGTTCAACCAATGCAGTTTTTAGTCAACAGTAGAGATGGACAAATCTATCCCTAGGCTTGTCATCTCACTCAATGAGGATCCAAAGACAGCAATTAAATCACAGCCATGGACCTCACTTAATCCTCGTGTACCCCCATCACCACGTCAGCCAACTCTGTAAGCCGTCTTCCTCCTAATTCACACTCGTGTAGCCACACCATCCTCACAAGCATCCACTGATAAATCAGAAAACTGAGAGAAGAATACAATTTTATAAAAACTCTCCAACACTTAAAGAAGCCACTTATGATGGGGTCTTGGGGCCCAAGTGGCTCGAAGCCTGATTATTTGTTCTTTCCTTGTTTCTTAAGACTACTGCTCATTTGATCACGATCCATCTCCTCGTTGGTGAGCGAGATCCCTACAAGTTGAAATGAAACATGAAGATAGTTAGTGCCATATCAGAGACTTGAAAATAGATTTCTGCTACATAGATGTTGAGGCCCCATGAATGATAAATAATTTCCTACTATCTTTGTTGCCTTGTAAGTCAGGCTTAGGGCCTACTTCGATGGGCGCTTGTTATTCTTGTTATTCATCTTCTCCATATTTCTTTTTTATTTCTTTAAATTTGACTGCAGCCCATAAAAAAATATAAAATAACATACTAGTGAAAATAATTTAGCCCATTAGAGTTAATAGTATTAAAGCGCATTTTGGATGAAAATAATTTGGATTGCAAAACATATAAAGTACAAATAAAATGTGGATTTTTAACATAATCGTCCAATTAATGAATGCAATGAGAATTCATAAAAATAAAGGTAATATCAATAAAATGATGGTAAAAAATGGCCTTAACATATGAATGTTTCCATGCATGAAAAGGTGTTTATCGAACTAGGGGAGGGAGAACTAGAGGTTCTAGAAGAAGGGGAACTATCGACCAAACGTGTTGTGGTGGGTGGAGTAGTAGAATTGTGTAGTAAGGGAGGTGTAAGGTGAGACTAATGTTATGTTTGATGAGCATTGGAGGGTATTGGTTTCTAGAGGCCTTGACAAGGATGAATAAATCAAAATATTCTACAGCGGAAGACTTGAACGGAATCGAACGACATCATTGAAACTATGAAACGAAGTACCTTTGCATGGATCGCATCCGTGATTTCTTCAATCTTGAGGTGAGATGAGTCGAGCTGCTACTGTGTACAGCCTCTAGATGTATCCGCCTGATCCTCGGCACGTTGAATCTCCTCCTTCTCATTGACAAGCCCCATTCTACCTCCACCGATGTCATTACGCCATTCCGATCACATCGGGCATGGAGAGGGATGTTGGGAGAGGGGAGAAGGGGAAGGCCCCTGAACAATTTTGGCCTGGGTGAATTTCTTTCAAGGCATTCCTCTATTTATACTAACTGGTTATTTTTTATAAAAACCCCAAAACTCAAGTATATCTTCCGACGTCCAAAAGACCATTTGCGTGTGAACCTCTAGGCCCATGTATCAGTCTAGTTAACAACTCTAGTGGCCCAATAATATTTATTGGCCTTCCAAATTAATTAACAATATCATCATGTAGATTAATTAATGTCGGATTGATTTAACCCAATCGATAGGTCGAGTCTCCAACACGTGGGGTGCCAAGCTACACCTCCTGTTCTAGAAGATACAAAAGTGTATATCGATTCACTCATGTAACCTGTTCATCATCGATTACCGTGTATGTATAGTCCCTCATCCATTTGACGCTCCTTGGATGACTTAGGGTATGGTCAATTGTCAAACCCTAATCGGTCATCTGAGTTAGTACTGATGCATTCAGAAATAATCAGAGAACTCTTATCTGATATTTCACTGCCTTGGCCAAGAACTTCATCTCATCGTCTTCCTTGAGGTGTCACATATTATAGGAGGGTGGACGATCCCATCTTCACCACTCAATCGTCTTCATGAGCGTCTTGATGCACCCAAACTAAGACCATTTAGAATCCCATGATTAAAGACTTGTTGGCCATTGTCAAAGTACAACCGTCCGTCCACAAGATGTCTTTGGTGTCTCAAGTCTAAGGACCACTTACACAACCGCGATGTGAATCAACTTGATTGACAGTTCGGTATAATACCATTCAGGGATTCGTATGAATCAATTAAGTGAACTCTTTCCACTAATGAGCACCCACTATCTATCCTTAGTGTCTCCACATTAATGGCCACAAGATCGACCATACTCATCATATGAGCGAGGCTAGATAGTGTTATTCTATTTGGATACTTTGATGACCTTCTCACATATCCTTCAAATAGGAATGTTTAGAACACATGCTTAAAGACTAGTGATCTTCGTATTATGATCTCATTATAATTCACCAAGTCTGATCATGTATTCATGGACTTCATTATACGCATCACACGTGCACTATAATGAATATGTTCTATTAATGAACATGGAACGAGATGTGGAATGTGTGATTGGCTTGCCGGTGACATATATTTCCATAAGAGGGTTGGATAAGAGAGTGAGGGAAGAGGAATGCTAGGGGACACTCTAGGTGGACTTAGAAGTGAAGTCAAACTAGGTTGATGGAGCCCTAAGGGTATTATGAGTAATGGTTAAACTGGTGGGATGGAGCCCTAGGGGTACTATGAGAAGGGTAAATAGTTATCTAAGGAGTAATGGTGGGTGGAGTATTGGAATGGTGTAGCTAGGGAGGTACAAGGTGAGGCTGAGGGGGTGCAGATGAGAGAGATAATGGAGTGGGGGAAGATCTAGAGGGTATAATAGGCTAGTGGGAATAGGAGTCTTGCTAGTCTGACCCGCAACATCAAGACACAGTATAACCTCCCATATAATGTGTTTGATGTCTAGGTATCATGGCGGGCACCTTTGTCCTAATGCAATGTCATGGCACGAGGTGAAACACCTTGGTCCTTAATAGGTGTTTTGGGACATTCTCATGTCCTTCTTTTTCCCACTAATGACCTGAAGGTGTTAGTTGGGTTGATGTCGAGTGAGGGTTGTGTGAGTGGGTGGCGGGCTTGTCTACTACATCATTGACATAGCTCTATTAGAATATTGATGCTGGGTAGTGTAATGGTCAAGTGCTATATTGCAGGACAAGTTGGATAGGATGGCAAACATACTCACCTATGGAAACTATGTCACAGTTTGGCAAGAAGAATGAATATTATAGCTTAGGAGAGTGAAACTTCTATAAAAATATGTTAAGTATTTGTACACAATGGGTTGATAAAGAAGTTCATCACATTCCTAATTAATACCAAGTAGTGGAGGTTACAATAGGTCAACCTCTGCATCTACTCTGACATAACCTAGATGGTTGAAAAATTTTATGTCTTTTTCAAGACACAACTGTTCCAATATTGTTTGCCATTGACACAAGGGCATGAGGTTTGAATATATGTATAAAGGTCATAGAACCCAACCCAAAAAATAACTTAACAAGTCTATAATTCATGTAAGATTCCTGGCATATTTTTTTGTCCAATGATATGTGTGCACAATTGGTTTGCTAATTATTGATGTCATGCAGGTCCATGCCTTCGTAAAGTCCTCCTTAAGCTGAAATATGACGAATGTTATTGAGCATAAAGTTGAACTTGTGTGTATCAATAATAAGGCCCATAAAGTTACCTAGAGCTTGGTATGTTTTTTCATATAGTAGAACCTGATATGTTTTGTTATCATCAATTTTTTTGTTAATGATAGGGCAAGTACCTGGCAAACATAGGAAACTAGTATTGGGGTTGGAGCAAATAAACATAATTGGTGCCCCTTGCTCTAGCAATGCTAACATGTTTCTCATTGGGAACTATTGATTGCCTCAATTTTGACGATGCCATAGCTGATTAATTCAATTACGACCATGAAAATTGTGGTAGAATTTATGTGGACTAGGCCAATCATGTCCTTGGAAAAGTGACATATATTATGCATCTTGAAAGCTAATCCCAAGAACCATGTGTTGTTTATGTGTATTGGATTAAACTTTAACTAAGGCTATTAAGTAGGTGCTCTTTACGGAATGAATTCATTGATTGGATTTGTATGAATTCCTTAGTGGTATTATACCTTATTGTCACTCACATCGATTCACGTCATGATAGCGTTAGTGGCTTTTACATTTAAATCGGCAACAACACCTTGTGGATAAATGGCTGTCTTTTGACCATGGCCTACAAGTTCCTAATCATAGGGTCCAAACCATCTTAGCTCGAATGTAGCAACAAATCTACAAAGATGATTGTGTGGTCAAAATGGGATTATCTACCTTTAGTATAAGAGGAGGCAGATCAACAAAATCAGATGTGAAGATACCCTTGGCTAATGTAATGGAATATCAAAGAATTAGTTATCTAATGACGTCTCGAATGCATCAGTACTAATTGAGTTGAACGATCAGGATTTACAGTTGACAAGATGCTAAGTTGGGTTAGGCATGTCAAGTCGAAGAGGCATTACACATGATTGGTAACTGAGGACAACAAGGTTGCATGAGAGAGTTATTATACTGATTTATATCTTATAAGGCACAATTTGTAACTTGACACCCGACAAAGCAGAAACTTAACCAATAAATTGGATTAAAATGCTCCTCAATTAATTAACTAATCTATATGTTGTTTTAGTTAATCAATAAGGTTGGCTAATCAAAATTTATTGGGCACTTAAACTATTTAACTAAACTAATACATGGCCATAGCGGATCTAACACACCAGATTTTTCTCTATAATGGTCTCACACACAATCAACCCTCAAAGTTTTGGCTGCTTTATGAAATATTCCCAAGGCCAAGGACATTATGAAATTTTCCCAAGGACTTTTTTTGAAATTTCCACAATATTATAGATATAGGGGCAGCCTCACTAGATTGCTTCCCATTTATTTTCTTTCTCTTCCTATGGAGTGTTGCCTCCACGGAGTCCACATGATGAAAAACTCCTATCAAATTTTGGGAACCTAAATTTGTGAGAAAAAATAGGAGATCGAACGCTGTGAAGATGCCCCTCCAGATCAGACATCTCAATAAGTTAAAGAAACTCATAAAAAGAATGGAGTGGGTGCACAAGTTGTTTTGTGTCAGGTAATATGATCATTTATGCTTTTTCTTTAAGATCTAGTTTTGATATAGGATTTTTTTCTGCACAATCAATTTCAGAATACTGATCAAAGACACAAAACCGAACACCAATTTGACTAAAAATGGTGATTGTGTAACATTCAACCCATAGCGAGTGATTATGAGTGTAGCGTAACCATGCCAACACTAATCGTCACAATTGTAACCATTTCAATGGTAACCATATCAATATTGATTGTGCCAACCTTTACCGTCTCAATGTTTGCCTGACTACAATTTATGATGACAATGTTGACCCCGCCACCACTTACTGGGCCAACATTGATCATGCCACCATTAACCAATCCAATTTCTACCATGTCAACATCAATCTTATCAATATGAATCATCTCAATCTTGATTGTATCAACATTGGTTGGGTCAACATTGATCAGGTTAACAATGGAGTTGACATTCTTGTTTGATAAGGTTAACACATTGGTTGATCCAATGTGGGCTAATCAATTCAGATCATCTAAACTATGTAGGATTAGTCAAATCAGTCAAGCTGTCATGACCAAGTGGGCTGACCTGACAGGGTTAGTTTGGTTATGATTGACCGAGTGGATGAACTTAGGTTGATCAGATTTATCAGCTAGAGCTTAGATAGTTTAATTGAACCAAGAATGGTTGAACTGTTAGACATTTTCCATCAACATACTGCTTCCGAGGTGGCATTGGGAGATTTTCATGACATCCCATGCAAATAAATTGTCAGATTTCTGTATTGTGGGGAGATCTGATTGTGACGAATTCTAGTGTAACAACATTGCTTGATGCTATTGTGGGGAATGATGTTATTTTTTCTAATAGTTATCCAGGTTGTCCAATCTAATACAATGGATGCATAAAGTGGTTGACATGGACTTCATGCATCTCACTAACACATCTAACATGTTAGTGGGGTGTTGATGTGTCTCATCCAATACAATGCAAAACATCAAGTAGCCAGCTGATTTTTCAAGATTCAATGGACATTTATATTGTTGCCTTTTTTATGTAATGCTGGCTATTTTTTATGGATCATAAGAGTCCAATGGCTAGGATGGCACCCATGGGGGTATTCTGGACACCAAGATGAACATTCAATGAATCCACTAAACTACCCTCTTTCAAATGCCTAAGAATGTAGGAAGAAAAATCAAAGATATTTGTTTCAGAATTTGTCATCTCATCTTATAAATAAAAGGGCATGGATGGAAAGAGGAGAGAAATACAAAGTTGTGCTCAAAGTTTCAGCTTTATTGGCCTTATCAATTTCCAGATATCAAGGTTTAGATTTGGAGCAATCCTTATAGTTTATTCAATTAAAAAATTATCTCTCCTCCTTTCCCCTTGCCACATCACTTCTAGAATCTCACATCCTAAGTCTTTTTTAATATTCATTGTCAATCAATAGCTCGAATTGTCACATAAGCTAATGGTAGAAAGTTTTTAAAAAATATATTCAGACTTAGAAAATTATTATTTTAAATGTATCCAAAACCCAAAAAATGAAATGACACTCATAAAATAGATCAAACCATTTATAGGTTGATAACTCACATACACATATATGATCATTATATTGAAAATAAATGTATAAACTTCACAATGTTGTTTTTATAAAGAGTGTTGTCATTTATCCTATTTTTGTGTCAGTACGAGATATGAATTATTATAGAATAATTATACTTATCAAGACTTAGGATTGCCTTGATGAGGAACTTTCCAAAAGAGTATGCGAAATATATGTGAAGAATTATCCATTTTGATAACATATAATTTATGGATAATAAGTAAATAAATATATCATTCAAAATTTTTATTTAAACATTAGAGAATCAATTTTATCCACTCCAGTCTAGGAAAAAATAATGATTACTTACAATACATCATACATACTATGGCACTCCGTGAGTACTAAAATAAAAGGATTGGTCAGATAAGTTTTCATAATTTTTGATAATTTCATGAAGGTAAGAATAATTTTAATTTTTTTAATGTAGTCACATATTAAATAAAATTTGGTGTTTTATGGGACCATCAAAAATAAAGAGGGAAAATGGTTACTAGGTGAGGGGCTGGGACTAGTGGGTTGGGGGGGTCGTGGGGTTCCTGGACAAGGAGGGATAGAAGACTAGGATTGTTAGGACTGGTTGGTTGGATAGATATTTTCATTACAAAACTTTCATGTGAGAATAAGTACAAAGGCAATAGCAATGGTACCTGAGATGTGTGCATTGTATCCAAGTAGGAGCCACAAGTCTCAGCATGGAATAAGCTTGGAGAGTAAGTAGGGCCTGAGGTTTGGAGAGCATAGACAGCCCAATTTCTTAACATATGAGTAGATAGGGGGTTTTGAATTGAGTCCCTCACAAGGGGATTTTAATTCCAAATTTATTATCGGAAGCCTCTTGATGAGATGCACTATAGTGGCTATGACTTCATCCCAGAAGGTTTGATATATGGCTGTATGATGCATTATAACTAATGATGTTTCAATAATATGCGGATGCTTGCACTTGCCCACTACATTTTGTTGTGCCATGTGCGGGAAGTTCTCATGCATTGAATTATGTGTTTTCACAAAAACTTGTTGAGTGAGTGGTTTGCCTTAGTGAGATTGAAAGGTTTGAATTGGGTGGTTGAATCGATATTCAACTCGGTGTTGAAATTGGATGAAGATATTGATAATGCAATTCTTCTCTTTAAGAGGATAGAGCAAAGCCAAGCGTATATGCTAAAGATATCAATTAAAGCGACACAATGAGTGAAGCCTATATGAGATATAATAGTTGCTAGTCCATATAGGTCGGAATGGATAAACTCCAATAGTGTCACAAACAGACTATTAGATCAAGAGAATAATATTTTTTTTCGCATTAGATATAGTGCATGACTTGCGGACATACAGTCAAGGCAAATCAATTAGAGGAAAATCCAAAACAATTCATTGTAGTTCTGGGATCCGGTGCCTTGGGTCAATCATGGAAAACAAGTTTTTCCATGGATGTGGAAGCGATTAATCGATTCATAATCGATCTTTAAAATTCATAATGAATACATCACATTTAATTTATGGGAAGCTTGTTCTACCCTTGACTTGTTCACTTTGAGATTGTTATTAAGCCTTTCGTGTGATTAACTTCTAAAAGTATCTAGGCAATCACATTGCTTTTGGATCTCCACTTCTTCTTCTTCAACTCTCCTTGAAAATCTTGAAGATCTTGTCACCAAAAAGACACTCTCCATGGTTGAGTGGAGAAGAGATCAGAGTGGCGAAAGGGGGGGCTCCCAATTCTGGATAACATGGGTACTTACAAAGGGTTTCCCGCTCTTGTATTGCAATGCCCGAGGGACACGGGGCTTCACTCCCTCTGCTTCTCCTCCATTTATATTTCACTTAACATTTTCTAAAAAACCCATCAAATAAAATATATTAACAAATCCCCTTATGATCTTATTGTGTGAACTTCTAGGCCCATATATCATTCAAGTTAATAACTTTAGCGGCCAAATAACAATGATTGGCAAAATGTATTAATTAACTATATCAACATATAGATTAATTAACTAAGGATTGATTTAACCCAATCAATAGGTTAAGTTTCTGGCCCAAGGGATGCCAAGCTACACCTCATGTCCTAGAAGATACAAAGTACTGTTTGAACTCTCTCATGGAACCTTTCTTGTCATCAGTTACCTTATATATATAGAATCTTCATTTCTACAAGACTCTTGAAAGACATAGGGTATGGTTGAAATGCAAACCCTAATCTGTCACTTGATTAGTACTAATGCATAACATGCATCATTGGAAAGCGTCTTCTCCGACATCCTCCATCCTTGGCCAGGGATTTGCTGCATCATCTTCTTTGAGTCAATCTCCTCTTTTATTGAGGGTGAATGATCCCGTCTTTACCACTCAGTCATCTCTGTGAGCCTCAAACTATCTTCAAGTCATGACATATTTGAATCCCATGATTAGAGGCTTGTAAGTCGTAGTCAAAATGCAATCATCCATCCACCAGATGTCCTTAGTGTTTCAGGTCAATGGATCACTTAAACAACTATGCCATGAATCAACCTAATCGACATAGGTATAATACAATTCATGGATTCTTCGGATCAAAAGAGCACCCACTATATGTCCTTAGTGTTTCCACACTAATAGCCATAGGATCAATTATACTTATCATATAAGCAGGATCAGATAGTGTTATTCTATCCAGATAATTTGATGTGCATCTCGACTATACATTGATTAGGAATATTAAGAATACATGTTTAAAGACTAGCGATCATTGTATTATGATCTCATCATAATGCACTATGTCATTGCACATATTCATGGACTTCCTTATAAACATCACATTGGAATAATCATGAATGTAATATTCTATTTAATGAACCTAAATAAAAACATGGTGGTGTGATTTGGTTTGACGAAAACATAATATCCATTATGTAGCATATCAACAATGGTATCAAACAAATGTGTACTAATGTGGGTATTCACATTGGTATGAACTGCTTAATATGTTGGCCCAAGGCCTTTTAATAGGATGAAATTCAGCATTCATTCATGTTCAGGACAACCTATTCTCCAAGATAAGCAGCAATGCTAGGAATCTCTTGAAAGAAAATGTCAATAGTTGTGTAGCTCTACCTACATTATAGAGCTTGTTACCAGCTCCATGATTCTCAACTCGAAGCTAGAGGAAAGTTCATGGTTGAGCATCTACCATTCTTCATGAGCAGTGACATAGTCTTCTATCATAGGTAGCACCTTGTCCATCATAGATGAAATCATGGCCCATATAAAATCCATGTCCTTCTTCCACCATGGATACTCATGGTCTGAAAATGAAGGGACTCCTGAAAGCTTATTGTGAGTCAAGTGTTTACCTAGACCTTTTACGAATACTATGCCTTAAACACATCATAATTGTTGGGTTATATAGGCCTTAATTTGGATAAACATGATGATTCCATGTAGCAGAAAACTTAAAACAAAATCGCAACAACATCAATAAAACATGAAACATATCTCCTCGACATGGATTGCATCTATGATTCCTTAGATCTTCGAACTAGTCATGTGGAGCTGCTCATGTGTGTAGCCTCTGAAGTACCATGCGGTCATCTACCATCGAATCTCCTCCTTCACGTTGATGAGCTCTGTTCAACTTCCGTTGTTGACATTACGTTGTCCCAATAGCATTAAGAATGGAGGAGCCATGGGGAGAAGGGAGAAGAAGGGGAAGGACCCTGAACAGTTTTGGCCTTGGTGAATTTTTTTTAGGGCCTTCCCTATTAATACTAAGTGGAAATTTTTAATAAAAAACCCCGAAAAGTAAGTATATCTTCTAAGGTCTAGCATGCCATTTGCGTGGGACCCTCTAGGCCTATGTATCAGTCTAGTTAATGACTCTAGTGGCCCAATAAGCTTTATTAGTTTTTCCAAATTTATCATCATATAGATGAATTAATTTTGGATTGATTAAACCCAATCGATAGGTTGCGTCTCCAATGAAAGTGTACCATTGACTAAAAATATAGCACTTTCATGCACTCAAAAAATGGTCTTTTGGACATTAGAAGCTATTAGCTCCTCATGACTCAAAAAACAAAGAAGGGTTTGTTCACTAAGAATGATTGGCGTTTGTCAAAGTGGGAGACTGATAGAAATATATGTGGTTGAGGCAATCACATATTCCATATCTTGTTCCATGTTCACTAATAGAACATATTCATTATAGTGCATGTGCGATGCTTATAATTAAGTTCATAAATACATGCTTAGACTTAGTGAATTATGATGAGATCATAATATGAAGATGACTAGTCTTTAAGCATGTGTAAACCCAATCAAATTGGGTTGGAGACTCAACATATCGATTGGGTAAAATCAATCTGACCTTAAGCATGCTTAAAGAATTTCCTCATGCATAGGCTTACCTATCCATTGGGTTAAATCATTTACTAGACCGATACATGGGCGTACAAGATCACACGCAAATGGTCCTTTGGACGTTAGAAGATATACTTAAGTTTTGGGGTTTTATGAAAAATACCCACTTAGTATAAATAGGGGAAGGCCTTGAACAAGATTCACCCATGCTAGAATTGTGGAGGGACCGTCTACTTCTCCTCCCTTCTCCCCACACCTCCTCTCCACTCGTGATGCAATTGTGATGACGTAACGATGAGAATGGAGGGTGAATGGAGCTTGTTAAGGTGGAGGGACCTTCTCCATTACAATGTTCTCATACGCAGGAATACCCCTGTTAGCCGGCTTTTGTAAAAAATTATATTTGTTCTTCGGCTTTGGGTTGTGGGACTTACTTCCTAGCCCCAATGGGAATAGTTACTAGCGTTACAGGTTGTTGGGCAGCTAGAAGGTTTCCACGAGTAAGGTTGGGGACTGAAGGCTGCTTTGCGTGCACCAGACACGTAGCTGACTGAATCCATTGTGACATAGATGGGAATGCATACTAAGAAAGACAGAGTTGAGTTTGATACATCAACCGTTTACTTTCACAATCACTATACGAGATGAACCTGGGTATGGTGAATTGAAGTTGGCCTTAGGTGTAATAGGACTCCCAATTACTGCGCATGATCATATACTGAGCCCGTCGGTAGTTATAAAGACACGAGTTGGGCTGGGCTTCGACTCAGAAAGATATAGGTTTTGAGGCGCTACTTTAGGAGCGTTTATGAGCGAGGGCAGATAATAACTGATTTTAATCAGAAGATTCGACGTGGGGAAGATCACATGGAAACGTCAAGAGGTTGCTAAAATGAGCAGCTCAACTCATCTCAATCTCGGATCCAAGAAATCATGGATGCAATATGTGCATAAGTTCTTTGTTTCATGTTTTATTGATGTCGTTATGATCCACATAAGTCTTCCACTACATGGATCATTTTGAGTTCATTGGTGCCTCTAGAACCCAACTGTGGTATCAAAGCCAAGTTCTGCCTTGTTTGGGATGAAGAAAGACACTAAAATTATCCCAAAAAAAGAGTAAAATATGGTTTTTGCACTATTTTGTATTCATTCCCATTTGAAAGGCCATCACGTTTCGTTCGAAGCTCCTTTTGAGTTTGAACAGATTCCGCTGAAAGGCTGAGGGGGGCTTGTTCAGGGAAGAACGAGGCCCCATTCTCCTTAATCTCAAGGTCTGATCAGGGTGGAAGGGGCCCCTTTTCAGCCTGAACAAGAGCCATTCTACAGCAGTAGGCCCTAGTGCCATCTAGGCAATCGTCCCGCATGGCATGCGCCACCTAGGTGGAGGCTTGTGCAGCCCACCACACTTAGGCAGGCAGCCCGTGGGATCACACCACCTAGGCAGGCATCCCACATGGCAGGTACCACTTAGGCATGTGGCTTGTGGGGCCCACTAATTGGGTGCAAAAAAGTAGCATATCCCTGCCCTCACAAGTGCATGAGAAGTTTCTTCAGCAATGGGCCATTTTACATTAATGGAAATTAATATTACGACCATATAAATGTCTATGAAAAGCAAGATATTTATTTCATATATAATAATTTAAAAATAAATTATTTTAGACATAAATAAATTCCAAAAAATTTTGAAAAAATCAGGAAAATTTTATTATTGATTTCTTGACATGAACAAGTTAAATTTCAAATTTTTAATGTCAAATAAATCATAAATATAATTTGAAAATGTAGATTTCCTTTTATTTTGAGCTGAATAATTTTTAGAATCAGGAAAATATGTATTCGGTTTGATTAATCAAATTAAATTAAGAGTTAGTTTATTGGATGTCAATAAATTTCTTAAATTAGAGAATGAAAATATTTTTGGAATAATTAAAGTGAACAATTTAATATTTAAATTACTACATCCCTATAACTATTTAAAATTATTTAAATGGTTGTTTCTTGATTTTTTAAATTCATTGTCATGGTTTTTAAATTTAGCAATGATTTAATGTGATTAAATAGTGCTTTATTTTAACATGATGAAAATTTCCTTTAGTATTGTATTAATTCATTTTATTTAGAATTTGTAATATTATATTGTGGAATGTCTGATGGAGTGAGAACCTAAAAAATTCTAGATGGACCTTATGTAGGAACCCTAAGATATGGTTTGAAAATATAGAGAGATGTTGGGCTTAGAACTTTGTCTATGATTGATAGTCAAGATACATTGACATCCTTGCACAATACATGAGACATATGTATTATTCATATGCCTTAGAAGAAGACACATGTGATTTGAGTTATTACATAGTGCTCCACATGATAGTTGAGACAAAGCTTAAAACTCCTCAATTTTAACTCTTATCCATAGTGAGAGAGCGACGAACGCAAGCATGTTTCCCCTTCATTATAGTCTTAGGATCCAAATCTCATTAAGTTTGGGTTGGTGGAGTCCACTACACGCTCACTTATTTAGTAGATGAGACTACGCACTAGTGTATGACACAAGGTCAGGGTGGAGGAACTGTGTAGTTTGTGTTGGGTTCTAGAGGCCTAGATCTGGATGAACAAATCAAAATGATGCGCAGCAGAAGACTTTTGCGAATCAAACGGCATCGACAAAAACATTAAACGAAGTACATTTGCACGAATCTCATTCGTGATTTCTTCAATCCCGGAGCCAGACGAGTCGAGCTGCTCAAGTGTGCAGCCTCTAGACGTATCCACACGGTCCTCGGCATGTTGGATCTCCTTCTTCTCGTTGACGAGCCCCGTTCTTTCTCCAACGGTGTCATTACGTCATCCCGATCACATCAGGGATGGAGAGGGGGTGTGGGGAGAATGGAGAAGAAGGGGAAAGGCCCCTGAACAATTCTGGCCTAGGTGAATTTCGTTCATGGCCTTCCCTTATTTATACTAAGTGGGTATTTTTCATAAAACCCCCAAAACTTAAGTATATCTTCCAACGTCCAAAAAACCATTTGCGTATGACCCTCTAGGCCCATGTATCAGTCTAGTTAATGCCTCTAGAGGCCCAATAACCTTTATTGGCCTTCCAAATTTATCAACTATATCATCATATAGATTAATTAGTGTCGGATAGATTTAAAACCAATCGATAGGTCGAGACTCTGACACGTGGGGTGCCAAGCTACACCTCGTGTCCTAGAAGATACAAAAGAGTGTGTATTGAATCACTCATGTAACCTGTTTGTCGTTGATTACCGTGTATGTATAATCCCTCATCCATTTGACGCTCCTTGGATGACTTAGGGTATGGTCAATTGTCAAACCCTAATCGATCATCTGAGTTAGTACTGATGCATTCAGAAATCATCGGAGAACGCTTCTCCAATATTTTACTGCGTTAGTACTGATGCCTTGGCCAAGGACTTCATTGCATCGTTTTCCTTGAGCTGTCACCTCTTATACCAAGGGTGGATGATCCCATCTTGACCACTCAATCGTCTTCGTGAACTTCTTGATGTACCATAACTAAGACCGTTTATAATCCCATGATTAGAGACTCGTTGGCCATAGCCAAAGTACAACCGTCCGCCCACAAGATGTCTTTGGTGTCTCAAGTCTAAGGACCACTTACACAACTGTGATGTGAATCGACTTGATTGACAGTTCGGTATAATACCATTCAGGGATTCGTACGGATCAATTCAGTGAACTCTTTCCACTAAAGAGCACCCACTATCTATCCTTAGTGTCGCCACACTAATGGCTACGGGACCTGTCATACTCATCGTGAGGCTAGATAGTGCTATTCTTTCCGGATACTTTGATGTCCTTCTCGCATATCCTTTGAATAGGAATGTTTAGTACACATGCTTAAAGATTAGTGATCTCCGTATTACGATCTCATCATAATTCACCAGGTCCAATCATGTATTCATTGATTTCATCATACGCATCACACGTGCACTACAATGAATATGTTCTATTAATGAACATGGAACGATATGTGGAATATGTGATTGGCTTGTCGACCACAGATATTTCCATCAGTTTGGTGGGCGTAAACTCCAAGGTTACACCCAAATCTATTTCCATCAAGTAATGAAGGTACTGCTCAAACCAAACGTAGTGGTTGGTGGGGGTATACTCCATGACAAATGAACATACAGAACCAAACTATTATCAGATATTGTAATTTGTTGCAAGTCTGTTGTAGCCTAGAAGCCCATTTTGTAAGGCCCATTAGCACGTTGTGGCCCAAGAAGGAGATTCTTCCAGAACTGACAATATCTGCAGCAATATACCTAGAGCCCCTCAAAATCCTCTAACAGGATTTTCTCTGACAAGATCTTTTGACATGATTTTCCTTGAGAAGATCTTCTGATAAGATTTTCTCTCACAAGATCTTCTGATAGAATCCTCTAACAGATTCTTCTTCTGCCATGACCTCTCCTCTAACTTGTCAGATCTGCATATCTTCTGTTATGTCCCATCAAGATCTTCTTAAGCCACACAAATATCATCTGACAACTTTTACAGGCCACAAAATCTGTAGGATATCTCTGCTCATGCCTGTCAGGCTGCTTATCCTATGTTTTAGCTTGTCATATTTATTTTTCTCAATGTTTTGACTTGTCTTGTCATGGGTACAGTCATTATGGACGACCCTACACTTCATGTGGCCTATATAAGGCTCCCATGTACCCCTGAATGAGGATGAGTGAAATCTATTTTCTTGTTGAAACTGTTGTTTCTCCCCTCTGAGTGTTCTCTTTGTTGGAGAGTGCTTGTTTGCTTGTGGATTCAAGTACAACCCCTTGAGGATTCAAGGGTTGGAGAGGCTAGTTCTGTGGATTTAGGATTTAGCTCCTTCAAGTAGAGCAAGCTTGTGGATTCAAGTCCTGTTCCTACACCGTTCATGTACTTAGGCTGCGTCAAAGTCCCATCAGATGGGTGCTCAATGATATGTATTATGATTGGTGGGGCTATACTCCAAGTCATAGTATGTATTTTGAGATTTTGATCCCCATTAGGAGAATGTCAGTTTCTCCGCTACCGTACATGTGAGGGTTTTAGAGAGAGCCTTTCTTGATGAATAGAACATCTGCTAGAACTTAATGTCTTAGTTGACCAAATCTCCTATAAACACTCACCACCAATTAGCCCATTACAAAGCCTGTTTGATGCAACTCATTGGCAAGCCGATAACTTATGATGTGCTCAAGAACTTGATGATAGTCTTCAAGTATGAAATGTTAGCTTAGGCCCTTACAAATGATGCCCATGTTGAGTTGACATTAGATGTTGGTGATGGGCTATGAGTAAATTGTTAGACTTGAGGAGTTCACTATGACATGGTTTTATGTTAAGGCCCCATCAATGAGCTATTAGCTATTGAGGTAGCACGAAGACAGAGATCTAAGACCATGTAAGACTATATGTTAGTTGTTTGAAGAGTAGAATATGACTTATGGATGTGAAATCCCAAGAGAAAATCCATGGCTCAAATGGTCATGCTTTTTTCAACATATGAGGATTTGTTGAAGATGATTGAAGTCACAAGTAGGCAAAATATACTTCGAGAATGGTTCTGCTTTCAATTTATTGTTGATCTCATCATTCAATTCATTCATTACTCATACTTAACTTGCTTAAGACATGAGAAGGAAACATCCCAAGACACCTTATTTGGTATGACCAACGAGAAATGTGTTCCATGTCCTTGGGAAGGGCAAGTTAACAAACCATGTTAAGGTATCCCCATCACAAAAAAGATATAAGCAGCAAAAATATATACACTATAGTCTGAAAGGTCACTAGAAGAGGAACTATGCGTCGTAACTCGTTAAGATATCTCGAAGCAAGTTGAAACATACGGATGTTTTAATTGCTTAACACATGGAAGAAAGTTGAGGAAAAGGAAACATGAATTCAAGGCTAGGAACTATCCTAAATGTTACAATGGTGACGATATGGATAGTGAACCTCAAGCTTCACTTGAGAGATATGGTATCTTTGGAAGATAATTATGTTCCTAGCATGAAGAATAAAATCACATCTGTTATGAAAAGATTAGGATATTCCCTAACTATTGAGAACAATACTTGTTCCATTTATTTGAGAAATAAATTGATTGCTTTGGCATCAATATAAAGAGAAAAATTCTTCTGGCTGATTCCTACCACTATCTCAAAGTGATCTTGCTCCTAAGAAGAGAAAGAACTATGTGAAGGATGCTCATCTTAATGAGCATACATAGCATTGGCAAAAGGGAGAGAACTTAAGATGCATGGGATGCATAGTTAGTGCATTTGAATTTGAATCATATGCTAGATAATAATCATACCTTATGGGTAAAGTACCCGCGTCTCCAAATTGAAGAGGTGGAGAACATGTCAATGATCTGGTGTAAGTGATACATGGGGATATATGTTTCTACATACCTGAAAGAGTATTTATACTTTTCGATCAGATTAAAGAGAATGATACTTGAGTATGCACTAAAATGGGTTTTATTAATGATTCAATAGTCTTGGGGATATGAAAATGTAATAACTCCATAGGTGCTACTACCAATTATTACAGATTAATCTAATCATCCTCATAAATCTTTTGTGCCTGTCTAGTTTATGACAACTTGATTTTAGTTCAATATTTGGAATCAAGGAAATCTAAAGGATATAAAATATTAGAAAACACATTTCATAGGAATCATTAGTAAACTGATAAGCACCCAGTTGTGAACCTGACTTAATTATATGACTAAAAAAATCATCTACTTTTAAGACCAAAATGTAGCAAAAACAGAATAAAAAGACGATTTTTAAGACCAAAATCGTGTGAAATACTAAAATTCACTAAAACTTTATTCAAGATGTATAAATATTTATGGTCAAAATATATAAATAAAAAATTGTTTTCAAGTAAAACCCATTTTATGGTAATTAATATGATTACCATTTTATGGCAATTAATAGGATCTTCTACCAGATAGATTATTTATCATGCATCATTAGATATTTTAATGATACAAAATACTGGTTTTTTATCTTTAATATCCTAAAATGTTATTTGGTGATTTACTAGAACCATTTAATAGAGTTTATCCTAGGTTAAACTGTAAGATGATGAGGCTACTCATTGATTATATATAAAAAATTAGGGAGAAGTTTTCATTAAGCCTGAGTTGGACTTAGATATTTACTAGAGAAATGCCCTTAATTTGGTTTCAAAAGACTATTATGAAGATTTTTTAGTTTAAAACTTTATTTTTAATTAACCAATGTTGCATGTAGTGGCATGCTTTATGATGATAATATGCATCATGTGTAATTCTATGCATATGTACAAAGATATATCTAACTTAAATAAGGGACTTATCTGAAACCATAAACCATAATGAGGAAAATATCATAATTTATATAAAATTATGATAAGTATAAAGTATTCCCCTACTTGTTCTATTTCTCATAATGCACAAAATATGAGTGTTTATAAATTAAATTATAGAAATATTAAGCCTTTCTGTAGAAAAAATAACTTAAATTAAATTATAGAAATAATAAAATAATATTTTATTATAATAATATGGTTGCTATCAATAATTACATTGTTTATGATGAACCCTAACCTAGGCATTCTCTTTAGAATGTAGAAAATGATGACACAAATGGTGAAACATTAGTAACCTCGTCTACAAAAAAAATCACTTTTGATTTCCAATGATTCACTTTATACTCAAGACGTTTAATTATTGATTGTTGGGTTCTAGGGACTTGCTTGAGGCAAAACTTTAATGACTCACATAGTGGAAGATAGAAAACAAAATCAAAATGGCTTCATAAAACATGATGACAGAGAGATGTTTTTGTCTCTAGACTCTATCTGTATCCATGTAATCTCTAGCATGTAAAATCCCCTTCTTGATGATCATCGTTATCAGTCCACTATCATTTTTAGGCTCTTTTGGTTGCATCATGAGATGAGAAGAGCTAAGGGATAGAGGAGCATAAGGATGGGAAACCCACAAGTATAAAGGAGCTTAGAGGCTTATCCTATTTTTACTTGATGTTATTTTTTCATACGAATCTTTAAACTTTAAGTATATGAATCCCTAAACTTTAATTAATCAAAAGGCCATTTACTTCTCTAAGCCCAATAACCTTTATTGGCATTTATTGGTTAAATATATTAGTTTTATAATTAATTAATTAAATATACCATGATATAGATTAATTAATGACAGATTGAATTATTATAATCAATAGTTTATGTTCCCAGTCTGGAGGGTGCCAAGCTATACCTCATGCTCTAGAAGATATAAATGAGTACGATAACTCTCTCATGGAATCTTGTTGTCTTTGATTACCATGAACATACATTGTTTGTTTCGCTTGAGTCTTCTAGGAGCACATAGGGTATGGCCAATTGTCAAACCCTAATCGGTCATTCGAATTAGCACTAATGCATTGTAAAATCATCGGATAAGTTTTTTACGATATTCCACTACCATGGCCAAGGACTTCAGCGCATCATTTTGTCTCATCTTATCCTAAGAGTGAACACTCCCATCGTGACCACTCAACCATCATTGTGAACATCTTGCGGCACCCAAGCTAAGATTATTTGGAATTCAATGCATAAGAACTTGTAGGTCATACTCAAAGTATGATCGTATGTCCACAAGACGTCTTTCGTGTCTAGAGTCTTAGGAGCACTTACAAAATTTTGATGTGATTCAACCTGATTGGCAGTTTGGTAGAGTACCGTTCAGATATTCATATGGGTCAATTTAGTTAACTCATTATATTAAGGGGCACCCTCCATTAGTTCTTAGTGTCTCAACACTAATGGCTACAAGATCAGCCAAACTCATCATTTGGATGGTGCTACGTAGTGTTATTTTATATGGATATTTTCATATCCTTGTACAATATCCTTCTAATGGGAGTATTTATAACATTTTACTAAGGATTAACGATATATAAATGGCAACCTCATTATAATTCACTAAGTCAGAACATGTACTCATGCATTCATACATTACACATGCATTATAATGTAAATAATCTATTGATATGGAACATTGAAAAAGATATGGAATGTGTGATTAGTTTGTCGAGCACATATCTTTCCATCATTTAGTTTATATCATTAGGGTTTTCAAATTTATTCTTATTCAATAACTCAACAACAAAATTTATAGTTTTTATGAGATATTTTTATCTTAGATATTTTATTAGAATTGTTTCACAAAAAAGCTACTTGTATGAGCCTTTATTATATAAAGTCAATAAAAATTAATGAATTTGAACAATTTTGTGCTACATATACATTCTTATCACCGAATTTATGATAGATAAATTTGCATTATGAAAGGTTTGAAAAAAATCCAAATTTTATAAAATACCAGCATAATTTTATTTTATAAAAAATACTTTAATTATAATGAACATAAAATAAAAGTGTTTGGAATCTATTGTCATGAAATAGAGTGTATTTTGAGTGAATTTAGTACACCTAGATTCTCATTTTAGCAATATTTTCACAATATACTACTCAAGTGTATGTCATCTGCAATAGATGGAATATCTGATTGATGGAAATGTATGCAGTCAGTAAGCCAATCACACATTCGATATCTCATTTGATGTTCATTAATATAACATATTCTTTATATTGCACGTGTGTTGCTTATAATGAAGTATATGCATACATGATTAGACTTAATAAATTATGATGAGATCGTAATACGGAGATCACAAGTATTTAAGCATGTGTAATGAATCAAATAGTAGGTGCTAAATGACATGCTTGAAATAAATTTTTAATGACTATAATTATTTAAATTTATCATTTAAACAACATTTACCACTTAATTCCTGAAGTTGGCCTAAATTAGTAATTGAGTATTTATAAGTATTCTTTTAGACTAACCCCACTTGACTCTCTGAGTCAAGTGGAACAAATCTCACTTCTCTTTTAGAATTTTTGACATGTTCAGGCTTAGGTCTCATTTGAGGGTCATTGGGATAAGGAAAATAGGTTCAAGAAGGCCCAACCATGCTCAGAGCTCTAGGAGTGGCCCAGAGTTACAGCTTGCATGATTTTAATGAGCCTTTAATCTCATTAAGGCCAAATCTTCAAAAAAAAAGCAAGCCAAGTGAGAGAGCACAATGAGGAGCAATCAGAGGACTCAAACCTGATTGGAGGACACCTATTCACCAGGATTGAGGCTGCAGAAAAGATCTGGACCATTTAAGGCCTTGGGAGATCCAAGGGTCATCATTTCTCTCTCTTCCCTATATAAATCCCTCACAATCCAATGTAACACTCAGTTTTGTTTCAATCTAAATCCAAGATTTAGTGGCCTGTGTGCAATTTTTCTTGAGTCCTCTTACCTTTAGTGAAAGTTGGGCAGAGCAAGGGTGTTCTGGAGCAAGAGCTGCTGGAGAAGTGGAAGAGTCTTAATCACCTTTGGCCTTGGCGGTTGTGACAAAGAGGTTGGATCACTATTTCTTCCCCTCATCCTTATCTGTTCACCTTTGTCTGCATGTTAGTTTTGAAGCAGCTAGCCAACATCCATATGGCTCCAACTCCTACAACATCTAGACGGTCAAATTTATTTTACTTATTTTTATTTTATTTTAAATTTAAAATAATTTCTAAAAAAAATGTTAAAATGCCCAAAAGTCATATTTTGTCTAATATTTCCTTCTAGCATTAATTTTATTTGGATAAAATTTATTAATTATAATTCTAGTAAATCTAGTTACTTTGCTTTATAGGTGATATATAATAAGTATGAAAAAACTTATACGAATCTACCAAAAAAGTATTTAAACTAAAAAATTCACCAACAATTACTTTGCTATCTGAGGATCGACCCTTACTCTCCCTAGGCTAGTAAGCTTTATAAATATTTTTTTTTTAATTCAGATTACCTAAACAACTATGATTATTGATTACTTTATCACTAATACACCCCAAAAACTAAGTAATCAATTGGCGCCATTGCCGGGGAGCAAGGTGTTATAATTAGTGGATTTATCATTTCACATTTAAATTTATCTCTTTTTTTTAAGGGTGACTATCACCCTTAACCAAATTACTAAGCTTATTTTTAGCTTATGGTTTTGACAAGAGCTCAAGGATCATCAAAAGCTGTCAACGAAGACCCTACAACACTACATCAAAAAGAAGTCTCACAAGAGGTTACCTCTACCCCTCCCTCTAAAGATATTTCTGAATGTTTTATGTCTGATAATGAGGGATTTGAATTTACTATGGAAAATAAAACCCTTAGAGAATCTTACAAACCGACTAGGAGTAAGGAAACTACTAAAATCCATGCACCCTTAGGACCTAATGTTTCTTTTACAATTGACATGGGTTTTCAAAACTCTTTACCTACCTTTAATGGATTACCTTCAGAATATGTTTTATCATACCTTGATGAGTTTAGTGAAAAAATGTTCCATCTATCAACTTCCTGGCGTCTCCTTGGAAGTTTTGATGATGAAATATTTTTTGCTAACCCTCAAAGATAGAGATAAGGAATGGTTTAGGAACTCGAGGATCACTTTCAAATCACGGTAAGAAATTGAAAACTGCCTCTTGAATAAGTTCTACTCTCTTGGGAAACCAATTCTCTTAGAAAAAATATTCTAATTTTCTCATAAGGAGAGGAGACCTTTAATGAGCCTTGGGAGAGATTTAAGGATGTAATTCGAGGGTGCCCTCATCATGGAATGACCACAACTCAGATAGCTCAAATATTTTATGAGGGGATAAATGAGATATCTAGAACCAAGCATGATAACAGATGTAATGTAAGTTTCTTGGATACTTATGAAAAATATCATATCAGTATAATTGAAGGAGTTTCAGCGAATGACTTACAAACTAATGTACTATCTAGAAGTGCTAGGCAAGGGGAGAAAGACAAGGAGGAGTCCTGAATGTCAATGGCCTAGAAGTTAATGTTGAGATAGCAGGGTAAGGCACGACATAGGGAGAATAGATAAATGAATTGAGCAGCTCACTGACTTAATAAAAAATGGTTTAATGAGATCTAACTCGCCTAACATCACTGATGGCTCTTGTCCTATTTGCTTTATTGATGACCACTTTCAGGGGGAATGTCAGAATGATGATGAGCAGGAACTCGATGCAGTTGACTCTAAGCCTCTATGGAACGGGCAGAGAAATTTACAACAACCAAGGCCCCAACCAACCTTTCCAACAAAGGAGTCAATATCAAGGCCCTCATGGCCAGCATGCTTGACCTTACAAAACACAGCAACATCTAGGGAAGGACACTGGTCTGACCAAAGTTTGGCTAGACCAGACCAAAACAAACCGTCAGTCAGCCTTTTTAGGGCTGACCGAACCTTCCGGTCTATGTCTGGTTCGCACATCGAACCGGACGGAAGACCGTTACTCTATCTCTCCCACCTGCTCCCTCTCCCTCTCCCCCTCTCTCCCTCCGTTCTTTCTCCCTCTCTCTCTTTTGTCCTCTCTCCCTCTCCCCCTCTCTCCCTCCGTTCTTTCTCCCATTTTCTCTCCCTCTCTCTCTTTTTTCCTCTCACCCTCTCCCCCTCCCTCTCTCCGTTCTTTCTCCCCTTCTCTCTCCCTCTCTCTCTGTTGTCCTCTTTCCCTCTCAAATGCGCGTTCTCTCTCTCTCTCGTTGTCTCTTTCTCTCTCTCTCTCCCACTCGTTCACTCTCAGTCTCCCGTTCATTCTCTCCCTCTCGCACTCAGTCTCCCCCTCTCCCTCTCTCCTTGCACTATCTCTCTCTCAGTCTCGCCCTCTCACTCTCTCACTCTCTCCCTATGGTATTCTCTCTGCCTTTGTATTATCTCAGTGTCACTCTCTCCCTCTCTAATTCTCACACTCCTTCACTATCCCGCTCCCACTCTCTGATTATTCAACACTGCTTCAGCACCGAAGTGACATTAGATGTAGTGAGAAGACCAAGTCAACTTAACATTGACTAGTCAACATGACAGATCAAAAACCGGACTGGACCGAGCCCGGACCAAGACCAAGGCCGGACCAAACTTCAGATCTAGGTCTAGGTTTTGGGTAAAACCGGATCGAGACCGGACCGTGTCCTTCCCATATCACTATCTACCCCCTCTAGCTTCAATCTACCCCAATCATGGAATGCATCAAGGTCAGAATTTTTCTAACCCTCAAAACTCCATGATGCAGATGAAGGCTCAAATGATGGAGCAGCAGAGGAAGATGATATTAGAAGAAATGGACAGGAGAGAGGCTCAAAGGATGATGCACCAAGCACAAACACCAATTGACAATGGAGGTAAGGGAGTTGAATCCAACTCCCACTCAAGTCGATTTCCAACTCAACCTTCTATTAATCCAAGAAATATAAGTTATATAGAAGTTATAAGGTATTATACCAAAATTTCAATCAGGTTAATTAATGTCAGGGTTGTGTAAGTGGTCCTTAGACCCAAGAAACAAAACACGTGTTGTGGAGGGACAATTGTACTTGGACTATTACCTACGAGTCTCTAATCATCGGATTCTAAACAATCTTAGCTTGGATGCATCAGGAAGTTTATGAAGATGATTGAGTGGTCAAGATAGGATCGTCCACCCTTGGTATAAGAGGAGACAACTCAAGGAAGATGTTGTAATGAAGTCCATGGCCAAGGTAGTGAAATATCTGAGAAGAGTTCTCTGATGATTTATGAGCGCGTCAGTATTAACTTGGAAGACTTATTAGGGTTTGATAGTTGACCATACCCTAAGTCATCCTAGGAGCATCAAGTGGATGAGGGACTATACATACATGATAACTAATTATGAATAGATTCCATAAGTGAGTCGATACACACTCCTTTGTATCTTCTAGAGCACGAGGTATAGCATGGTACCCCATGGGTTGAAGACTGAACCTATTGATTGAGTTAAATTTATATGACATTAATTAATTTAAGTTATGATATATTTAATTAATTTGGAAGGCCAATAAAGGTTATTGGGCCACTAGAGTCATTTACTAGACTCATGCTTGGGCCTAGAGGGTCATACATAAGTGGTCTTTTGGAGGTCCAAGGATATACTTAAATTTGGAGATGTTTTATGAAAAATACCCACTTAGTATTGTTTAGGGCCTGAATGAAATTCAACCCACGCTAGAATTGTTCAGGGCCTTCCATTTCTTCTCCCTTCTCCTCATGGCTTCTCTCCATTCCTAGTGCGATTAGGACAGTGTAACGACATTGATGGAGGTTCAACAAAGCCCACCATGAATGAAGAAATTCAATGTGTCAAGGATTGTATGGATACATCTAGAGGTTGTACACATGAGCATCTCGACTCGTCTCACTCGAGGATCGAAGCAATCATGATTGAGATCTGTTGAGGTTTTTGTGTTTTAATGTACATTAAATTACAATAGTAATCATGACTTTATAAATTAATAAGCTCTTTGAAGTTAAAGGTTTTTAAAGGTTTTTGAATGCTTTAAAAAAAAAAACAAAAAAACAAAAAAAATTGTTTTAAATATTAAGAGCTATTAATATAATTTTTAATAAAAGTTGTTAAAATCTTCTGTATAATTAAAAATGCTTTTTAAATATTCTGAAAATGTTTTTAAATGTTTTTAAAATGTTTTAAATAATATAAAGGGAGTTTTAGGTTTTAAAGTGTCTTTAAAACATTGATTTATATTTTAAAAAATATTTAAAATGTCAAAAAATAAAGAAATTAAAAGAATTTTTATTGAATGAGAAATGGTTTTTTAATCATTTTTTTTATTATTTATTTTGGGTTATAAAGGGCCCAATAAGGCCTAAATGGGCAGAGCCCATTAGCCTTAGTTGCGGGCGGGAGTCGAACCCGCGACCTCCGCCCTGGCAACGTGGCGCTTTACCAGTGCGCCACGTGTGCAGTTTAATATAGAAATAAAATTTCTATATTTAACTTACTTTGGACCCGATAAATCGAATTAGAAAATTTGATTTATTCCAAACGTCGGGTCCGACGGTTGACTTTCCAAAATTCATTTGTTATTTCTAAAAATCATATTTTTTCCGACTTTTGGAATTCGTATATTAAACCTAACTACTTTAATTAGCACTAATTACTATAATTAATTTTTTAATTAAGGAAACTTTCTATAAAACTTTGAAAAATCAGAAAAAATTAGTTACAGCTCCTTTTGAGCTCAAATTTTTTTGAAATTCTCATAAAATTATAATCTACCCCTCTAGCCCTATAAATACCCCTTCAGAGCAAGGGTTGAGTGATCTGACCGGGAAAACCATCTCTCTTGAGCTCCTCTTTGAAGAAGAAAGTGTTCCCTCTTGTGAAGTTCTTCCCCTGCAATCAGTGTGCTTGTGCTTCTCTACTCTCAAGGGAAGTTTTTCATTTTCATCACTCATTCATTTACTGAATAGGCTAATAGTTTCCTCCACAATCATTGAGCTAGTGGTGATTTTTATGAGATTTTGTGAAGGATAGTGAAGGGATTGATATTATTTTTGAAAGCGATTAAGAGGAATTGATTTGTTGATCTTGAAAGTACTTCTGACACAGATTTTCAGAATTGATCTTGATATCACATTTTGAATCTTAGTGCATTTGATCATTCATACATCATTGAGAGCGGTGATTGACCTTTGATCAATCACGGGGAACGGTATATCGTTTCTTCCACTAATCTGAACAGGTGTTGAAGATCGAGAAGGCAGGGAGGTGACGTTGGTGGCACCCAGGATGTGACGGTGATGAGGGAAGTGGACGTACGAGGAAGAGCTCGTGACGGTCTACCCGAAGGTGATTCGGGGGTGAAGCTCGTGCACCCAAGGACGTGACGTACCATCGAAAGACTCCTCTGCAGAGGCAACTCAGTCAGTTGGGTTGGGGTGCCTTACAAGGGAGGATCCTTAGTAAGGTTATCCTGAGTCCTAATTAGGACTCGAAGGGGGGCGTTGGATTGATTTGATCACTAGTGGATCGAGGAAACAAGTAAATCTTGTGTTCGAGAGAAAGAAGGTGAGCGACAATCCAAGGAATTTTAAAAGTAATTTAGGCAAATTAAAAGTAGATAAGCTAATTCACCCCCCCTCTTAGCTTCCATCAAGATCCTTGGACGGGTGCTTCATTTCATGTTTTTCTTGATGCCATCATGTTCAACACCCTTTATCACTTAAAATGAAGAAATACTGACCCTTATGGAGTTATCCACCTTATTTCCAAGTTATTAACCATATACTTAGCTCCTACCTTCTAGTTTACATTCATATCTTCTGAATGAATTTATATTCTCCAAATTATCTATATTAATCCCTTATCATTCTCCCTTATTATATCTTCTTTTTCAACTCCACTTTGTTATAATCCTTATTTGAAAAAAAAAATGAAAGCTTAAAATTAAGATAAAGCTCTTTTATGGGTATATGCTTTTTCTCACATTATTTTTTTTGAATAATATATTTTTACTATAAGTGCAATCATGAGTATTAACTGTGATGTAACACAATACACGCTGGGATCGGTCGGGTCGTGTTACAACACAAGGGATGGACAGGAAAGTATGGATTGATGGATGAATGCGTAATTTTAAGAAATACCCACTAAGAATCACGAGGGCAATGGCTAATTTTAAGAGGCAATCAAATAAAATTCCAAAAACTGGATGGTCACGGTCAAAGTCCCAACGACCCAATGGGATCACTAGACACCTACGACGTGAGGGGAATGATGGTCCAATGGCGTCAACTACTTCCTCCAACAATGGATTTAGTTCGTAACCGCAATAAATCCTATCTCTCGTCGGGGTGGCTAAATCCTATTAGATTATCATTTGATATTGGCAGAGGAACAAATAGCGTAAGACGACACTACAAAAAATAATAGTACTAAAGGAATTAGGGAGAATGGTAGAACCTGAATGGGATCGTAGATCCGTAGTCCAACAAGCAAGGAATATCTGGTATGTGACGTAGATTGTCGCGTCAAATGGTTTCTCCACGCAGCAGGGTTGACCAATAAACGTATGTGGAGGATGGGACATGTGGCGACGAGGGTGAGAGGGCGCACTCCTCAATGAGGATACAGTTTGGGTGCGCGCAGGCCGCAGGACGCTAATAAGCCTAACATTGGTGTGTGAAATATGTTGTTGTTTGGGCTTTTAGATTTATGCAATAAATTTTATAATACCCCTTAATCACTAAATTCCATGTATAGAGCAAGCAAGGGGTCGAACCACAGGGAGGCACTCTGAAAGAATTTTTATACTCTTTCAAATGAATTAATACAAAATTAAATTAATTTTGCATTTAATGGGCCTTAATTGTGTTTAATTTTGTTTTGTAATCAATCAAAATTAAGCAGAAGCTAAATAGTGATCTTAGTATTTTTGGTCAAGACACTCTAGATAGGATAATTTTTTATTCTTATATCATATTAATTTGGATTACCAATATTCATATCAAGATGATTTATGAAGACAATTTTTATGTATTAAAATTGGGAATTATTAAGCAAGAAAGGGATTTTTTAAATTGGACATGAAGATGGACGAAATTTTGGATGAAATATTTAGGTTTTTATGCATTGAATTGAATTTTCAAACAAACAATATCTAGATCTAGAGAGAGAAAGCAGATGAATTAACCTAGAGAGATAAAGTAGAGAATTTGGGGGGAAATGAATTGAAAATAAAATTAGACCCTAACCTAAAGATCTAAGATACAATATGAGAGGAAAATCAATGTAGAACTAGGAATTAAGAGTCAGACCTTGAATCAAAATCAAATTGCAATGCTAATCACCATTCTTATCAACTTCAAGGACATGTACATTTTGCCGATGGCTTGGCCTTTTAGATTCGTTCAAGAAGAAGTGCAAACAGTGAAGAAGAAACTTATAACTTTGAAAAATGAACTAAGATCTGTCAACTTCAGAAGCAGCACTTGTGCCCTTCTTGGCCTATTTCTTGGGGGCGAGCTTACTCGGTGATTTTCCCCATCTTCCCTACCTCTATTTCAAGATCCAACCGCATGGATCATAGAGGGTGAAAAGACAAACCTACCCTCACGATTTGAGCACGACCGGACGGCAAGATCTCAAGATATCGCCATTTTATTGACGATTAATCCTGGCCGTTAGATTTTTATCTCCCCACCACGCAGATAGAAAATGCCTTTTTTTATTCGCTGCCTTGTTTTCTCCGCCCTCGGATCGCATGCTGCCACGTTTTTGAGCTTGAAAAACAAAAAAAATCATTGACGTTAATGAAGGAGAGATATTATACCTTTTTAACAATTGGGGAAGCACCATGTCGCCTTGTCCGCTTTCGTTTTAAGCAAAATAATAATAATAAACAGTAACCTTACCTCTTTAATAATTGAACGCAGATTACCGATTCGTCGCGTGCATTTATTGCATGCGGCTATCGATTCTCCGCGTGCATTTAATGCCCAAAAATGCCGAATCAAATAAAAACACAGTGTACCTTTTTCCTCGTCACTCGATCCACGATGTTCTTTTTGAAATATTGATTTTCTCACTATGGTATTGCGCATTGCGATGCCATAATGAACCAATAATGTGCTCATTGGATGCATCCAATCATTCATCCGAATTTTCAAGCGAATTACGTGGATGCCACGAAATTCATTAAAAAATTCTTTTTAAAATAACAAATAAATCGTAAAACATATCATTTAAATTCTAAAAATTATTTCTTGGCTATTTAATGGTCAGAAAATTATAAACAAATATGAAAAAATTCGAGAAATTTGTGAAATTTCTTGGCTATATAATAGTAAAGCCCTTAACAATCTCTAGCCATGTATTTTATGCCCTGAGTTTACATGTCATCTAAAAAATACTAAAAATTTAAAAAAAAATCATAAAATCATAAAATCATAGTGCAAGTCATTTATGTCCATTCAAGTATGATAACATGCACATATGGCTAGTAAAATACATATATGTGATGTATTATTCCTCAATTTAACATTATAATTTGCAAGTTATCATACCCCAACTTAAATCATTGCTAGTCCCTTAACAATGTACCATTCTTACATTAGATGACCTCTTCATCCATCAATCCTCATTCATCTCCATGAACTGTTAGAGATATCAATAACATGCTCAAAAGGAACTCCCCTTGACAATTTGGATTCCACCTTCTCAAGAATATGGGCACCATCCCTCTTGGTTTGGGTAGAGCTAATGAAATGAGATAGAAAGATGTACTTCTATCCCGATTTGACACTATGATCTAAGGGTTCCTCACTATACTCTTTAAGTGGTGGGCCTCTCACCTCTCATATCAAGGTCACTCTCTTCCGGGTAGCGGCTACCTGATGTTAAAATTATCCCACTAACGTTCCTCCTACTTTTATGATAAAAGCTAGACATTCTCCACCTCCCATTTAGCACAGAATATCAGAATGTTGTACCGGGGAGATGTGTGTGTTGAGGTTGACTTCAGACAAGATGGCACGGGTAAGAGAATAAGAAAGAAAATGAATGCTCAAAGGATAGGAGATGGATTTGGATTGTATGGTCCCCCCCATCAGATGCACTAAAATGCCTACACAAGACAATCCCCTTTTTAACCTTTTTTTTTCATCTCCAAGGGTTTTGCTTGAAGTTGAGGACACTTTTTCTTCTTCTTTTTTGTAAGGGGTAAAGAACATACAAAAGAATCGTATATGAGAAGAGGGTGATAATCAACTCTAGTGAGGGCATTATGCAAAATCAATGAAGAGAAGAGGAGGTATTAAGAAGTTGAAGAGCAAAATTAGACAGAAGTGGTGATAGAGGTGGGATATAAATGAACCCGTAGAAAGGGAGATCGAATGGCTTGTGAGAAGGCTACCTGATATCAGACATTGTCAGGGACGTCGTCCGGTCGGCACCGAGTATGATGGCTCGGTACCGATAATAGATGATAGTATCGAACGTCGACGGTGTCCTCATCCGACGGATGAAACCATAATGGGTTAATGTAACTACGACGTGATGAAGATGCACCCTATGTGTTGTACGTGCAGGCTCCGACTCGAGGGAGGCGCCGAGCTCCGAGCTTGGACGGGGTTGCCGAGTGATGGTGACGGTGGCCTCTGAAACCTTGTCAGAGCGATGAAGACGTCTACGGCTGAACAGAATCAATCCGTAGGGCTCGCACGTAACGGACGGACTCGACCGTACCGGTAAGATGCTCAATTTTTTGTAGTTTCTCTCAATTATTCCTCCCTCACCTATCTAGCCCGAGCGCAATGGAGTCAATACGAAACTATACTACAAGAGATAATTAAACAAGCAACGGAAGAGGATGGCGTACCTCATCAGCGCATGGCTCATGATGCAGAATTCATTGATAGTTGGCGGCGGTCAGAGCGGGTGTGGCGGAGAAGCACCAGAGAGCTAACTACGGCTCGATAAGCGATGTGATACTGGAGTGATAGGTAAAGGGGAACGGAGGAGAGGAAGCGAGAGCGGCAGCGGTCGCAGCTCGAGCCTAAAACTGGTCGTAGTCAGCGCATTTTTGGTGGACACACAACCTCGACACGGGGGGGCAGCTATGACGAGCGGGCGACAACAGGTTGCTTTGTCTTCGAGATGAAATACCCACCTGGTAGTGCGTCGGCTAGCAGGGAAGGTGTGATCCGCCATGTGAACTCACACCGCACCAAGAAACACTAACCCCAGGATTGTGACTCTCGGCGTAATGTGATCGGTTGGAGGTGCTCGAACTCGTAAAGAGTAAGGTCGGATCCCGGAGGACTAATAGCCTCTAACGTACCTTGCTGGAAGCACGATTCGTGGTGGGGGCAGTTGAATCGCTCTCTCGGCGGCCCCAAGAGCTGGACTGAAAATTCCAAATCCTTCGAGGTCGATACTCCTAGGCCGTACCTTAGGCGTCGGCAGCCACAAACCAATGCCTGGTCACCGCGAGTCGGGCAGTTGCTGATTCGGGTAAGGGTCACACTGCCACGGGATGAGCGGGCGACTGAGTCAAAGAGTGGCGACCAAGCCGTTCCCGACTGGTACATGATGTCACACGGCCGCAGGTCCGGCTCAGGCCAGTGCTGTCATCTTCCCAGGCACGGATAGCTGTTCAACGGTTACTATTCTCGCCGTTCAAGCTGGCGCAACAGGAATGGATCGCGAGATCGAGCAATCTCCGCTCGTAGATGGCTGTGGGAATTTCCTGCGAGTTGAACACCCTACGAATTGCGATAGGAATGCCCCCAATTCGACCTGTTGAGTCCAATTCAGACTAGGAAGTCACGGCACAAGGAATTTCCCACCTTGAAGTGGCGACGATCGGGCACTTGCTAAGGAAATTCCCGTCGCAACTATGACTGTCGTCGATCAAATTGGGGCTCCAAATTTCACCCGGCAAGAAGCCTGCATGTTCCCCTGCAATTAGGATGATGAACTAACCTGCAAGCATGTAAATTCTTCCTCCTATCCTTTCTCGATCTTCCTCTTCTCCCCTTCCCTTTCTGTATCTTTTTCTCTAAACGAAGGGGGAGACCAAGAACAATAACACTAAACTTTTAATTTCGTTATTTCCTGGTCTGAGTTCTAGGGCGCCCCCCCTCTTCCCTTATAAAGGGGAAGGAAATGGGCCCCCCTTAGTGGGTCAACAAAAGGGAAATTTAGGTTCATTAGGGGGGCCTTATAGAATAGGCCCCCCATTACCAATAGAGGTAAAATTAAAATGAAAAAAAGAAAAGACAAGGGTAACAAGGGAGGGGGTCCAAATGACTAAGGACCCCTCCCCATGACGACAAAAGCACGGACGCAAGACGCATCGCAATGCGACGAAAACAAACCGACGGATACGAAAAACCCAAAAAAAGAGTAATGAAATGATGGAAATCATAATTGAGCATCTTCACCCGATTGTCGATGACGATGGCAGGCAGTGCGGACGACGATTTCGATGATCCTTGATGGCGTGTGCCATCACTACCATCCATGAAAGCTGTGTTTTAGAGAAAAGTTCATGGAAATGGAAAAATAGGTGTATTGCATGTGGAATGGCAAATGGGATGACAAGTAGATGGAGAATCAAGGAAAGGGAAACTCTGTGCTTTCAGACTTGGAGAAATGCCTATCTTCCACCTTAAAGTAGGATTGACTCAATGAGAGAATAAAATGTTCAAGTAGGATTGGCTCAATGAAATGGTGGCGCAGTGGGGGTCCTCAAGTCACTCAACTCTCTACCTTTTTGAGCCATAGTGCTTTAATCCTTCAATTTTACTATCCCCTACACACCCACTAGATACCCTAGGCAGCAGGTTTGTGGGGAACGGGACTGAGCGGGCTCACGTGGATGTGTGGACGCGCGGAGGGGACGTGCGGTGGTGATGGACGATGGCGCGGGTTAGGAGTCGCGGGCGCGGCACAATTGGTTGACAGAATCTGACGACAAAGTAGGATCTTGAATTGATAGGCTGCGAAGCCCAATGACGATGCAGGTTCTTGGACCAACGCGGCACAGAGTGGCGGCGAAGACGTGGCTGCAGATCGGCTCCAAGATGATCACAAAATCTCCAAGAAGCACGTTCTTGGAGGACAACCACCCAAGAATTGGGTTCTTGGTGGTTGAACAGGGCAGTCTTCTTGTAGGCTGAACAATCTTGCAGGCAAATTCTTGAACGCTCCAAGAAACCAAGAGACAATAGATGGAGGGCCGGCGATGAGCGGTTCTTCTGCGGAGTGTTCTCCAAGTGGTGAAACTAGCAACATGCTAATAACCCCTCCACGATCTAATTTAGGAAAACTGAAAAAGATAACTCCCAAAAGGGAGGAGGTGGGAGCCCAATCGACGAAAGAATACTTCAAATTCAATCAAACTCCAAGGCTTCGTTGGGCATGTCGTCCCTTTATATAGAGGAGGGAGGATGCCCAAGTGGGCTGACATAGGCGAAAACTATCACGTGAGGAGGTTTCCCCTTAAACAGACATCAAGCATAAAAGAAAATAACAACGGATGAGACCCAAACATGGTGGCCCAATCCAAATAGTTCAGGAAAATCAAAATACATGAAAATAAATTCATAGGTCACAGTCATTGGCTATGCCCATACGTGAAGCTGGAGTTGCTAACGTCGGCTCGAGCTGTAGCACGTGGCTGAAGTCGTCTCGTATCTTGGCTGGCGTGATGGTCACCAATCAAACTGCCTTTCCTTCCACCTAAGACAATCCCGTTATACCCCTTTTTGACTTTTCATACAGTTTCCTTGTATTCAGCTCCATCTTTTATATTCATTTTCCTTTTTCCTATTTCTGCATTATTTCCCAATTAAAGGATACTCATTTTATTCACTTCTAATTTATTCTAAATATAGATAAAAAAATTATGGCTAACTCAACCAACCCTATAGAGAGAGTACTTTCTTATGGATGGAAAGTCATCCCCCATTTTTATTGTGATAAATGCCATTTTTATATTTATAGTATCATACTAATATATTAAATTGATATGATTTCACAACTTACTATCCATTTCCATCATCATGAAGTAGTTGAGCCTGTATGATTTCTGCTTATGTGCACTATGGTATTTATTTCTTCACAGGGATATTCATATTTTGATGTGTGATTTGAATCTTAAATAAAAGGCCTTTTAAGGATAATGGATTACAAAGGGATAACAAACAATTCAAGTTCATGGTTTTTATTCATGCCTCAAAAGATCTTGTATCCTTCTACATTATTATAGACATTATATAATTGCATGATATCTAAATTAAATCAATAAAATATTTAATTAGTATATATGAAAGACCACACATTTTTATTTCATAAAAAATTCAAATTTATTTTTCTATCACATGTTTAAAACGAAAATATAGATATTTTCTGGAATTTTTCCATTTTTTATTTTTTGGGTAAGTTCAATAAAATAATAAAATTTTATACAGAATCTATTTGAATTTATTAAAGTGTAAAATTATATTTTCTTATGATTATTCATCAATATAGAGCCACGATACCTCCCCCAATAGATATGAGAACTAGTTAATAGTGTATGGCTATATTCAATTTAACATATTGTGTGTTGCATCAAAATATTCATTCACAATGATACTTCACTGACAATAATAAAATTTTACTCCTATATCACTAGGAATCTCCCTAGAAAGTACTTCAAAATACTAGAAATTTTTCTTCAGATTCACAAAAAGATCAATCCAAAGCAATAAAGACATATTTTAGACCCACCCAACATTGTTTCAAATGTCAGTTTGATACACTGTACATACCTCTAAACTACTGATAAGCTCAAATAAAGGGGTTTCTGCAGAAATGTGTTTTGGAGAGAGGATAAAATTTCTGCAGAAAGTTTCCCTGCATCTCATCCCAAGAGTTGAAGGTAATTCCTAAATTACGATAACAAGAGAAAGCTTTATCTTTTAAAGTTAGAGGAAAATACTTCATTTTTAAAATCTCTGTAGATAATCCTGGCACGTTTTGTGAAGAGCACCTAATGTGGAAATCATCTAAAAATTATAGGGGGTTTTGTGCAGAAAGTCCATTAAATTCAGGTAGAGACTGTATTAATGCATTATCATACCTGAACATTATACCCTCACCTATATTTAGGTTCACATCTGTTTGCCTCAAACTTCCTGAGGGTGTTGATCTGTCCAGCATGGTTCGTCTTCTGTCATGCTGTTGACGTCCTTCTTTTGCCATGTTTGGCTGCTGATTATCCTGTTGGGTGACTGAAGATTCTGGAGTGGGGTCTCTCGGTTGTGTAGTGTTCTCTGCAATTTCCCCACCAGTTTTGGATCTTGTCACTACCATAGACTTCAAAAGACTGTTAGAAAGACAATAAGCTGAGGAATTTTAATCATGCAGCTTTAGGAGAATGAATCAATAACAACTAAAAAGAAAGTAAAATTACTACTGTAATACTGTGCTCCCCAGCAACGGCGCCAGTTGATAAGCTCAAATTAAGGGGTTTTTACTGGGTTTTTTACTGATCAGTCGTGTGAGTATTTGAGCTAATCAACAATAAAAATTAACCTCACAGCCATAGGGCGAGTAAGGTGTCGATCCACAGGGAGCAGATAAGAAAATAATACTTATTTTTAATTCAATCTATGTTATCAGATCTCTGTATTTTGTTCCAACAATCACTTAAATTATCTTCAGTAAAATTCTGCAGACTGTTCTTTAGTAAGGTCAATTTAGCAGGATTTCTATCAGATGACTTACGTTAAATAGAATGTGACTCACCTCTATTAGAGTATTTCTTCTGGGATTAGATCAAAAGAAATCTAACCTTCAGAAGAAATTTAGAAGTGAGTTAGCTTGGCTGCACGCGGGAAATTTAATCTTCAGAAGATTAGAAGAAAATCTAATCTTCTTGAATCAGTTTGGCTGCGCGTAGCCCGTCTACGCGCGGCCGAGGGACAGCGCGCAACAAGCCTGCGCGCAGGTTCGCTTGCACGCAACTTGTCTGCGCGCAGCTTGCCTGTGCGCAGGTTGCTTGCGTGCGGTCTGCGCACGACGCGGTCTGTGTGCAGCTCGCGCGCAGGTAGCTTGCGCACGGCCTGCCTGAGCGCGGACTGCACGCAGCAATGTGGTTGTGCGCAGGTTGGTTGCGTGTAGGTGGCTTGCGCGCGGCCTGCCTGTGCGCCGACTGTGCGCAGCAATGCTTGCAACGCAGCCTGGGCTGCTCTTAGCTGGGCGGAGCATGGTCCTGGTGGCGCTCAACCTTGGCTGAGCCAAACCTTGGCCAGGTTTGCACAAGAGTTGCAGTGAGTGAGAAACTTTGGGGATGGCTGTGAAATCGAACAAGAAAGAGATGGAAGAGAACGATTTTTTTTTTAACAACAAACTTGAAATTAACCTAGAACAAAGAAAATTGTCAATTGGAAATGTTGGAAAGCCACTGATGTGTGCCTTCCAACCCAACCTAAATTGTCTGATAGAGAGAGTTACACAATCACTGAAGCTTGAGATATCACTCCAACCTTGTGTCACGATCCTTGCGGCGAGGTGGAGGTCGTCTAGCCCAAGCTACTCCTCAGCTTGCTCCTTCTCTCCAGCTCCAATGCTCATCAGCCCTTGGAGGGTCTGTAGAACTCTTCTTCTCCAAGTCCTAACCTGTTTAGACAGAAATTCTAGACAACCCAAAATGATCCTTCAAGAGACTATTTATAGGTTTCTCTTTTTTTGTGCTTCTTGGAGATTTTTAGGGCTTTTCCTTGAAAATTTTGTAAGCTTCACTTGATCAGATGCCTTCTTCTTTGTGTTTTATCCACATCTGTACTCATGAAAGAGAAAAGTGAGATCTAATCCACTTGATTCAGAGAATCAAGTGGGGTTAGTAAGTATGGAAATAATGCATGAAAACAATGACAAATGTGGACTGAATGTATGCAAATGACACTTTGATGCCTGGTAAATTCTTGATTATTTTATGACATAATTAGAGTCATCAACTACATATATAAGCCACTTTATGAAATAACTGAGATACCAAACAAAAATGCACTAATGCTTTATTTATCAAAAACTAGGTATGAATACTATCTGATAGCATAATATTAATTGATGTATTAAATAAAAACATTTGTTATGTTCAATACCATCAAGAATTTCCTACTTTCACCAATAACATATTCATTTTTTAAATATTTTTTATCCCATATTTTTATGTAGGAGTCTCTCTCATTTATTTTATTGGGCACAATAATGCCAGTAGGACTTCAATAAGTTCTAAGGTGAAGTGACAAACATTTCTGCTTTATATCTAAACATGATGTTATGTTTATAACTGGGAACTTTTGACTTTTTCCAAACTATTTTTTTGTGTACATTAATCTGCCAATTCTATTCCCAGGGATGAGTTGTATGGGTTTAATTACAAATTTTAATTTAGTAACTTGAAGTTTCCTCAAATTTTACCTTAGTGAGGAATCACAAAATGAGAATAATGCACAAGATACTTGTCCATGTACAGCCATTCTCTACTAATAGAATCAACTCCAAATGAAAACAAAATATGACTGACATTTAGAGATTGATGTTTATATTCCTATAGAAACCATAAAATATGCATTATTCTCATACTATAGCATTATAAAAATACCATAAAATATGATGAAGATAGAAGTCCCATAGTATAGAGCATTAAGTATTATCCCAAATGGAACGTGATTTATAAATACTTGAACTATGGCATCATAAAGGGAAATGTAGCTTGGAAAAATATGTTGGATGAAAATTACTAAACATAAATGAAGGAATTCTTTGGAGGATAAGATTAACCAGAATTACGTCTAGATTCATAAGCTTTCAACTTACTTATGGTAAAGTGATATCCCTTATAACTGGTTATCTTTCTAATATTATCCATAGATACTTGAATGTAAGGTATGTAGAAAGTACAAGAGACTAACAGATATTTGAGGAACAGGAACTATCTTCTTAAGTTGAAATACAAAGTGCTTCAGTATCTTCTTGTATATGTATATAATGTTTTCCTCAGCTATAAAAGGGATGAACATGATGATCGAACAAGGAGGAGATGGATAGCCTGCCCCATGTAACTTTCTAAAGATCTTGAGAAATCTCAAAAACCCTAGGATCACTTTCACAACTTTTTTGGGGACCGTAATTTGGTTTTGGCTGTGGTCCTTCCAAATAATGAAGAGAATAATTAATATAACACTAGGGATTTGGTCATATTTTACAAAATAGTATGTAGACTGCTAATGTGTCAATGCCTATAGTACAAGTGATCTTTGAAGATCAACAACTAGACCACTTGTTCTACCCAGCTCCCAAAATAGCAGCCCAACCTAATGATTAGCTGCATAAAAAAACAGTGTACGGACCACCTGGACCAAAATTGGGTCCAGCATGCCCACCAGTAACATTGCATGTTGTGGTTAGACTACAATCCATTCATGATAGTTGATGCAGAAGCCTACTGACATATGTTTGGGGTGTCATCCTGACCTAATTTGGGGATTCATCACCTTATTAAAAATTATTGGGAAGACACAAGTCATAATTAGATTAAATATTTTTTAAATATTTGGTTGGTTGATAAAATCAAATCAATGCAAACCAATAAAATCTTCATTATCAATAAGATTAGAAAAGAAAAATTGCAATGTGTTCATCACATCATGAGAACTTAATAGCACATGAAGTCATACCCCTATTGGTCAATGACAGTATGTATTCCTATATAAGAAACATATGAAACATAATGGAATAATTATGCCTGCCTTACTTATTTCAAATTGATGGGATTAACCTAATATTAGAAGATTCTAAACGATCGAAAATAAAATTATCAGATGAGCATGCTATTACAAGAATAGAATGCTTGGACCTATAGTTGGCCCATAAGCATGTTTCAGCATCCATTGCTGATGTAAGGGTGGCCCCAATAGTTATTTTAGACTACCATAAGGTAAATAAATTTCCAAGAATTTACTCTGACATCCCTGTCCATGCTTGACATTCTTGATTGGTAAAGGCAAGGTGACGCTGACCTTACAGTCCCAAGTGACATGCCCTTCTATCTGGGACATTACAGTCTTGCATGAGTTGATAAATACCATCTCTCCTCTAAGTAACCTTGGTCACCAGCTATGCCTCTACAGGCCTACCATATGAGCCCTCCTCCACTGTTCAAGCCCTCCAACACCTGCAATGTCATCAAGCCATGAGCAAAGACCACAATGCACTTCTTCACAAACATACGTGGGACCTAGTTTCCCCTCCTCACACAAAACTCATGAGCTACAAATGGTTTTCTTGCACAAAGCTTTATAGTGATGGCTTACTTGATTGGTGAAAATCCTGCCTCATCTCCTAAGGTTTCAGTCAATGATTTTCTTCATGGAGAGCACCTTGAAACCATTTACATGCATCAACCAGCGGGCATTGTCTCCCCCAATCAAACCTCAACATGTCCACCGCCTATGCAAGTCCTTGTATGGCCTCAAACAAGCTCCTTGAAAGTGGTTTCTTAAGCTAAGCTCATTGATGCAGGACATCATCAGGACATCATCCGGTCGTCACCGAGTGGGTGGACTTGGTGTCGATAAGTAGACAGGTATAGGACTACGGCGGAGTTCGTTGTCCGACAGTGAACCCTACAGTAGGGATGTACGATGAAATGCGAGGCAGGTCTACAAGTGGTACGTGCAAGTGCCAATGAGCATTGAGCTCCAACTCCTGGGAAGCTGACGGAGTCGCCCGGCGGTGGATGGTAGGCCTCCTGAACCTCGTCCGAGGGGGTCGAGGACGCCGAACGGGATATTCTCCCGCCAGGTTTTGCTCACACGGGACGGGCAAGCCCGGCTAGTACCAAACAGGTAAGATGCACAAAATACGCGAGCTTTCATTCATCCTGTCCCACTGACCACGTCTAACCTGAGCGCGGTGGAGGCAATACGATAATGCACTGAAAGAAATAAGAGACGGGGCAAAGTGGACGTACCTCGTCGGGGTCCACTGACCGCCGTCCTTGCTTCCTGCGTTTGACCTATTACAGCAAAGTGGGTGTTGGGTGGCGGGAGCTCGGTGTTGAGGAGACTCGACGAGAAGCAGTTGGCGCGTTTAAATGCACGGTGACGGAGATGTCGTCGGGCACGAGCGCGGGTGGTGACCAAGCTGTAGGAGCAGCGGTTACAACTGTAGGACGCCGGCGGCCTCGCGGCAAGCAACGTACTCACGCACAAGCCAGACGGCACAGATGACGCACAAAGGCGCCGACTGCCGTGCGCAGGCGGCAGGAGCGCCGGGTGCAACAGCGATCAAGGCGTCTGGCCGAGGGTCAAACGGCTCGCGAGCACAGAAGGGGGGGCGTGAGGGAGGTGTCCACGGCGGATGGCTCGGCCAGCTCTGGCGGCAACCCATGCCGGCCACGGCGCTAGGTGCACACTGCGACGTAGGGCGCAAGCGGACGGAGCGGCAGCGACCAAGCCTTCCGCAGTATTTGCATGCGTGGATGGACGTTGCCGCGCGGTGAGAGGGGATGGGCGTGGCGGCGTCGTGCGCACGCGCGAGTGGCCTCAAGCGAGAGAGACGAAGAGCAACAGCTGCAGGAGGCTCCGCGACGGTGGTGCGCGCGAGCGGCCAACGGGTGCGCGGGTGGCCGCAACTCGTGGATCCGCAGCGGGCGCGCACATGAGTATGTAGCGCCGGCGCCCAGGTGAGCGCGGGCAGCAGCTGGGGCGACTCCAGGCAGGCTCTTCTCTCCTCCTCCTTGACCCTTCTTCCTTCTCTCTTTCTCCTCCTTCTTCCTTGTCTTCTCCTTCCCCGATCGGGGTGGCGACCCTCTTTCTTCTCAACGATACTCTATGAAGAAAAGATTTAGACAAAATATGAGGGTACCATTTTAGGGCACCATCCCATCCCTTTTATAGGGGAATTAGATGGGCCTTAACATACAAGGCCTAAACCCAAAAGAGAAAAAGGAAAATAAAATAAGGGAAAAAAGAAAGAAAAAAGAAAAGGGGAAGAGAAGAAAAGAGGGGAAAGACAAAGGGAATGTTCTAAACCCCGTAATAGGTGGAAGGGAAATCCTTATAGATTGGACTTCCACTCACTACAACATGAGAGTAATGGGGGAACGACGTAAAGGGAAAACACAAGAAACATAGATAGAAATGGACGAAAGAAAATGACGAACGAAAACACGATAGCGTACCCGTTACCCAGAATATTTGAATCCGGGCGTGCATATCGTCACCTTGGCTTGCTGGGCGTGCTGAATGCGAACCTGCGGTGATGTCGATGGTGATGGTGACGTCTCCGAAGACGTTTCCGGGGGCTCGGGTTGTGCTGCGCCATCACTCATATTTTATCCACCTTGGTTTGGTGGGTTCTTGAACCAACCCCTCAATATTTTAAAAACTGCCAATTTTGGACCAACATATGTTGTTGTCTACGTGGATGACACCCTCCTCGACTCAGATGCCTAGGGCAAACAAACTGTCATCGTAGCACTCAATTCCAAGTTTGCTTTGAAGCATCTTGTTATTGTGCATCATTTATTGGGTGTCAACCTTTAACGATCCTAAACAGGCATTCTTGTTTCTCAAACTCAATATGTCATTGAGTAACTTTGCATGGCCATTATGGATCAACAAGCCTGTTAGCACTCATTCTTGTGAACAATCACAAAAGCACACGACAATTTGAATTTCACTTCCCAAACACTCAAGTGATCCCGCTGAATAAAGGAAAATTGTGGGAAGTGCCCACTACCGAACAATTATTCATCTCAACAGAGGATATGTTCTGAATAATGTTTGTCAACACATGCATGCACCCCTAGCATGCCACTGGAAAGATCTTTGACATTTTCTCCATTTTGTTAGAGGAAAGTTCTATTTCAACTTATTGTTTGGCAACGATTTGTCCCCTCAAATTCACATTTTCAATGATGCTGATTGGGCAGATGATCCCATTGCTCGACTCTCTACCAATGTTTACCTTATATTTTTTGGCACTAACCTTGTAAGATGTGTCTCCAAGAAGTATAATAGAGTGACCTAATCAGGTAGAGAAGCTGAATATCAGGCAGTAGGCAACACCATAACAAAATTTCTATGGGTAAAATCCCTACTCCATGAAGTGAAATCCACATTAAATTAGGAGACATCTATCTTAGCAAAAACCATGTATTTCATGCACTTACCAAACATATTGAGATTAAATACCACTTTGCTTGACAATGTGGAGCAAGGTAACCTGCAGGTCTCATTTATCTCAAAACATATCAACTTAGTGACACAGTTACAAAACTATTGTCCAAAGAAAGTCTTCACTGGACCAGATCCAAGCTCAACCTACAAGTTGGTGTGAGCTTGCTAAAGAAAATAAGGTGTGAAAGAAAATAAGGCACCAAAAAAAAATAAGGCATGTCACAGAAAATAAGGTGGTGTCAAAGACAGTGTCGCCCTCTATTACCGAGACAACATCATTAGGGGGTATGGCAGTACCATTGGCCAAGACACACCACCATGATATGGCTGTGAATCACAACAAGAGTCAACTCCTACAGGACGTCACCTAGAACGTCTTAGTACAACTCATTCAATAATTTCACGTCAATCCCTATAAATAAATGTCCATTTCAAAACCCTAATTCATGAGAAAACGTACATTTCTGTTTAGTTTGCTTATCATGTCTGGTTTGCTCTCTCGTGCTCTCTTGGTTCTCATCCCCTCAATTTCTGCGAGCCATGCTGTCCTCTACATCTGCTCATTCTCAAATTGTAATAATAATCCCAAGATGCTCTGGTAAAATGCAGAATATATCAACCTCGGCACGATCAATATGGTGGCATATAGAGATAGAAACCTCCATATGTCACCGGCCTGACGTCTACGTCCACGGTTCTTGGTGCAGGGCATAAGCTTGTCCTGTACTGCAGTAGAAGAGCTCCCCTTGAATGCCCAAGACAAGGGAGTAACCACCAAGGAGTAATCAAGACAATAAACCAAGGTTGAGAGAGGGAGAGAGACAGGAAGAATGAACAAGAAAAGCACTTGCAGTAGTAAATTCAGATTAGGGTTTACAAGGGGGTGATGTTAAGGAGTCAGCAGCAGGAAGACAGTGCGCCAACTCGCCGAGTCAAAGCACATACGTGGCGAACTCTTTCTAGGACTTAATCCAGATTAGTTAGTAATGAATCAGCATATATACTATACTCGTCAGAGGATTAGATGCTAGGATTAAATATAGGTTCAAACATAGTATAGGATTAAATATAGACGGATTGGATTACATCTAGATAGAGTTATAACGGACAGGATTATATTGGGTCCACAGCACTGATCTACGGTTGTGATCGGTGCGCCCATTTAGTTATAACGGTCCAGATTTAATCTGATCAATATTTTAAGGTAGAGGACACGACACCGATCGACGGCCATGATCGGTGTACCCCTTTGAATTATAACATTACAGATTAAGTCTGGATTCAAATGAAATATATCTGTTGTAAGCCGTTACAACGGATATATTTCAATAACAGAATTTTACTATTTTCTATCATCTATACGCATTATAAAAACCAACATGATGTAATCTAAATTGTGGGGAATAACAACGATCCTAAGCTAGCACCTCTTTTCTTGGTGTTCTTCTTCTCTCTCTCTCTATTTCTCTCCTTCATCTTCTACCTTCTTCTTTCCACCTCTGTCGAAGATCTTCAACAGGTGAAACCCCCTTCAAATTAGAAGGAATAATAAAGAAGAGAGAGGGGTGCGCATCCCCAACAGTACTCTACATTTGCTCATTCTCTACTATTAAGGAGCCTCTCGCGTTGAGGCAGTGATGGAGTCTGATAATGAATGGCGGGTGAGGGGAGTATTCTCTCTCGAATCAGTGGCACGTATGCTTGCATAAATAATTCTCAGATCCATTGTTGATCTTTTCTGTAGCGGATGAATATTTTGACCGATTTGTCTGCTTAATGACCGTAGACCAAAGTATAAATTTGGGGTACGCTTTTTGGGAGATGTCAACAACCCTATAAAGAATGATAAAATACTTTAGAAGTATATAATTCTCTCTATGCACCCAGCTATGAATCTAAAAATAAGTGTCCCTATATTAGAAGTCCAGAATTATCTTCAAATGTCGAAAATATCTTGAAACGTTTTCCTTTTGAATCTCAAAATCACAATATAATAGTTCTATACTGGGTTTCACCGTAGCTTTCTGAAGAAGCAGAGTTTCAAGGCTGCGTAGAGCTGCGCTGGCATCAGAATTCCTAAAAGAGTCATGGTAAGGCTTGCCCGCAAGCGTCCTCTTATCTAACAACCTTGGCGCAAGCCACATTCTTCCCTGTCGTGCACGCCATTCCCTCCTTCCTCTCTCTCTCTCTCTCTCTCTCTCTCTCTCTCTCTCTCTCTCTCTCTCTCTCTCTCTCTCTCTCTCTCTCTCTCTCTCTCTCTCTCTCTCTCCCTCTCTCTCTCTCTCTCTCTCTCTCTCTCTCTCTCTCTCTCTCTCTCTCTCTCTCTCTCTCTCTCTCTCTCTCTCTCTCTCTCTCTCTCTCTCTCTCTCTCTCTCTCTCTCTCTCTCTATCTCTCTCTCTCTCTCTATCTCTCTCTCTCTCTCTATCTCTCTCTCTCTCTCTATCTCTATCTCTATCTCTATCTCTATCTCTATCTCTATCTCTATCTCTATCTCTATCTCTATCTCTATCTCTATCCCCTCTCTCTCTCTCTCCTCTCCTCTTCCCCCTTCTCTCTCTCTCTCTCGTTGAGCGTGTTTGTGTGTGATGTCTGTGTCTTCCCCTCACATTTTCTAGTTTCTCTCTAAAGAATCCCTCCTTCCTCTCTTTCCCCCTCTGCAGTCAGCTCTTTTAGCACTAGGGAGGTCACTTACCCGTTATTTTCTTGTCGGGAAGGAATATCTTCGTCTTGTTGACGCGAGGCAGCTTGTACATTGTTGTGGAGCTGGAGCTTTTGCAGCGTGAGTTCTTGTACTTAGACGCGGCGCTGGAGCTTTGCTTTGTGCCTACGGAGAGGATTGAGAAGAAGAAAGTCAAAGGATAAAGAGATGGACTTATGGCGGCTTGGTCATCTCTTCGTCTGCGTCTTTCTTTATCATTTCTCCACATTCATGGTCGTCCCGGCAATCACCGACGTCACAATGGCCGCACTTTGCCCCGGCAGAGATCACTGTTCACTCGCTATTTACCTTAGCGGCTTCCAACAAGCAGTAACTCTCTCACTTTCTCCATCTATCTATCTAATGATCTCTCTCTGTCTCTCAGTTTCTCTCCATCTTTGTATCTCTCTCTATCTATCTATCTATCGATCTAATTCTCACTCTCTATCAGTCTCTCTCTATCTCTGTCTCTCTCTGTCTATCTATCTATATGTTGATCGTTCTTTCCATCTCTCTTTATTTATCGATCTATCTCTCTTCATTTCTCTTTCTGGTTTACAGTCAAATATGTATTTTCATGTGTTTCTTGAGTGAAGTTTGCGCCCCTCTTTGGTGCAAAGATGAATGTTACCATGGGAAAGAGCATTAACCTTGTTTCTTGAGCGAACGCGCGACGAATCGAGCGCACAGTGAGGCTACTCTAGCGGATTTTCTCTGGCTGGTTCTTTCAAATTTTCCATCTCCTTGTGCAGATCATTGGAATGGGTACTCTCATCCTCACCCCACTCATAGGCAACCTCTCAGACCGCTACAGCAGGAAGGCCATGCTCACCATCCCCATGGCCGTCGCCATCATCCCCCTCGGTATCTTCTCAGTCCATCTTTTTTTCTATCTGCATATCGATCCATATGGTTATCTACCTATTTATGTATCTTGTTAGGAAATAAGAGGCCTCATAACTGGCCAAATAATTCCCCGATAAGGACTCCTAAGTTCATGCGGAATAAACAAGAGTTTGAAGAAGGTATTAATGAAGATAATTGATGACTTCTTGTGGACTTGTCGATGCAGTGACAACGGCGTATTATAGCATGCAACGGCGTAGTGATAATCCCTTATTCATGTCATCTTCAATTGAGGCACAAACGGCATACCCACTTGCTTTATAGACAAAAATGGGGACACGTTTCCCCTTTTCTTCCGTGCACCCCCCCTACATTTCGAGGCTAAAAAACCCCATTCTCGATACCCAATACCACTTATCTACCTAACAATCTACCTAACTCGCCACCTAGCTATATATTTCCCAGTCTGTTGTTTCTTCGACATACTGCATCATACTCTTCTCTCTGAAATCTTTTTTTTCTCATTTTTGTTCGTTCATGTACCACAAATGCTCTTCTTACTTTTACCTTGAGGATGCTAGAGGGGAGAGAAGATAGAGAAAGTAGAGAGAGGGAGTGAGGGAGAGAGTAGACACAGAGAGAGAGAGAGAGGGAGAGGGAAGAGAGTAGAGAGAGAGAGAGAGGCATATAGAGAGTAGAGGGAGAGAGAGAATGAGCTGTTTCCGTTCCCGAATATCAGAGAGGCACTGCTTGCTTTTCTCCTGGTGGTCCAAAAAAAGTATAAAAAACGAAACGATAAAAAATTAACTGGAGAACTTCCCTTATTAACGACCCATCCGTCAATATTCTCGTGCTCGTACTCCTGATTCGCCCAGAAACTCGAAAATATAACCAAAAATATTTCCTCTTTTGCTTACAATATAGAGGCTTTAGCACATCGCATGATCCTTATATTTTCTGCGGTATTCAGAAGAGAATTATAATAAATCCTTAGAATATTTATTTTCTTTCCGTTATTTATATTTGAGAAATATTTTTACTTTAAAATCATTTAAATAGAGAATGAACCAATCCGTCTTTACTAACCAATATTTTGCTCGACTAATTCTGCGCTTGGTCAAATCTTGTATTCATAAACGTCATACTACGCCGCATCACAAAAATAAATTATTAGTAATCTTGTTTCAAAAAAATATTAGTAATCACCCGAACTTTGATCTTTGAAATTATTTTTGCATATTCTTTCTCCAGAAATGCTGAAGATAATTTACACAATGCTGAAACCACAAAATCTCGACTTGATTTTGTGGTTCTGGATGAAAGAGGCCGACTACAAGAGTTCACTTATATAAAAATATATCAAAGTTAAATAGAAATTTTATATTCAACTAGGTACATCAATTCCAAAAGGATTCCAAAAATTCGGACGCATTCCCTGAAACATCTCTTGTTAGAACTGATAAACCATGGCAGATTTGTACATTTGATTAATGGTTTTACTATTTTATGTTCGGTATTTACTCGGTCGTGCTTCAGGTTTTATATCCTGGAGGTAATGGGCAACTGAACACAAACCCGACTATTTTTTTCACAATGACGTAATCTTTCAAGCCAACGCCTGGAGATGGCGAGGGAATATTCTTGTCGGGAGAAGGTTTGCATAACTTAGATGAAATCGATTCATATTTTATAATATTCGTAATAATCTTTTTGGGTTTTAAGGTAAAAGTATATTGTAAATGCTTGCAAAACTATTGGCGGTTTTCCGCAATAAGTACGTATTACCTCGGGATATACATACCTAAAGCACGACCGAGTAAATACGGAACATAAAATAATAATTTAAATAGCGAAGCGTAAGAATTCTGTACTAATGGAGCTATTGGGGGGGCAGGGGTTCTGGCGTACAGCCAGACAAAAACCTTCTTCTACGTCTATTACGCCATGAGAATCATGGCCGGGGTGTTCTGTGAAGGCAGCATGCAGTGCCTGACCATCGCCTGCGTGGTGAGCTTTTTCCCCATGAATTAAAGATAATGTTGTATGTTACTTTCCTTGAATAGTCTTTCATTTGGGTTTGCAACTCCCGACGATTTGATAACTTGCAGGCGGACGTGATTGGCGAGCGGTGTCGAACGTCCGCCATCGGCATTCTCTATGGTGTTTCCATGGCGGGGTTCGTTTGTGGGACTCTAAGCTCTCGTTTCCTCAGTACCCCGCACACGTTTCGGGTCTGTTAACTTACATAAACTTCTCTCTCTCTGTCTCTCTCTCTCTCTCTGCCTCTGTCTCTGTCTCTCTCTTTCTCTGTCTCTCTCCCTCTCTCTCTGTATCTCTCTCTCTGCCTCTCTCTCTCTGTCTCTCTCTCTCTCTCTCGGTTGTCTCTCGCTCTCTCTCTCTCCCTCTCTCTCCCGCCATCTCTCTCTCTTAGGGATCGAATGTTCGATCGGATCGGGCAACGATCGAATCTGAACACCGATCTGTCCGGTTCAGATCCGATCCGAACACAATCTGCGCGTCTGTTCGGATCGGATTGTTCGAATACGATCCAATTGGAACACGTTGTTCGAATCGGATCGCTGGCACCGGTGGCCATTTGTTCGAACACCAACGAACCAAATTTTTCGTTCGAAACTTTCGATCGAACACGAACAAAGGGTCTGTTCGATCGAAAGATTCGAACAGATTGTTCGAATCGTCATTTGTTCGTTCCAATATTTCGATCAAGATTCGAACGATCCGATTCGATCCGATCCCCCATGCCTTCTCTCTCTCTGGCTCTCACTCTCTCTCTATCTGTCTCTCGCTCTCTCTCTCTGTCTCTCTCTCTCTCTCGTTGTCTCTCACTCTCTCTCTATCTGTCTCTCGCTCTCTTTATCTTTCTCTCGCTCTCTCTCTCTCTCCCTCTCTCTCTCTCTCTCTCCCTCTCCCTCTCTCGCTCCCGCCATCTCTCTCTCTGTCTCTCACTCTCTCTATATGTGTCTCTCGCTCTCTCTTCTCTATCTGTCTCTCGATCTCTCTCTATCTGTCTCCTTCTCTCTCTATCTGTCTCCTTCTCTCTCTCTCTGTCTCCCTCTCTCTCCCTCCCTCTCTCTCTCCCGCTCTCTCCCGCTCTCTCCCTCTCTCTCTCTCTCTCCCCCCTCTCTCTCTCTCCGTCTCTCTCCCCTCTCTCTCTCTCTGTGTCTCTCGCTCTCTCTCTATCTGTCTCCCTCTCTCTCCACATCCGTCTCCCTCTCTCTCACTCTATCTCTCCCTCCCTTTCTCTCTCCCTCTCTCTCTCCCTGTCTCCCTCTCTCTGTCGTCTTTCTTCTCTCTCTCCCCTTCTCTCTCCCTGTCTCCCTCTCTCTGTCGTCTTTCTTCTCTCTCTCCCTCTCTCTCTCTGTCGTCCCTCTTCTCTCCCTGTCTCCCTCTCTGTCGTCTTTCTTCTCTCTTTCCCTCTCTATCTTCCTCTCTGTCGTCTTTCTTCTCTCTCTCCCTTCTCTCTCCCTCTCTCTGTCTCCCGCTCTCTCTCCCTCTCTCTGTCTGTCGTCTTTCTTCTAATGCTCCCAGAATCTTTCTCTTGGCCTTTTAATGCTCTCTGGTTGTCATGTGATTTAGGTCTCTGTTTCCGTGGCAATTGGGGCAGTGATTTATATGCGAATTTTTCTAAAAGATTTCAAGGCAAGTAGAAGCGGTATGATCGACACACAACCACTTTTGAGGACAAAAATTCGGAAGACTGGTGTTTGTAGAGACTCCACAGCTCGATTATTTTGCAAGAATCCTTCTTTGTGGGATATGATCCAGTTACTACGTACAAGGTGAAGTACCATGTTTGAGTTTCCCTACTTAAGTTTCGATTGCTAGTCGATATTGAAGATTATCGTGCTTGTCTATGATTGATGGGTGGTTTTTCCTGCGTTGTAATGTCTTTTTGAAATACTCTGCAGTTCCACAATGTCGAGAGTCGCAGTTCTTGCAATTTTGAGCAGCCTTGGTGACGGAGGTCTTCAGTCTTCTTTGCTGGTAACGTCTTCATACTGTGTCTCAAAATCATCGTTCTCTACCAATGTTTGGAAATTTGGAAATTTAGACACCAGATCTTGGATATGTGGGATAACTTCAAAGGTTTCTTTATCGTTCTCTACCGATGTTTTGAGAAAAAATATACTGTGTTATACTCACAGTTGGACCACAACTGCAAGACACCACCCGCGTTACACCAGGATTTTTTTTCAGAGGAAAACTGGTTACTTGAGCAATCTCGCCTGTACTTTTCGTTCAAACTTGGGTCTGTCCGAGCATGAACATGAACCTCCTTTGGAGTAGTCACAGGGTAGAAAGATTTATATGCCATTTCATTGGCGCAAATCACTGTTTTATTGACAAAATGTCGTCAAGCAATGAGTTGGGTGTCCTGTTACCAATATCGTTGAGGCAGGCTGATTTTGTATTTTGTTCTTATCCTTATTTAATGGAGGAGATTCTCTCATGTAATATCATGATTTCATACATGGGTATCTTTACACATTAGCGAAAAACTAAAAAAGAGCGCGCCGATACGGATCTGCCGAATTACCCTTAAGTTAAATGCATCCGGAGCTTTTATCATTTTCGTTTTTAGTAGGATTTTGATAACCTGCGAATTCTGATTACTCATTTCGATGTTTAACTTGAACAGTTCTATCTAAAATCACGGTTTCACTTCAACAAAGAACAGTTTGCCGATTTGCTATTGCTAGGTGGGACTGCTGGGGCGATATCTCAGGTATGAAAACATTTCATTATTCCACAGCATCGATTTTATTTTTGAATGTTTATTTAGCTCGTAGATTTAATTTAAGAAAAACGTATCCACTTTAATACTCCGTTATTATACTACAATCTTAGAGCTCGATAGTTCTACTTTCAGTATTTTATGATAAATTTAATAATCCTTTTATCTAAGGTTATAATACATGGTTAGACGGACGGGCCGTAATACCAGGGTATCCAAAAAATGGAATTTGTGGGACTTTTGCCATTGAGATTTATCATAGTTTGTGATTTCTCAAATTCTCTAATATTCTCTCTCGTTCCTCTCTCCCACAGACCCCGTAGTTCTTCTGTATCCATCTTTTTGTAAGACTTGTTGAAATCCTTCTTTTCAGATGTCCTCTCTTGCCTCCCTATCTCCTCCTCGCGCAATTCCCATGGAGTTCTTATGAGTTTTTTTGTGCTTTTCAGTTGCTTCTAATGCCTATACTAGCGCCATCGGTGGGGGAGGAGAAACTGCTAAGCATTGGCCTGTTGGCCAGCTGTTCTCATGTGATTGTCTCCTGAATCAATTTCTCTTCGTAGTTATTCTATAAATAGTTACATATATGAATCTCCAAGAGATAAATATTACAAGAGTAAACCTTTTTTCACGGATATCATATTCTGTGTATGCAGATATTTCTTTACAGCGTCGCTTGGTCTTCTTGGGTACTTTCCTCAACCTTGGCTTCTTTTGCCTCATGATGGAGAAAATTTGCAACTTTTATTTCTAAAATTTTCTTACATCTTCCTCGCAGAAAATCATAAAGTCCATTTCTAAAATTTTATGCCATCGTTTTATTGCGCAATTCTTCAAATTTATTTAGGTCTCTTACGTGGCCTCTGCGCTGGTGGTTATGAGCGTTTTCACTCAACCCTGCGTAAGTTTCTGATCAATAATGGTGGTATAAGTCAATTCACTTCTACATGGTCTACTCTAATACATTTCGCATTCTTCGTAGATAAGAAGTATAGTGTCAAAGAAGGTTGAATGCGACGAACAGGTAACCGGGTGTTTATTCTAAATTTATGTCTTAAAACACGATATAATATTTGTGTGTAACCCTCAATAGGAGTTAAGGGAATTCAATAATTAAATTTTGATTGATTAGGTCAAAACAAAGTTCTTGCGCAACTTTTCTAAGAAACATAAGGTTATGACGTTAAAATTTCCTCTTCTCTAGGGAACGGCGCAGGGCTGCATCTCAGGAATACACTCACTCGCCAACATTCTTTCTCCTTTCATATTCACCCCTCTGACAGGTCGGAGAGAAGGGAGGAGATCAGACAAACCTTAACTAAGTTTATCCTTAACTCGACATTTTTCCCTGATTGGAAGCTTGTTTCGACGTTACCCAGCTCTTTTTTTGTCGGAAAATGCTCCCTTTCCTTTCCCGGGCTTCAGTTTGATGTGCGTTGGATTTGTCTCAGTAAGTTCAATTCGTCTTCCCCTATGCTTGTTAAACTTCGGATAAAGCCTTAAAGGATGAACTAATATTTCCTCTTGAGCAGGCAGCCGCGTTCGCGCAGAGCATCGCAATGGCGAGGCGCGAATCTCAAGCTCGCGTGACACTCCTTCAATAGCTTGTAGTCGAGAAGACAACTTGTCTTCTTCCTGTCAATTCGGTAAATATATCTTTCAAGTTTTTCGTGGGCTTTAGTTCCAATTACTTTATAGATGAATTTCATAAATGACAAAGACGGCCATTACTTTATATATGTCAAATAGAGGTGAAATTTGAAAAGAAGTCTAATTAACACTGAAAGATTGTGAGTCAAATCTTTTTAATACGTTTTTAACAATTTATGTGTAAAGAAAATTTATGTTTAATCAATTATTTCATTTTGTCCCACATTATCTCGAGTGTTTTTTAGCATCTTTATTCTCATTTTTAAAAAAGTAAGAATGCACACGTGGATAAAAGCTAGAGTCTCCCTTCAAAAATGGAGTAAAAAAATACCCAAAAATGGAGGTTTCGGTAAAGGCACAAATCAATGAATCAGGGTGCATAAATGGTGTCGCAGCTTTAAACAAAAAATAATAAGTTAAAGCAAATCGCCCATCGGGTTCTTGTCATTGTCCTCGTCCTTCTGGTTTGCAGCATCATTTACGCTGTCCTCAACTGGCCACCAGGAATTCAATGTCATTAGTAGCTCTATGGTCTCTGCCATCAACTTCGTGCTCTTGTAATTAGCGACATCGCGGTAAGCGAAGAAGAATTGCTCTAAGGGAACACAGCTTCTTAGTGCCCCGGATCAATCATGGTTGCCACTTTGGACCTTGAAATCAATGCATCAATTGCTTCATTGAAAAATGCTTGAGAGATCCAATGTGGACAAACAACGCCAGAAGGGACTTTACCAACATTGTTCTTATCTATGGTGATGTGAGATGCATCTAATAGTGTATGCTCATAAGATGTGGCCTTATTCTAGAAATTGTGAGAAATTAATCACATCTTCAGGAAGTGATCAAGGAGTTTGTGATGGTAAAATTATGTTGGAGAGTGAGGGCGAACGCATACTTTCTCATCTTTGCCTTCATTGCCGCAGAAGTGGTGTAGATGGAGGTCTGATATGCCATGAAGACGATGCCCAACTTGAAAAAGGGTTCCACTTATGATCGTTTGCATGAAAATGTCCAAATGTTTCATGATTTATTTGTTGTTCATTCCTTTGACTAGCAAGCAAGCCTTCCCAAGGGAATGAAATATTCCGTCAAATTCATCCATCAATTCAGAATACTTGTGAGAGAATGGCGAGAGAGAGGGAACAAACAGAAAAATGTTGCACACTTTCATTACTACGATTAGGGTTCTTTATACAATGGGGGTTACAACGGGTTTCTTACAACGGCTATAAAAAAATCTAACGGCTAGAAGCCATAACGGTTGGAAACCCTAACGATAGGAACCCATGGGCCCCAATAGCTCAATAATAGTCCCATAAAAACTTGTTTATCAAGAGTGGTTTTTTAGTACATTCAATTTCATTATGAAAAAGTATTTGATCTAAATGTTCCCTACCAGCATGATGTAATTGGAAGTGGACTTTGTGGGAATTGTAAGTGAACCTTTATTTGGTTGGTCAGCCCAAACTGCTTGCATAATTATGCATATCACTCTTCTTGCCACGCCAATACATGTATCAAACTTGTTGTCTCCTTGAGATGAAAATTAGTATCTCCCGTGGAAGATGAACTGTGGTGGTCCTCCATGTATTGAACACCTCTCATCTGTATCAAAGTCATCAATAACTATCTGATCTAATGGTACCTGAATGGCACGTAGACTGCTCAACATGACTTGTATTACAATGTTAATCATTTTTGCAATAAAGATCATCTATCTTCTTGAAATGAGATTCTTTTTCTTCATCTTTAATTCCTCTTCAAGAGTGGTCTTCATTTATATGTAATTTGATGCATTATCTGTGAACACCTGCATTGCAGTGGGTGACAGTTAGTGATTATGAATAAACCAATGATGCATTAAAAGACATAAATTTTATGTAACATTGACTTCAATTCAAACACCTACAATATCTAAAAGATGCCCTTCATAGCATTTTCCCCAATGTCCAGGCCTTTCAAATGGTATATGCTGAGTACCCATTCACATATTTTCCACTAGGTATCTTACCAATGCATTGAAACAATACACATAAAACTTCATCTCTTGAACTTAATGAGTGCATAAAAAAAACAAACTTTTAAATGCATTAAACTAACATACTACTCGTTTTTTTTTTTGAAAAAATGGAGTAAAGTAAGCTAAAATATTGGGGAATGAAGATATAAAGTAATTTTAAAAAGTCACATAATTATAGTAATACCAAAATGGTGGTGGCTGAGGTAACTTGTTCATTATTAGCTTAATATCATATGCATACATGTTTTGAATTCAAATAATGAATTATGTCAATTAGAAATCCCAAGTAGTTATTTCTAATTTTAGAATTGTATTCTGATTTTTGTGGATTTATTGGAATTTTAATGGATTTCTCTCGCATCATATCCTTAAAGAAATTAGTTTCTGAGTAGGAACATGTTTTTGTTCATCGAGCTATTTTTTTAAGTATAAATCTATTTTTAATATACTTTTACGACTTCAATTACATTTTATGGAATTTATTTAAGGCTTTTCAAATATAATTTTCTGACCTGACTCATGTGGCCATTCTATTTGATCAAACAGTTACTAATCACTCCTCAATGAATAGCACGGCTAATCATTACAAAATGATGTTATTATGACATTCCAAATCACAATGCCAAAACAACCAATAGTTAACGGATGTCTTTCTTCAATCAGAAGGGGGACGTGGACCATTTGAGAGAGAAAGAGAGAGAGAGAGAGAGATAGAGAGAGAGAGAGAGATATCTGCTGCGTCCATTGCAGAACCAAAGATTGGTTTGACATTTGGAAGGTCAACGAGTCTAGTTGACGGTGACCTTACCCACCATGCCAGCGCCCTGGTGAGGGCCGCAGAAGAAGCTGTAAGTGCCCTTCTCCTTGAGGACGACGCTGTAGTCGTCTCCAGTGGCGTTAAGGAGGTCTTCATCATTCATGGAGATGTCCTCCACATTGACTCCTGCCGGGATCTCGTCCTCGTCGAAAATCACGTTGTGTGGGAAACCTGCATTGTTCTTGAACTTTCTCTCTCGCCGCCACAGAGAATTCTGGCGGTACGAAGGCCAGTGATCCGTCATCGCCCCCCAGCTTCACCTGTTAAGTTGTCATTTCTTTAACAGAGAGTTATTAAGCAATCATTTAATCATTAATAAAAACGATTCCATTCTGATTATGTTGGGTTTAGTTTACGCGTAGAGTATAACTCTTGGGTTTAAGTTTCCGATAAACAATGGAAGACTAAACAAGACTAAGTTTTTCATGTTGCCTATGAATAGGTGTCACATGGTCAAATCTCGAGCTAGGACTCTTTGCTCGGAATTGACGTGTGCCAGCCTCAATGCTTGGGCAGAACACTGAGCAGCCTTGATCTCTTGCAGTGGAAGCTCTTGGGATTGCTTAAGATTGCTTAGAAGGGGTTAGGCGAGATGGTGGTGCTAGGCACCATCATTGAACAGGTCATTGCATTAATATCATCAAAAATACATCGTAGATTACATGGGGGAAGACGAGGGGTGTTACAAGGAACGAGACGAGGCGCCTTGCACCGAGGTAATGTCGCCACACCGCCTCGGGGCCACCGCTCCGCGCGCGCACGCCCGCTCTGCCGCTACCTATGCGCGCCGGGCCGGGCGCCGTGTGCACGCGGGCATGGCGATCACACACGCCACCCCTGCCTTGACGATCACACACGCCACTGGCACCCATGTCGACGCTCTAGCGCGCAGTCTGCGTGACTCCACTGCATTCGACGCCCCCGAGCTGGGCCTCTAGGACAAACCTTCCCAATAAGCACGCAGGCCTCTGGGCAAGGAATGTCGACTAGTTAGGGGCCTAACATGCCCCCACCGCCTGAAGATGTCGACGCCCTCGTCAACACTCGCTGCTCCGCTTCGTATGCTTGGAGTAGATCCTCAAGCTGCAATAAGTCTGAGTCGCACTCCCATTGGAGTAGA